>NC_041410.2:52088961-52688961 GCF_900747795.2 Erpetoichthys calabaricus | reverse complement strand
AATTCATGTAAACTTCACAAAGTTGAATTTCGTTCCTTGGCAGGCATTTTCAATTGTAACAGGAGAGGTTGTATAGTATGCAGCGGAGAAGAGGGTCCTGCTCATCGAACTAACCATTGTACAATGAACTGAATAGAACATTTCGCATCCCTTTAACATACACATATGAAATGATCTGTTGGTGCTCTTTCACAAGGCATCAATTACTTCTCTCAAAGTAATAAAAAAAAAAAGTTATGCTCATCCTCAGCCTTGGACTACATATTTCTTTAACCTCTAAATGTCTTCTTTCATCATCTCTAATGTTCTTTTTCACTTTTTGTTACCTCCTTTCCCTCCTATATTTAACTGGTTTTTCCTTTTCAGGTATATGCAGTGCCTATGAAAAGTATTCACCCCTTGGTAAGTTTTCATATTTTATTGTTATACAACATTGAATCAAAGTGGATTTAATTTACTTTTTTGGCAATGATCAGCAGAAAAAGACCCTTTAACACTAGAATTACCAGAGCCTACGAAAAAACTCGTATATCCGGCCCACCTTAAATCGCTTCTTAAATCCGTTCACACCTCTCCGCCAGCATCCTTTGTCCTCTAAATGTGCTGATAAAAGACAAGCTGCCAGCAGCCGGCTATTCCATCCCCCCACCGACTTAGAACGTGAGCGAAGTTTTCCCAGCTCACGCCTTGATTGATTATGTGGGAGTGAAGTGGAGTTTTACAGTGGAAATAACAGATCATTATTCTAAAGTAATCTGTGTAAACACATTGTTAAAACAGAAACTTTTTCATATTTTAGTAATAAATGTTACAAAATGTAGTAGGCATAAACTATAGAATGTGTAAAGCCCGAGTTCCAAAGATCAAATAAACACTTTCACAAAAGCTTCAAGAATGATTCAACAGCTTCTGTGGCGTAGCACATTAAGGTTTGCCTCTTAGCGCAGAGCAGCTTTTCCTTGCCTCACAGACCTGAGTTCGATTCCCCGCTGGGGATGAAGTGTTGCTTTTTTTTTTCTTTTCTTTTAAACCTCAAACGGACATAAAATTTATACATTGGTATGCACTGTCAGTTACTGAGATCGTTATATTTTCATGTGGGATGCTCCTTTTAAAATATTTTTTTAACAATTGAGACTGCAATTAACAGGAACAACTGTCCTTATAACTTATTTTTAAGATCCATAACACACAGACAGACAGAGCACTGCGTAATAGAGAGACAGACAGGCAGAGTATAAATAAACAGGGAAGCCACGTGTACTGAAAGAAAAAAAGAACAACATGTGCGTTGTCCCAGCTGCACTGAATAAGCGCAGGCGCTCTAACATCACCCCTCCCCCTCGGCAGCAAGGACAACGCACATGTTGTTCTTTTTTTTCTTTCAGTACACGTGGCTTCCCTGTTTATTCATACTCTGCCTGTCTGTCTCTCTATTACGCAGTGCTCTGTCTGTCTGTGTGTTATGGATCTTAAAAATAAGTTATAAGGACAGTTGTTCCTGTTAATTGCAGTCTCAATTATTAAAAAAATATTTTAAAAGGAGCATCCCACATGAAAATATAACGATCTCAGTAACTGACAGTGCATACCAATGTATAAATTTTATGTCCGTTTGAGGTTTAAAAGAAAAGAAAAAAAAAAGCAACACTTCATCCCCAGCGGGGAATCGAACTCAGGTCTGTGAGGCAAGGAAAAGCTGCTCTGCGGTAAGAGGCAAATCTTAACGCGCTACGCCACAGAAGCTGTTGAATCATTCTTGAAGCTTTTGTGAAAGTGTTTATTTGATCTTTGGAACTCGGGCTTTATATATTCTATAGTTTATGCCTACTACATTTTGTAACATTTATTACTAAAATATGAAAAAGTTTCCGTTTTAACAATGTGTTTACACAGATTATTTTAGAATAATGATCTCTTATTTCCACTGTAAAACTCCACTTCACTCCCACATAATCAATCAAGGCGTGAGCTGGGAAAACTTCGCTCACGTTCTAAGTCGGTGGGGGGATGGAATAGCCGGCTGCTGGCAGCTTGTCTTTTATCAGCACATTTAGAGGACAAAGGATGCTGGCGGAGAGGTGTGAACAGATTTAAGAAGCGATTTAAGGTGGGCCGGATATACAAGTTTTTTCGTAGGCTCTGGTAATTCTAGTGTTAATGCCAAAGTGAAATTAGATCTCTGCAAAGTGGTCTAAATTAATTACAAATGTAAAACTCAAAATAACTGTTCTTATAGTCACTGTAAATGTTGAAGACTCTGTAGTCAGTCAACCCCTCAACCAGGCTAACTGGATACACTTTACTGCATCCGTCACACAGAATGATCATTCAGAACATTCAGATCATTCTGGCAGGCCAACACCAATCACCATATTTTGTTCCCTCCCTCTCAACTTGAACAGAAACGATGTATAAATTGTCACAGGAGGCTGGGGGTCAGACCCAGCCGGGACGCCTGGAAGGACCGGGAGGTGTTCTATATGCAGAGGGGGGTAGTAACGAGTTACATTTACTTTGTTACATTTACTTCAGTAACTTTTTTTTTTAAATTGTACTTCTACGAGTAGTTTTACTGCACCATACTATTTACTTTTACTTGAGTGCATTTGTGAAGAAGAAACGCTACTCTTACTCTGCTACACTGGGCAACACTCGACTCGTTACTTTTTTTCATTTACACATTTATATACAGTAATCCCTCGCTATATCGCGCTTCGCCTTTCGCGGCTTCACTCCATCGCGGATTTTATATGTAAGCATATTTAAATATATATCGCGGATTTTTCGCTGCTTCGCGGGTTTCTGCGGACAATGGGTCTTTTAATTTCTGGTACATGCTTCCTCAGTTGGTTTGCCCAGTTGATTTCATACAAGGGACGCTATTGGCAGATGGCTGAGAAGCTACCCAACTTACTTTTCTCTCTCTCTCTCTCTTGCGCTGACTATCTGTGATCCTGACGTAGGGGGTGTGAGCAGGGGGGCTGTTCGCACACCTAGACAATACGGACGCTAGTCTAAAAATGCTGAAAGATTATCTTCATGTTGCTACCTTCTGTGTGCAGCTTTTAAGTATGCTGCACGGTGCTTCGCATACTTAAAAGCTCAAAGGGCACGTATTGATTTTTTTTATCTCTCTCTCTCTCTCTGTGCTCCTGACAGAGGGGGTGTGAGCTGCCGCCTTCAACAGCTTTGTGCCGCGGTGCTTCGCATACTTACAAGCCAAACAGCCCTATTGATTAGTTTGCTCCTTTGAAGAGGAAGATATGTTTTCATTCTTTTAATTGTGAGACTGAACTGTCATCTCTGTCTTGTCATGGAGCACAGTTTAAACTTTTGAAAAAGAGACAAATGTTTGTTTGCAGTGTTTGAATAACGTTCCTGTCTCTCTACAACCTCCTGTGTTTCTGCGCAAATCTGTGACCCAAGCATGACAATATAAAAATAACCATATAAACATATGGTTTCTACTTCGCGGATTTTCTTATTTCGCGGGTGGCTCTGGAACGCAACCCCCGCGATGGAGGAGGGATTACTGTACGCTATATTTTAATTGGAGAGAAGTCGCCAGTGGATCTACTGAATGACTGTTTCACCAATCAGACGTAGCAACAATAATCACATGACTCCGTTTCACCAAACGGATGTAGCAACAATAATCACATGACTCCATTTCACTAATCAGACGCAGCCATGCAGTCACATGACCACACACAAACGTCCTGCGTCTGCAGCCTGTGAGAGACTTTTTAGTCATATACAGGGCTCCTGATCACTGCTAAGCGGTCACAGCTTCACTGCAGGAACCTTGAGAGCCAACTCCTACTGAAGCTTAACCATCACTTCAATGAATGAAGAACAAGCACGTTTTAACCAAACATGCACAGACACACACAGTCAAAGTAAAGTGAGAATTCTTGTACGTTCAGAAGCTGCCTTGTTCTAATGTTATTTTCTATCAGCTGTGCTATTTGGAGGGCAAGTGAATATGCAGTATTTCTAAAAAATAAATCATTTATTATGATCAAACAGTTACTCAGTACTTCACCAAATACTTTTTTACTCTTACTTGAGTAATTTTTTGGATGACTACTTTTTACTCCTACTTGAGTAATATTATTTTGAAGTAACGCTACTCTTACTTGAGTACAATTTTTGGCTACTCTACCCACCTCTGTCTATACGTCCCCCGGGCCACGAGGGGGCAACCACCCTGGATGTTGAGGGGACCACGGGGAAGGAGCAAGGAGGCTCAAGCCCACTGGGGCCCGTGGCCACCGCCAGGGGGTGCCCCGACCGTCGTGGAGCCTGGGAGATCGACACTTCCGCCACACCTGGAAGTGCTGCCAGAAGAACGTCATCGAGCACCTGGAGCACATCCGGGTGGAAATAAAAGGGACCGCCTTCCTACAATCATGGAGCTAGAGTCGGGAGTGGGAGCAGGACGAAGCTCCCGTGAGGAGAGGAAAGGTGGCCCACAGAGACTGAGAGGAAGGCCCGTGTTAAGGGTGCTTGGTGCGGGAGCACTGTGTGCTGTGTGGGACTTTTGGTTTAATAAACCCGTGTTTTTTATAAAGTGTTGGTCTCTGTCTGATGGTGTTCAGACCCGTGCTCACAAAATATATATAAATGACATATGAAAAGAATGTAAAAAAACTGGTTGTTATTTTGAAACTGATAACAATTTAAACAGTTACAGTAAAGTACACCCTACTATGTCCCGTGTATACCAAAGAGGTGTAGATCATCCCACTCTCATAAACATGCACACAATTTTAGTAATTTGTACCCACGACAGTTCAACAAATTAATGCTTTTCTACATTCTTTGACATACATTTAACAAATGGCAAAATCCCACATCCTAACAGCGGCAAAGAAACCGGAACTCTTTGAGAGAAAGGTCCTATATACACTAAGAAGCTAAAACAATGCCCGGTTTCAAGGCTTTTAAGAACAGGATCACGTTATTGTTGGGAGGAAATGTTGAACTTGAAGTTGGATTCAAGTTAAAGCATTTCCTCATCTATCACTCCAAGATCCCACGTGCATTGAAGCAGGTTAGCAAGCACATGCTGCCCATTCACTGACGTGCAAATAACGAGGCATGCATGACACAAGCTTAATCTGAGGATTGGTTCTTTAACTGCTTGCTTCATAACCTTGGTCAAGCATTACTGTCTGAAAAAAGGATTTCCATTTAAAATTATCCTCCTGCTTGATAATGCCCCAGTCCACCCCAAACATCTTGATGATCTACACTCAGACGTAAAGGTAGTGCATCTACCTAAAAACATTACTGTTATCCTACAGCCAAGGGACCAGGTGGCTAAAGCTACGTTCAAAGACTACCATTTGCACACAACTTTTTCCAAAGCTGTAGCAGCAACAGAAAGTGATGAAGTAACCCCTCATGATTTTTGGAAATCATACAACATTTTATACTGCATGACAATCATTGAATCGGCTTGGGAGGAAGTGACAGAAAATTGTATGCAAGGCATAAGGAAAAAAGTCCTAAACATTTTGTGATTAATTTCGATTGGTTTGACAAGGATGAACATCTCATTGTCATAAATAAAAAAAATTGTGGAACTTGCCAACGTACTTAATTTAGATGTTGAAGTGGAAGACATTGACAAATTAGTAGAATATGTTGAGGGAGAGCTAACTGACAAAGGTTTTATAGGGGTGGAAGTGCAGCAACACTTGGAGGAAGAAGAAGAAGAAGTGGAAAGAATGGAAGTACAAAAAAAGTTAATTATAGAGAGGTTTAAGTAAAAGCCTAAAGCCAGTCTTTCCGACTGATTACTAGCGAGCTGAGCGTTGAGACTGCATATTCCTTGTCTAGATGTACACCTTTAAGAGCTCAAAAGGTTGCTTTTGGGAAGCGTTCTGTTGGCAGTTAATGGGGTTAAAGTAAAAGAGTGAAAATAAAAGACAGCCCCAGTCAGCAAGCAGCCAGCTTAGAGGATCCTAGGGTTAAATACGCCAGGGACATAACGCACAATGACACAGGTAAGAGGCTACAGGTAACTATTCAATAAGCTGATTTTGACATTTCATTCTATTCTCCATTAAGAAAAGAACCTAAGAGGTCAGTTGATACCATTTGTGCTTGGTGCATGTCATCTGAAAACACGATAAAACAGTTTGCATTTGAATGTTAATTTTTGCATTTGAATAAGTCTTATTTGTAAAATATTAATATTTGAATTGTAACATTTGATCTAATAGCCCTAGGAGATGCCATTTCAGCAGATTAATCCATTCTGAATTATCCAACTGGAATAGTAGTATATCAGAAATAAACGTTTGGCAGCTAAGAGTGAATTTGACCACAAAGAACAGAAGCAGAACAGAAGCATCTGAAGATGACAGTATTGTAAAACAAATAAATAAATAAAGATTGTGTAATAAAAGGACATGAAGATTTTCAAAAGAAACTGCAGAAATCCGGCTTGGTGTTTAAAACTTGATTTTCCTCTGATTGATAATTCAAACTCTTCCTAAAGATCCATTTAGTCTTATTATGTGTCCCTCTTGTTCCCTATACAAACCATATTACATGATGCTACACTTTTAATTAGCTGAACTGTGTACCATGTTTGCCATTATGGATGTACTGAGACATTAAGCAAAATGACACCTTTTATTGGCCAACTAGAAAGATTACAACATGCAAGCTTGCCTGAAGAAGGGGCCTGAGTTGCCTCGAAAGCTTCCATATTGTAATCTTTCTAGTTAGCCAATAAAAGGTGTCATTTTGCTTAACTTCTAATTAGCTGAACTGTCACACACGTCTGTGTAATAAAAAAAATGAATGTACTGCATACCAATACTGCAACAACCAAAACACCACCAGCAAGGTGCAGAGTGTCGGACATACAGATGGATGCGCCGAACCCCCCTTCAGTGTTCTAATTCATTTCTAAAAGTGACCCTCACCCAACTTAACTGTAAAGTGACTACCCTCCTAAATTGCTCAGAATGCTGAAATAAACATGAGTCGTGTCCGCACAGTCCAGACAGGGTGTATATCAACCCAGAGACGTGGTTCTCACACTCATCATCAATATGACGTTTTGTGGAAGCAAACTTAGAATCTGCTAACTGATAATAACAAGCTTGAGAAGGGGGGAAAAAAAGTCACAGCACTGTATTTTGTGTAACATTCAGTATCATCACTGTGTACAAAAGCTGAGCATGCTGGAGCTGCTGGGCGCATGACTTGGCAGGAACAACTGTAACATGTAACTGAGAGTCTCTGAAATTTGGTCTGGGTTTAGTTTATGTTGGATTCCACCAGTTGTGAAGTATTGCATGTCAGTGCTCTTTACTGTTCATGACCTCTGGTTGTAGGGGACAACCTTTTGAAATGTCTAGAAATTCCCACACATCCCTGTTTGGAGTCAAAAATCCCATAATTCTGAACCCCGTCAACCACGGTTATTACTTTAATCAGAAATGGCGGCATATAATATAAGTGACTTAAAATGCAAAGCACTAAAGTAATTAAAACTTGAAAGTTTACTGCTCTAAATGTGCTAAAAATACAAGATCTTTGAGAGAAGGATCTGGGTCACTTTTTTCTGCTGTGGACAAAATAGGTATGACTGAAAAGTCTGTAAATGATCATGATCACACATTTCAATCAACTAAATACCTTTTCTTTGAGATAATTCTTTGTTTTGCTAGAAATTAAAAAAATCAGTCTATTTTGTAAAGCAACTTTTAATACTATGTACTACTAGGAGCTTTACAAAGCAAATAAAATTACAACTTTCATCAGACACAATTTAAAAATATTATTGCATAAGTTTCACTTTTATTTGCTTCATATAACAAGCATAAAGGAATTCTTACCTCAGCGCATCACATAAAAAAGGATTAAAAGAAGCAATGAGCAAAGACCAATACAAAAACAATGAATACCCATTACAATGTATTAAAGTTGAGATCAAGATCAGTTCAGTCAGGTCAGGTCAGGTTGGGGAGCATGCACTGGTACAGCGTGTTGCTGCACCCAGCACACAACAAAATAACTCGGGATCCTGGCTGGCAACCCCCCCAGGTAGACAAGCAGTCCAGTCCCACCCTCTAGAAATGACCCTCTATCTGCCACAGCCAGGTATTACATGGGCATCCCCTTGGCCTGGTCCAGCCAACCACTCGGGCCCTCAACAATGAGGATCCTGCAAGCCGGCTCACTATCATGGAACTACACCACATGGCCGTAGTGCCGTAACTGACGCTCCCTCACAATTCAGTTAATGTGCCTCATTCGGGACTCCATGAGCAACCGCTCATTCAACACAAAGTCAAACCAGTGGTACCCAAGAATCCTCCGAAGAGACTCAGTACCAAAGAAGTCCAGTCTTCCTCTCTGGTCACTGGATAGCTTCCATGTCTCACAATCCAAATAGCAAAACAGGATGCACCAGGACTCTAAAGACTTGGACCTTCATCCTTTTGCATAGATTTCGGGAGCGCCACATACCCCTTTCCAGAGACCTCATGACCCCCCATGCTCCCCCAATCTGTCTACTGACTTAATAGGAAGAGTCACCAGAAACATGAATGTCACTGCCGAGATAAGTAAACCTCTCGACGAGGTCGACAATCTTTCTGCAGAAAGACACACTACAGATGGCTGTGCCTAAGAGGTCATCAAAGACCTGGATCTTGGTTTTTATCCAGGACACTTGCGAGCCCAGAAATTCAGACTCCTCACTCAGTCTCTCAAGAGCCCCCAATCAGAATTTCAATTGACTCCATGAAGATCAGAGCATCATTAGCAGAGTCAAGATCAGTGAATCTTTCTTCACCAACAGAGGCCCCACAGCCGCTGGACCCCATGACCCTGCTCAACACCCAGTCCATGCAAGCTTTGAATGGAGTAGGAGCAGGAACACACCCCTGACAAACCCCAGAATCAACTGGGAAAAACACAGAGGTTCTGCCTCCACTCTTCACAGCACTCACAGTACCAGAGCATAGGCCGGCCTTGATATCCAGCAACCTTGAGGGGATCCCGCAAAGTCACAGGATGTCCCACAGGGCAGCTCAGGATCAAGTTTTTACAAATTTTCTGATGCCTTCCAAAGACAGTACATCAGCAAACTGAATGCCTTTTTCTCCCCACAGACTATGTCAATCAGGAATGGAGTAGACCCCCATCAATATTTTGCATAAAATTCCAAAAACTATATACAGTTGGTTTTTGAAACACACAAAATGACTGGCGATGATCAAAAAGACAACATATTTAACCTCAGAAACTAACAAAGGATTGAGAAGATAGCTGTTTCTATGTTGCAATAATGTCATTCACTACTTTACTTTTGTGTTTCTTAACTTTATGTTATAAACTAATATTACTGAGTATTTTTTCTGATCTCCTTTTTTTTTTTTTTTTACTTTAAAATGATTAAACATTTGTTTTCATTTTAACATGTATCCTCATGTCTAATTTTATTTACATGTATTTTGGTTTCATGATCACCTTGTGTGGCACCCGGACCCAGCCGGGACACCCAGGAAGACTGGAGGAGGGCTTGTAGCTCCTCCAGACCACGAGGGGGCAACTGCCTTGGTTCCTTTGGGGGCCATGGGTACGGAGCTGGGAAGTTCGACCCTGTAGGGGCCCGTGGTCACCGCCAGGGGGCGCCCCGATGCCTTGGCAGCCCTGGACCTCAGCACTTCCGTCACACCAGGAAGTGCTGGGGGGAAGAAAAGCAGGGACACCCGGAATGCTTCCGGGTACGCAGCCGGCACTTCCGCCACACTGGCGAGTGCCGGTGGAAGATTGCCAGGGAGCACCTGGAGCACATCCGGGTGCATATAAAAGGGGCCGCCTCCCTTCACAGAGTGGCGAGAGTCGGGAGTGGAGAAGGAGGAGAGACAAGGAGGCAGCCTGAAGAGATAAGGCATTGTGTTGGCCAGGACTTTGGGAACTTTTGGGGGTTTTGTGGTGCACTTTTGACTTTGTAAATAATGTATAATAAACGTGTTGTGGGTGACTTGAACGTGTCCGCCTGTCTGTGTCCGAGCCGGCTTCCACACTTGGCATAGTCTTCTCATCTGAACATAACAACCAAAATTTTCTTTTTAACTGAATTTCAATTAAACCTTTTCTACTCCATATCAAATCTCAATGCAGCTCATCATTCAATTTTTGTTGATCTAACACTAGCGATAGTGACCAGCAATAACCTATGAGCCCACAATTAGGGTCTTTACTTAAATGATCACAGACAACTTTGCATCTGAAAAATAGTCCTGCATATTTGGTTTCTCCACAAACAAATCTAATTTGCTGACATTTAGACGAGAGGACAATCACCGTAGGTGATGATGAAACACATTAAACTCAACGAGTGCATGGGAAAGTCCAGTTAATCTCACTACCCTTATACTGGTACAACAGTGCTAAAGGTAAAAGTTTTCATATTGTACTAACAAAGAGCACTAGTGGACACAAATGACTATGAGCACATGGATAATGCCAAGATTATTAAAAAGATCAGTAAAATGAAAATCACATTTGTTAAAATTATATTAAACACAAAAAGCCAAAACAACCTCCTAAACTAGTTTAAGGTCAGAGAAGTTGGAGCCAATCACAGCAGCAAACAACTGTGAGGCAGAAACAAACCTTAAAATGAGCCACCAGCCCATCGCTGGACATCCCCACAATCACTCCCACTGTTCCAGTATATGGTCACCAAATAGCCCTACAAGCAGAACTTTTGGGATGTGAGAAGGAAAGCCAGACAACAGTAAACTAAAAAGTTCTCCCAGCTGGAATGAATCTAAGTAATGTTTGAACACCGTAATAAGCTGTCCAGGAGATGGGCATCATGCCAGTTTATAAATATTTCAAGCTAATGGACAATCATTACATTTATCTTTTACCAGATGCTTTTATACAAATCTCGCTGTTAAAATGGTTTCCATTATTCTATACTGTGAACACTGGCTGATTAGGTGACACATTCTGGGCATCACAATGAGACTGAGGTGGGGTTTAAAAACTGCGGCCTTATGGTTTACAGCCCACCACCTTAGCTATTAGGGCACAGTGCCAGTCTAATTCTGAACGGTATTTGCAATGGAATCTGACTTTTCTTGCACAGGTATTTTCCAGGTTTGAAGAACAGCATACTGTATATTGTAAGCTAACAAGCAGCCTTTAATTTCCTTTAGTGGTACAGCAGGCATGCATTCGTTTATTGGGTCCATCTGGCCTGCCAAGCACAGTGAGAACAGCTGCTTGATCTCTTACAAAAATGCAGGCCTGCCAAATTGAAAGAACTAAAGTTCCCAGCATTGCAAGAGATAAAATTACATTTGCGCATCACAGGAACTTTGCACAAGATTTTTTTTTTTCTTTCAAGTTTGTGAAATTCTTTCACTTTGCCTTTCATGTTATGACATAATATTTTCAGGCCCTTTACTCAGCTCAGTCCCAACATTTCTGTTTGAATTTTGATTCTGTTACTTGCCAATGGAGTGAGCCACATTCTGCTTTGCTTTCCATCGGCTGACTTTAAACCAATCAGCAGGCTTCTTGGCTTTTTATTAACAAAACAGCTTTTACAAGCATCTGGCACCTTTCTTGTATCCATTAGCACAGAAGACTGAGGTGCCAAAACTATTTAGTTTAGCTCCAAGTTTCTGCTTTAAAGATAAGCTGATCAGCTGGTGTGAAGACTGTGTGGGTCCAACCAATTCATATCATATCCTACAGATCTTAACTCTGCAATGCACACGTAATGTTAAGTGCAACTTGGCCTTAAGTCATATATCATGCTTATCTTCGATATTTTAGTTTTTTTTATTTCACAATATAAACCCACTATTATATAATTAAAAACTAGCTGTGCTACCCATATAAGATTAGTTGAAATCTAAGCAATAAACATAGACATCATGTTTTTATTTGATGCACGGGTTTTTCCATTTGGTCTGGTATGATGATATGCACCTGACCCCTTTCCCTCGTGGTAGCCTTTTCCTCTTCCAATAGAGCCACACCACTTCCTCTCGGCGTCACTCATCAAACTGACCAATCTTAAGTGTTTGTTCTTGAATTTTTTTGCTGTTTGGATTTTTAATTGGATTTGCTAACCTTGAATTGCCTTTTAGGCAAACCCTTCTTGGCTTATTTTAACCTTTTCTACCTAATTATCCACTACTTTTGCTCTTCTTTTATTTATAATAAATAAATTCTTTACTTATAAAGATTCTTCGTGGGCCTTTTCTCCATATCAACCCAAAGGCTTATGGTTATCCTGCCCTTAATGGACAATTTTGTGCATTTTGAATAGTAAAAGTATTTTTAAACTTTAAAGGCCTGGACCCTACTTGGGCCTGTACAGGGACTGAAACCAGTCCTTTTGCGTTTAAAGTCAGGCTGCCTGGAATGAGGCTTATTTTGGAGCAGACTAGTGATGTTCTCTTTTTGTGTATTATGGATACATAATACATTTCCCATAACTCCATTACTGGGTTTGCAAAAAAAAAACAAAAAAAACAAAACAAAAACAAATACTGAAGCAACTGGTCGACAGTTCGTCACACACTGGGTGGGACCAGATACTTGGGCAGCTACAGCCCAAATGGCAGGGAATGTAATCTCACCCTTTGACAAGCCTGAAGAGGACTTGTGAAAGAGCACACACTTTTAAAGAATATATAAACAGGAATCCCACACAGCAAAGTACTTTCCTTTTTCACAGTGATGGTACATAGGAAGAAGTGGCAGAGATTTCAGATGCCAAGAGTACTTGTATAACCCAAGCAAAAGCGCGTCTGCATGCCAAATGTGCAGGTCTCTATTGTGTGTATTAATTTTGGCACAGATCACCTCTCATACTGCAACACTTTACACTCAGAATTATGTGTTTCTGTCTTTTGTGCTCTTAAGCGAGTAGACTTACCACACTGGTCTGCATCAGGGTAGGGCATTGGTTCACGGCATAAAATGTATTTCATTGTTGCATAAAAGTGTCATATTAGCACTACAGAGTGTTTAATGTGTGTCATAACAAAAATGGTTGATCTGCATGACACTGGTCAGAAGTACAAACTGGGGTAGCTTTTTGTTTGTAGATTACATTTTTATGGGTGATCCGATTTGGACTGGCAGCACTTGACTCAGCAGCAGAATGGCCAGTAGGAGGGAGGCAGCTTGTTGGCCGTGGTCTCCAGGATTCTGACTGAGTCTGGCTTGTCTGACTCCTTTTCTACAATCTGGCTGTGGTTCTACAATTAACTGGTGGACAGATATTGGTGTTTTGCATTTATGTTAACTAATTTTTACTCTGTTTATGACGTGTTTTAACAAACATGTATCCTTGTATGTGAAAGTTCTGTATTTAGTGAGTGGTTTCATCTATTCCGGTATTTTGCCTTTAGAGTTGTGGAGGTGCTCTGCATCAGCTCTAGGTAAGAAGCTCGGTGCAAGAACAAAGTACTTTCTACCATTGTATTTTCTGCGAGTTTTTTCTTGTCTTCATACAGAGTCAAGGCTGGGGGGCTCTGAAAAAACAGGGCCCATTGAGGCACTCCTTGTGTGATTTTAGGCTATATAAGAAACAAATTGATGTTATATCACCAGCTCTACTTTACAGTGGTCTACTGGGGTCTGTGGTTACACACTTATAAAAATAAAAAAACAGGGGAGCCCAGCTTGAGGGAACGTAAAACTCAAAAACTGGTTTGTTCTTCTCCACACCTATACCATACTGGTGACCCACACCAAACCCACAGAGCCTCAATCTCAATGACATGTACACTTTGCAAACAGCCGGTCCTAAAGAAAGCCTCAGTCAGTGCACAGCTGTATACTCATTGCATTAACTTGCCATTCTAAACAGGCCTGGGGTGAGTTAAGATCATGCTGTGTTTGCATGTCTTGTTAATGGTCCATGTTCTGCTCAGGAATGGCTACCAATGTTGCATAGATATCGAGCTCTACCATCAACTTTCCTTAAATGATCAAGTTGGATAGATATTTAAACTCTTTCCAGCCTCCATTCCATTGTAGCGGTGCTACATGAATGGGGACGTCTTAAATGTGTTTTGTGCCAAGTCGCATCTTTTATAGAGCATTATCCTGTTTATATGGTCTATGTGTGTCTGTTTAAATGTTGTACCCTGGAAACACCGGGAGAAGGATAATGCTGTGGAACCATGACCCCTTTCGATAGGTTTCCCTGTCAAACACATCAAATCCATTTGGGCCATTGCTATTTAAACAAGAGGACGAAAGGAAAATGGAGAATCGCTTACAATACTGACACTTCACCGAAGAGAAAATAGCCAAGAGAGAGCATCGATACAGATCATTTTACACCTTTTCCTGTTTTCCACTTTCAATGCCAAATATCAATGACTTCACCATCGTTAAACAAAACTCCAGGGTTCCGGTTTATACTGACATGCCGAGGATAGACAGTGAGACCATTTTTTGTCATTTGGGAGAGGAGCAGGCCAACAATTTCATTTGAGTATAATTGCGGTAAGACACTTTCAGCTGGACAAGGTTCACATTCACTAAACATCCTCCATTTAATCTTCTGGACTTTCATGTGTGTTTTGTGTTCTTTGTGTATCTTATTTGTTTCATGTTCAGTGTCAGGACAAGGGAGGGTTTGTATTGTATATTTATGGCTGCACTTCTTAGTATTACATAGTGCCAGTCACTTTTGGGGTTGTATGGGGGATTTGGAGGGAGTGAATTATATATAGTTTTGTTGTTTATTTCTTTTCACTATCAATACAAATACACATTATTTTATAACATATATATATATATATATACTAGCAAAATACCCGCGCTTCGCAGCGGAGAAGTAGTGTGTTAAAGAGGTTATGTAAACATATATATACATAAACATACTGTATATACATAAATATATACATATACACATCCACATATATATACATATATCAACATATATATACACATACATATATACATATATATATATATACATATATATATACATATATATATATATATATACATATATATATATATATATATATATATATATATATACACACACATGCAGACACATATACATATATATACATATACATATTTGTATATCTACATATATATACACATATATACATATATATACATATACATATTTGTATATCTACATATATATAAACATATATACATATATATACATATTTGTATATCTACATACATACACATATATCTATCTATCTATCTATCTATATTATATATATATATATATATATATATATATATATATATATATATATATATATATAGCTGATTAGCCAGTGGATTCGCTCAGTGAGTGCAAGAGAAAAAAATAAAATGTATGTATAAAATAAGTTAAATTGCCAAATTTATTTTTCCACAAATAAAGAGCACTTACAATAACATAGAAATCAATATAAACAACATTAACATCATTATCATTTGAGAATATGAAGTAATATATAAGAAGCACATTGCATATAAATATAAATTATTAAACATTAAAATGTTCTTCTATAAAACAGTACCGTGGCTATTAGTTTGTCTGTCCAGGATTTTAAATGAGCTGTAGCTCGCAAACCGTTTCACCTATTGACTTGAAATTTGGTACACAGATACTACGTCACGTCTACTATTCGCTTTCCCACACATATGAACACATATATATATATATATATATATATACACACATACATATACAGACACATACACATATATACATATACATACATAGTGCGTTGCAACACGGGCTGCGATTGTTACATGGGAGGGAGACAACAAATCACAGCTTCCCGCTTTGTAATCGGGCTTGTGATTGCTGCTTTGACGGATGTCCAGATCCCACAGTATTTCCCCTTAGGAGAGGCGTTAGGCAAGTGTAATTGAATAGCAGTGGTGCAAGTTATTACTCTTTTTATCTTTATTTTATTTTATTGTAGAATCAACTCACAGCTGCGCGCACCAGTGCGTGCGTGGCGGATGCGTACGGCTGACGTTTTCATTGTCTACCACCTTTGCTAATCATTGTTGAGGCAGATTGAAGAGTTAAGTGCCAGCTTAACTGAAAAATTAAAGAAAACATACTAAGTTTTAAAAGAAATCAGTTTTAACGGGAAAAGATGCCGACGAAAGAAGAGAAGCAGCGGGACGCTAGGGTCAAGAGCTGCTCATTAAGCAGCAAGCGCATCAACCTCTGAGCAAACGAATGGTAAACGTACAGAGAAAGAGGATAAATACTATGAATGGTCATGTGAAGTGTATTCACTCCACGTTATCGTGGAGTGCGCTGTTACTGGTATTTTGATAAAAGAATCTGAATAACATATAAGAATCGTATAAATTATTAAACAGTAAAACATTAACATTTAAGAAGTAAAGATACATTGAGTACTACTGTAGTGCTTTCGGGTATAGTACATTTTTTGTTTGCCCATTACATGCATAAATGTATAAATTTTTTGGTGTACCTACCCATGAACACGCGACATGACCCGGCAGTTAAAAATTTATCGCTCCAGCAATTTTAACTCTGTTACAAAGTCATCTAATATGGTATTGCAAAGGGCAGCGGGAGCGTTTCTATAAACTCAATTTAAACTTACTGTTTACACCGTGCTTTGAAGATGCATAGTATGCGACACGTGTTTCGCCGTAATTGTGTGCTCATCAGGAGTACAGAGTTACTGCACTCCCTTACGGGAATCGATCCTCGGACGTAGAGGCGAAGCCCCTAACGTTGTGCCACGGCGTGAGGTTCGTTCATTTGACAGCATGTAGATCGGGGTAATTACATTGCAGGCATTCGTAGTCTGATTCACAATCTGATTGTATGGGTGGTTACCTACCAGGTAACGCTTGTGCTGGTTGGTGAGCAAGTCGGCTAACTTCTGCCACGGTGCCCTCTTTCAGTTGCGAGAAGCAGATCATACAATGGTTGAAATAGTTTAATATATATAGCAAAATCACTGCGCTTCGCAGGGGCGAATATGGTATTGCAAACGGCAGCGTTTCTATAAACTTAAAGTTACGGTTTATACCGTGCCTTGTTTCATATTCTTTTCCTACCTTATCAATTGTGTAATGTGTTTTTTGAACAGGTTTGATTAATGCAAGTGATCACTCCTGCTGCGTTCAGTCACTTCACGTGAGCCACTCTCTTGTGTGATGTTGCGATGTCCACGGGTTTATTTAATGTTAGCTAAGACCCGGCAGTTAAAAGTTTCTCGCTACAGCAATTTTAACTCTGTTACAAAGTGATGCAAACTGTCGTTTATACCTCGTGTCTTCTCATTAAACTTTTATCTCGCGAATATGTTATTGCAATCCGCAGCGGGAGCGTTTCTATAAACTTAATTTAAACTTACGTTTTACACCGTGCTTTGTTTCCCTTATGAACATGCTTGTATGCTTAACTCGCTCCGTTCTCAATTGTTTAATTAATTTTTTGCTCTTCGCTGTTTGCCGCTGTTCCTCCATTTCCCCCTACTTCGTTCTTTTATCTCGCGAATATGTTATTGCAATCCTTAACGGGAGCGTTTCAATAAACTGATTGAAAATAGTTTTGCATTTACCTTTTTAGTAAAAGGCGAGCTTTTAAGCCTGAGAAATCACCCCGTAAATGCACACGTTTAATTGGACATGTGTTAATATGTATGGTTACACAGTATTAAAAGACAGTGAACAACGTCAGTTACCTTTCTTCCCGCGTTTGATAAAAGGTGAGGTTTTAAGCCTGAGAAATCACCCCGTAAATGCACACGTTTAATTGCACATGTGTTAATATGTATGCTTACACGGTATTAAAAGACAGTCAAAAATTAACGTCATTTACCTTCGTTCCCGCGTGTGACTCGTGCTGTAAATGTCTTCCTTGTTTTTAGTTCACGTGATTACGTAGGAGGCGTGATGACGCGATACGTGACTCCGCCTCCTCCATTACAGTGTATGGACAAAAAATATGTTCCAGTTATGACCATTACGCTTTGAATTTCGAAATGAAACCTGCCTAACTTTTGTAAGTAAGCTGTAAGGAATGAGCCTGCCAAACTTCAGCCTTCCACCTACACGGGAAGTTGGAGAATTAGTGATGAGTGAGTCAGTGAGTCAGTCAGTCAGTCAGTGAGGGCTTTGCCTTTTATTATTATAGATAACCTGGTGGATTATTTAACCATTGATTGGGGGAAGTTATTTGGAAGAAGTAAGGCTTGTCTGGTCTAACAGCTCCTCCTTTTGCCAGGCCACAGGTCTTGGTGGTGTAGCTGCCATTCGGACGAGTGGGTCAGCCGTTACACCATAAGTGAAATCTCTTAAATTAGCACCAAAGACTGAGTGGTTCCGAATATAGAAATCAAAGAGTATTCACTGTGTGATTTGCCACTTCGACACTGTACAAGTAAAATACAACGATGTTGATTAGAGTGGCAACTTCAAAGGTCTGCAGCAAACAACCCAAGGTAACCACTGACTTGAAAAGTCAGACCTAGACCCACACATACTAAATAATTATAGGCCTATTTCAAATCTACCGTTTCTCTCTAAAATACTAAAAAAAGTAGTCACCAGTCAGCTTCAGACACACCTTACGCATTACAATTTATTTGAGAAATTCCAGTCTGGTTTTCGCACTGGTCATAGTACAGAAACGGCACTAACACAGGTTGTAAACGACATTCTGATATCCTCTGATGAAGGAAACTCCACTGTAATTATGTTGTTGGACTTAAGTGCAGCATTTGACACCATTGACCATTATATTTTACTGCACAGGCTAGAAAATTATGTTGGGCTTACAGGCACCGTGCTCACTTGGTTTAGTTCTTACTTATCAAATCGATTCCAATATGTACAGAAATGTGCTGACAGTACTCCATCATTATACACAGAAGTTCAATATGGTGTCCCGCAGGGCTCAGTACAGGGACCTTTACTGTTTTCACTTTACATGCTTCCACTGGGATCTCTCATTAGGAAACATCATGTTAATTTTCACTCGTATGAAGATGACACCCAGTTATACCTTTCATTTAAATCAAATTAAGTTTCTCCGATTTTGTCTTTAATTAGTTGTGTTAGCGAATTAAAGGAGTGGATGAATGAGAACTACTTGTCTTTAAATACAGATAAAACAGAGATGTTAATTGTTGGTGGGAATGACGATGATCATAACAATATTTTGTCATCATTTAACTCAGTTGGAATTCCAATTAATTTTTCTGAATCAGCCCACAGTCTAGGAGTTATCTTTGACTCTAGCATGTCATTTAAAGCGCAAATTACTACCCTTATACTGGTACAACAGTGCTAAAGGTAAAAGTTTTCATATTGTACTAACAAAGAGCACTAGTGGACACAAATGACTATGAGCACATGGATAATGCCAAGATTATTAAAAAGATCAGTAAAATGAAAATCACATTTGTTAAAATTATATTAAACACAAAAAGCCAAAACAACCTCCTAAACTAGTTTAAGGTCAGAGAAGTTGGAGCCAATCACAGCAGCAAACAACTGTGAGGCAGAAACAAACCTTAAAATGAGCCACCAGCCCATCGCTGGACATCCCCACAATCACTCCCACTGTTCTAGTATATGGTCACCAAATAGCCCTACAAGCAGAACTTTTGGGATGTGAGAAGGAAAGCCAGACAACAGTAAACTAAAAAGTTCTCCCAGCTGGAATGAATCTAAGTAATGTTTGAACACCGTAATAAGCTGTCCAGGAGATGGGCATCATGCCAGTTTATAAATATTTCAAGCTAATGGACAATCATTACATTTATCTTTTACCAGATGCTTTTCTGAATTTTTCTGAATCAGCCCACAGTCTAGGAGTTATCTTTGACTCTAGCATGTCATTTAAAGCGCAAATTACAAAGTTGTCCAAAACATGTTTCTTCCATCTTAAAAATGTTAGGAAATTAAGGCACTTTCTAAATAAACAGGATTCTGAGAAATTAATTAATGCATTTTTTTATTGACTACTGCAATGCGGTTTTCACTGGATGTTCAAACTGTTCTTTATACAGTCTCCAGTTAATCCAAAATGCGACTGCAAGAATTATTACAAGAACAAGAAAATATGAACACATAACTCCAGTTCTTAAATCCTTACACTGGCTCCCAGTTAAGTTTAGGGTAGATTTCAAAATCCTCCTTTTAACATATAAAGCATTAAATGGCCATGGTCCGCCTTACTTGTCTGAACTTATCATGACTTACAAACCAAAGCGCACATTAAGATCTCAAGATGCCGGTCTGCTTATGATTCCAAGGATTAATAAAATAACAGTGGGAGGTCGGCTTTTAGTTACAGGGCCCCTAAACTGTGGAATGGTCTGCCTGCTACTATAAGGGATGCCCCTTCAGTCACAACTTTTAAATCCTGGCTGAAGACTCACTACTTCAATTTAGCACACCCTGACTAGAACTGCTGATTAACTATACATACTGCATCTCTGTTGTTAGTCATTAGCACTAAAACATAAGTAACATGATAGTTAGAATTGGATACTAACCCTCACCTATTCTGTTTCTCTTCTCGGTACTCAAATGTGGCACTTGGTGCCACGGCCCACCTGCCAAGTTGTTTTGCCTGCCTAAGGTAAAGTCATCCCTGATGGAGGATCGCAGGAATCGTGGGAAAGAGGGGTCCTTTCATCGGATTGGCTGGCCCAGCACTTTTTCAGCACTGTGGAATGGCTACATGGGGGAAGCAGCTTGATGGATGGTCTCCAGGACACTAAAAATATCCAAATCTTATTATATGATATCATCTACTGTTAAATTCTGCTCCGTACATTTAAATTTTTTATTTTTTTTTTTACTTCTAAAAATTTTTTTATTTTATACTGTATTGAGGATTTGTTCTGTTCTGTGTATTGTATTGTATTGACCCCCTTCTTTTTGACACCCACTGCACGCCCAACCTACCTGGAAAGGGGCCTTTCCCAAGGTTTCTTCCATTTTTTCCAACAAGGTTTTTTTTTTTTGGGAGTTTTTCCTTGTCTTCTTAGAGAGTCAAGGCTGGGGGGCTGTTAAAAGGCAGGGCCTGTTAAAGCCTATTGCGGCACTTCCTGTGTGATTTTGGGCTATACAAAAATAAACTGTATTGTAAACTGTATTTGCAAATGGCATGATTGACAAAACCTGCATTATAAGAAGGGGTTTAGCCAGTTCCAAAGGATGACATTAATATAATGGAGGGAAAAAGTCCTCAAACAATACTGCTGATTCTATTTTAAAGACGTAAAACAGCTGTTACCCTAATTCTGTTAACCTCACTATTTCTACTCATCTAAAATAAACACAATAGCGAATAAAAGGAGTCTTTCCCCAAATTCAGGAAAAATAATGCAGAAACATTCATTAAAGCAGCCTGTTTGTGTGTTGCATCCTTGTTTGAACTCTGTGACAGCATTTCCCTTCCATTTGGCACACAGTACAAGGATGGCAACACTTGGGAAAATAAATGCTCGATGTTATCTTATCTAACTTTTTTTTAGCTTTTAGATATTCTCAAAGCTTTTGTTGCCCGTTTCCTGTAGGATAACGCTTAGGGGAGATGGTTACACTTTTTGGCAGATGCTTTCTTTTTCCTTTTGCTTTTGACTCACTGTACATGACATATGGAAGGTACCTTCAACATATTTTTAGGTTAAAGTGAGAGAGGAAGGCAGAGTGTTGGCTTTGCGGCTGAGGATCTGCGCTGGTATGTGGAAGGTTGCCAGTTCAAATCCAGTACTTCCAGAAGGGATTCTACTCCGTTGAACCCTTAAGCAATGTCCTTAACTGCTCCACAGGCAATGTACAATGGCAGACCCTGTGCTCTGACCCTCAAAGGTCAAGTGAAAATACAGCACTGAAGGGCCAACTGCCTAAATTAAATGACCGTGCTTATTACCAAATAAACGAAGAGCACATAAAGGTAGAACAGAAAAGTTAAAAATCAAAAGAAGTAACACAAAAAACCCTGTGGCCAATCTAGCTCTTCCTATACAGGCCATGAGCCCCTGTCTATCAAGTAAGGTGGTCTACCCATTTACTAACCACCAAATAGCACAGAGCACTCCTTTGTCTACCCCATCTCTTTCATTCATGCCCTGGGATCTTTCCTCTGTTAGTGCCCGTTTACCACAGCTCTCTTCCATACTCCATAAGTGCTCTGCCATAAACTGGGTGAAAAACCCTTAAAAGGGTCACTTCCTCTCAATAACCTCAACAGTCAGAGGGATGCTCTAAATTCATTCATCCTTTAAATGGCTAGGTCTCTAGGCCTCCCTACCACTATTTCTCCTTTACAGAGTAACACAGAACCTCTTTGATAAAGTTAATAACCACGTGTGCTCCTTTAGGGCGTGTTTATACTTCACACTCAGAACGTGTATGCACACTCATCATGGCTGCCACGCATTCATTTGACGCGTCCCCCGAGCAGGTTCTCAGAAATTAATGCAACACATGCGCGAGTTGCAGTACCAGCAAAATAGTCAGGGGGCGCAGAGTGATCAAGTTGGAGTCTCTGTTTACTATCTACATGTGACAGAGAGCCGCTTTGGAGATCCTACAGGATTGATATGCCTGCTTCAATGTTTGATGAATGTTTCGATGTGGTGAAGCAAAATGCCGACATATAAATGCATTTATAGTGCTTTTATATTCAAACGTTGCATATTCCTCAGCATAATGACACAATGCATTTTAAAAGTCTCACATACCATCTCCTGTGTTGTTTTTTTTTTTTTTATTTTGCACAACAGCATCAGAATGTATTTGAGCCACAGAGAAAAAAAATTAAGGACACAGTGAAAAGGTGTATTTTGTGATTAAAGTGGAAATTTCAGCTTTAATCTCGAAATGTCCACTTTAACCTCATAGTTTACTTATTATTAAAAGTAGACCATCATAAATGTCATCTTAAAACCGACCCAGTTGTTGATCGCTACGTGCTGATAGGGCTTCCTCTTGAACTGACATCAGCAATCACCACACAGAACAAATTAAATTTATGATATTCTTGCTCTCTGCACATTTAGAATCCTTAGATTTATACTTGATATAACTTTCATGATGAAATGCATTAAAGTATGTATGTTACATTTTACAGATAAATTGTTAACTTCATTTAAATAATGAATAGCGAGTGGCGGAGTTTGCACGTTTTCCTGGATGGTTTCCACAGTGTGCTCAGGTTTCCTTCCAAAGACATGAAGGTTTTGGATTTGATGAGGCTAAAATTATGCTAGTGTATGTGCATGTGTGTGTGTGTGCTTGTGTTCACCTTGCAGTGAGCTGTTGCCCCGTCCAACAATTTTGTTTCTGCCTCATGCCCGATGCTTGCTGTAATGGGCGCATCCCTGGATTCATGGATTTAATCATTAAACATCCATCCTTTTCAGAGATATTGTTGCAAGGTGTCCTCGGAATTTAATGGGTGTTTCAGGCAATTCACAACATAGCAAAGGGATGATATCTTGCACTGCACCTGGTGGAATCTTCCTGATTTACGTAAAATACGCGCAAATATAAACAGTACAACGCTTGTGTGACGCTTCGTGTCACATAAAGTATAAACCCAGTCTTACAGTGTAAATACTGGCACCTTGTAGGACCGTCATAAGTGTACCCTTGGATAAGAAGCATAAGCTCAACTTTTCAAGATAGAGGCCTTAAGCTGCCACGCATTGTTCAGGAGGTTATGTGCCTTTTTGCCAACATTCATTCAGCAGACTCCACATCTTAATGGAGGGTGGGACAGGTATGTCCACCATCAGCTAAATCACCTGTCCTTTGGTCTCTTTAAGGAAAGATTAGTAAGGATATTAAGCACTATGCTGCCAGGTGGCATAGCGCAGATGTTGAGCGTTACACTCTCAGATGGCACAGCAGGGATGTCAAGTGCAGTGCTGGCTAACAATGCAACAGGAATACTAAATGCTGCACTTCAGTGTGGCGATCTGTCCATCATGTACATGAAATCAAACCTCTTTGTATGAAGCTGCAGGTGTACCAGTCGCTTGGCTGCCTTCTATCACTGAAGTGATGTTGGCAAACAGTGTTTGGGGTCCAGATCTCAGCTTTGAGACTCTCCCTCTGCTGTTCTGTAATATCTCAGATCTGCTTGGTGCTTTGTTTGTGCAGTTTTACCACCAGCTTTGCTTCACAGTGTTCACCTGGGGTCTGTTGCAGCTCAATCTGCCACACTTTTCCCTACCTCCAGTCAGTCAGGGGATTGCTCTAACTTCATTCATTCTTTAAATGGCTGCATCTATAGGCTTCTCTACTGTATTCCTCCTCCAAAGAGTAACACAAAATTTCTCTGATGAAGTCACCATACTTACTGTTTAAGTACAACTGGTCACTTGTAGGACTGCCATAAGTGTACCCTTGGATGAGGAAATTAAGCCCAACTTTCTAAGCTCGCGGCTTTAAGTTGTCATCTGTTGTTCAGGAGGTACTGTGGCTTTTTGCCAGCACTCAGTGGACTCCACATGTTATTGAAGGGAGCGTCAGTCATCTCCTGCACCAGCCGTATTATTTGCCCTTTGGTCTCTTTAAGGTTACGATTATAGATTTCCACTTAAGCTCATATCACAATACAAGACTTCTAGTCATGGGGGAATCCAACTTGACCACTGTAGTTGCTGATCTCCTCACCTAAGGATTTCAGATTACACAACTATGTGATAACTTTCCAGCACAGTTTCAGATTTGCAAAGTATTGCAGGCTCACCCCTTTTCTGACAGTCAATAATATGCTGCATACTGGAGCCGGACACTCTGCGAAGGGCTTACAGGTATGGCGAGTTCACCCACAATCTCTGCTTTTTCAATTCTTTGTTCCATTTTGTTGTTATTTGTAAAATGTGAAGCATCAAACAGATGAGCCTCTCTTCTGTTTGTGAGGTCCACTTTCACTCCTTATTCATGACAGCTGCATGATATGAATTGTACTTTCAGGTGAGAATTCATTGGTTGTCAGCTCTCTCACACACAGAGCTGTCCCTATGACTTAAGACCAGATCAAACCAGTTTGATTTTGTTGGGGATACTCACAGATTGGTTGGACTGAGTCACCAGGTATATCAGACCACATGATTTTGGTTCTTATGCATCAGTCTAGGTTTATTTTATGGTTATTTTGTGAGTTATATATTTTCAATTATTATGTATTTTTCTTTTAAATGTGCCTGTAATGTCAGAAAATTGACAAGATTTTTAACAGCAAACCAGGAGACAGACACAAAACAGAAAAATACCAAAACGAAAACGAAAAACAAGATCAGAAGGACAAAATGAAAATCAGGAACTCGATATATCAATTCAGAAAACAAGACATATCTGCATCAGGTTTAGCAAAGCTTTTTCCCTTAACTTGGAGACATGGTGAAGTGGCTGGCTATTCAAACCTACCAGGAGGCCATGTCCTCTAATGATGGGAAAGGTCACCCTGGCAACTAGAACAAGCTTTGGTGCACTCAAAGCACACAAGGTGGCCACCCTAAGGAAAACAAAATCAAACATAACAGTGCCTGCATTCTTAGTGTTTTGTGGGTGAAGCCCTGGGAGGTGGGGTCACCCTAACAGCACCATCTTTAAGCCCTCACTTTGGTAATTTAAGGCCACAGCAGAGTACGCTCAGATCGGGAAATCAAAGCATTAGTTGGAGTTTTATGAATACAGTTATGTGCTGATTTACAGCCAATCAAGTAAAGGCCATTTGTACTTGTACCACATGAAAACTACAGGGCAAGAATGTTCCGTTAAAACCAGCCACACTACATGCCACAATGTCTGTACACCTTTTGTTTAGTATGTACTTGCATTAGTGCTTCCAACCACAGAATGATACACTCTGAACAAAGGAAGTACGAGAAGCAGTGGTGGAGCTGCAGAGGTAGCAGTCATTCGGCTGTGTCTTCCTTCCTGCACTGATGCTGCAACCAAAGATTTGTCACATACTAGAAATAAGTTTAAAAAAAAAATGATATCATTGTGCTCACAGAGTTCCAATCTTCAGGGCACTGATTGTTCATGCCACACAGCATTTTGAAGTCACATTTCTTTTTTCTTTCTGATCTGTGCAGATGGTTTGTACTTTTTTCTTAACAATTTATTGAATTTATTAAAAGCAAGTAACATTCCATACAAGTAAGTCAAAGTTGACAAAACTAGGCCAACAGACAGAGTAAAACTTTAAGAGTAGGAAAAAAATAAATAAATAAAAAAGGGAAGAAAATCTTTGGCTCAAACTAAATGCTTATTCTAAAATGTTATTGAATAGATCCTGCCGAGTTTAAAAAAAAAAAAAACACCTGTGATTTGTAGTTTTTTCATCCATAAAGATGACAGAAATGTCTTGCAAAAAGTAAGAAATCTTTCCTTATTATTATTATTCACAGGGTCTCGTTTATTTTCTGACTCTTGGAGGGTCCTTTAAAGTTTGTTTTAATCTGCGCTGCTGTATGTGGCTAAGTCTTACGTATTTGGCTCCCACCACCCTCCCTTACACAGACCTTGCATGTGTCCACCAAGACTCAAAGCTTGACTTGTGATGCTCCATACCAGCAGTTGATGTATGCATACCTGTGACCCACAGCAGACCCCCAGAGCCTCCCTCAATTGCAATGACCTGTATACTTTGTGACCAACATATGGCCAACTGGCGAGCCCCAAATGGAGCCGTAAGTCAGCGCATGACTGTATTTCTACAATTCCTTTGACTTTTCTGGTTTTCTGTTTTAAGAGTTACGTTTATGCTTTATGTACTGAGACTATTAACCTATTTTTGCTCTTAAATTGCATTTTTCTATTTTTGTGAATAAATTATTTATTTATTTATATCAATCCTGTTTTGCCCTTCTGTGTGCAAACTGGAGGGTTTAAGGTCATCCTGACCCTTGTGGGGCTTTAAGCTAATACTCTGGGACTTTTCTAGCTGTTTTGCCAGCTCATCCGCATTGGAGCCATGCAGCTAGGAGTTGTGATCTAGCTGAATTTGGAGTTAGTGTCCTAGGATATGCTAGCTAGGTTGTTGACCTTCCTTTATGGTTCTTTTAACAGGCCTCAACCCCACTTTGCCGTGTTTAAACCTCTAAATCACAACAGCAGTCAAAGGAGTGAACTGCAACTGACTCCAACTCACTACGTTTATGGAAAGTATGTAAGTCTGCAAATGAATATCACTGGAAAAGGCGTGTAATGTGACATGGCCTTTGGGCAAGTCCTATGGGCTTGGAAATGATGTACAATGCCTGGTTCCACAAGATAGGAAAAGCATAAAAAACATTTCAAATACATTTGTTCTTCATATTCTATCCTGGTATATTAAGAATACCCAAACACTTCAAACAGGGAAAAGAAAAATCCTTTCACAAGTTGTTCAGCTACTTTGAAAAGGTGAGGCGGTTGGTTGATGCCACTACCCAGTGGCCAGGGCAGGCACAGGGCAGAGACATGACACACTGAACTCAAAGGAAATAACTAAGTGCACTGGTGCAATTAACAGTTAGTCTGCGTAGTTGTTGTATGTGCATAAAATATGCACTGCAATGCACTGGCACCTCACCCATTGTTAGTTTAACGTTTTGTGCAGAAATGTTAATGGCTTTTTCAGATTTTACACACAACTAAAGCGTGCTCATTCTACAGTTATGTATTGCAAAGATGCCACCTAATTCCACAAAATTACCCCGGGCACAGGATGTGGACTCAAAGTAATGAAGGAGTTATTTTGGAAAAACTATTTCTTCTTTTAGAAATTATTGTGGTGCAATGACTGCTGACTACTGACTGACAGTTGTGAACTGCACTCATTGCAAGTAGGAGCCAATTTTGCTTAATGCAAAATAATTTTTCCGCGTCAACGTTGACTTGACTGCACGCACAGGTATAATACATTTGGTCATAAAGAGTTTGCTTTACATAAATATATACATGGAGGCATAATGCAACATGCAATGTGAATACTGCACACCAAGCTGTAGTAAGCAAGCATGTAAAACATAAGTAGCAACTGATTGATACAGAGGTGCCAGACATACTTACTTACCGACCCAGAAAAAGCTTTGTGTAACTGACTATTTTTTCTTTTTACATCACAAGCAACATTTAAGTTTGGCTCAGTATCACTCCGTAGAGACCACAAGTGATGCATGTAGTATTTGATCAATATGGGGTAGCTGCACATACTTGCTTAAGTGATGTCACATTACTTTTCCATAGATTTGCAGTCACAGCCTTCATTACATCAGCTTATCCAGTTGGAGGAAGGCAGCAGCATGCTCCTGTGAAGGTAATCATCTAATGTGACATAACCCACGACTGAGACCAACTAGTCTGTGACTGGCTAGGTCAAAAATCAAACAGGTTTGATTTTCTCTTTGGTTGGAAGGACAGCTTCCTTGAGCACCACAGGGAAAAGTCTTGTCTCCTTTTCTCTTCACTCTGTACACTTCCAACTATAAATATAACAGCAGGCCATGTCACTTGTAGAAACTCTCAGATGTCTCTGCACTTATGGGGTGTATTGATAAAGGGGATGAAACAGACGAGAGGAGTCAGATGGAGAATTTTGTTTCTTGGTGCAGAAAGAATTGTCTGCAACTAAACTACTGCAAAAACAAGGAGCTGGTTATTGACTTTTGTGGCACCATAGAACCTCTCTGTACATTCACTTTTCAAAGAATGGATGTAGAGGTGGTGCACTCCTACAAACACTTGGGGATCCACATCAATGGAAGGCTGTACTGGTCTCAGAGCACAGATGAAATATATAAGAAAGGGCAGAGCAGACGGTTATTTTCTTAGGAGATTGTGTTCCTTTAATGTGGGTAGCGACATCCTTCACATTTCCTATAACTCTGTGATGGTCAGTGTCATCTTCTATGCTGTGGTGTGCTGGGCTGGTAACTTCACCTCAAGAGAGGCCCACCAAATCAACAAGCTAATTAAAATGGCAGGATCAGTTATGGGGCGAGCTCTGGACCTCCTGGAGATAGTAGTGAAGAGAGAGAATGAAGACAAAACTTACTGCCATTATGAATAATGCTACACATCCTCTCTCTGACACACTAACACTGAGGACTTTCAGCTAGTGAATCATTCAACACAAGTGTGTCAAGAAACACTTTGGGGGCTCCTTTATACCAACAGAAATATGTCTGTGTAATCTCTCACTGGCACTGACTATTTGTTTTATCTTTAGCAAAGTTAGAAGTTCTGTCTCTTTTAAATTTTCTTTCTTTAAAGTCATTCTGGTGTGTATTTGAAAGGGGTTTGTTCTTTGTCAAAATATAATTTTTATTTATTGGGCATCTGTAAAAAGTCATATTTCCCCCTGGGAACAAATACAGTTCGTTCGTTCGTTCGTTCCTTCCTTCCTTCCTTCCAAGTTTCTAGATAAAAGTACATCAGAAAGCATATTACTAGTGAAAAGGGAAAGGATATTAGACAGGCAGGACCTTTTGCTTAGTTTCTTCAACCTCTGATTCAGCCCTACGTGTTGCATTTTGATGATTAGTATTTTTGACTTTCTGGTATTGACCTTGGCCCTTTTATCTGACTACTCTTTGTTTTGTCCCTTGGTAGTTTGATTTCCTGGCTCCTCTATTATTTTTCTTTTTTGTCCTTCATAACATCTGCAGAGTGCCATGTAAAGAAGAATACATAAAGTTGTGGCGGAAAGCATCCGAATGCCTTTATAGAACAGAGTCCCATGTGTGCAAAGACTATGAAAAATATATATACTGTATTAATATAGGAAACAAGCTTTTTATTCCTATTTTTTACTTGCATGCAAAATGTGTTTTCATTCAACAAATTTGCCATGGTCTTAATTCCAACATTTTTTTATGTACAGTACACACATACTATAATTAGCTTGGAGGGAACAAATAAGCAAATAACCAGTCCCATAAGAATAATATGCATTATTAATAGGACAAAAACTCCCACTGATGATTTGAAAACCAGTAAAATTTAGAATACTGTTGAGAGTTGAATAACTTAACTGTACAAAAAGTGATCTGATATAAATCATAGGAAGATTCTTTAAGAGGACTCTGGTGCCATGATGCTGCCTACACTGAAGAACAGGCAGTTTAATTAAAGGGGCCGGAAGAGAAGATGTACAATGCCCTCCATAATGTTTGGGACAAAGACACACTTTCCTTGATTTTCTCCTCTGCTCCACAGTTTGAAATTACAAATCAAACAATTCAGACATGATTAAAGTGCACATTGAAGACTTTCATTTAAGTTTATTTGTATGCATTTTGGTCTCACCATGTGGGAATGACAACACTTTTTCAATGTCCCCCCCCCCCCCCCCCCCAATTCATGGCACCATAATGTTTGGCACAACTGGAGCCACAGTTGTTTTAATTCTTCAGGTGTGTTTCATTGTTTCTTAAGTGCAGGCATAAGATACATTGGCTTGTTTCCACCTGCAGACTACCTTTTGGAGTCTGTGGTTGACATTGTTCAACATGAGGACAAGTGCCATGCCAATGAAAGTCAAAGAAGCCATTATGAAACTAAAAAACAAGAATAAAACCATTAGAGACACTGGTAAAACCTTACGATTACCTAAATCAACTCTATGGAATATCTTTAAGAAGAAACACACTGGTGGTCTCAGTAATTGCAAAGAGACTGGCAGGCCAAGGAAGGCTGATGACAGAAGAATCCTCACACTGGTAAAGAAAAAGCCCCAAACACCTGTGTGAGGCAGATGTGTGTCCGAGACGACTATCTGCAGAGGACTTCAAGAGCAGAAATACAGAGGCCACACTGCAAGATGCAAACCACTACTTAGCCACAAAAACAGGAAGGCCAGATTCCTGTAAATTCCTCCAAACACATTTGGTAGCACTTCCTACTACAACAAGATAATGATCCCAAACATACTGCTAAGGTAACACAGGAGTTTTTCAACGATAAAAAATGGAAAATTCTTGAATGGACAAGTCTGTCACCCGATTTAAATCCAGCTGAGCAGGCCTTCCTTATGCTGAAAAGAAAACATAAGGGTACAAGGCCCGAAATAAGCAGGAGCAGAAGATGGCTGCATTACAGGCTTGGCAGAGCATCACCAGAAGGACTCTCAGTACCTGGTGGTGTCTATGAATCACAGGACTTCAAGCAGTCATTGCACGTATGGAATATGCAATGATGTCCTAAATATGACGGCTTTAATAGACCTGCCATTAGTGTGTTCCAAACATTAATGGTGCCCTGAAATGGGGGGTGGGGGTGGGGTCTGGGACCATAAAGAAAGAGTGCTGTCATTTCTACATGGTGAGATCTAAATGTATGCAAATCCCCTTAAATGAAAGTCTGCAATGTGTACTTTAATCATGTCTGAATTGTTTGATTTGTAATTTCAAACCATGGAGCAGAGGGATAACTCAAGGAAAAATGGGTCTTTGTCCCAAACATTATAGAGGGCACTATAAGTGGATTTCAAGCAATTTCATGACCAAAATTCAATCTTCTCTTATCACCAAAGTCAATAATGAGAATCTTAAGATGGAATCAAAAAATCAAAGCAAACGTCAACACTGAGAGAAGATCGCACTGGCCTCTGTTGCAGATGGATGGGCAATTTAATTAAAGAAAACCTGGAGGGCAGTAGTACATCCAAATTTTGAAAAAACATCAAGAATTATAAGTGTGTTAATTTCTTCCAAACAGTAAAACAACTGCATCCAATGCATAAAAGCATCATAAACACAACAAAGGACTCATTTCTTTTCAACCAGTGACTTTTTAAATCTCATTTTACTATTGCTTGATCTGTTTACAGCGAGAGGGACATGCTTATTCAAAGGGCTTTACTCACAACTGCCTACTGCTACTAACAGCCACTTATGGTATATAATACCCGTTTTTGTCTTTGCCAGCGCTCGACTCATCTAAGGAATCTCATTCACTGGCAATAGTCTAGCTATGACTTGAGGGAGAGAATAAAATGTCTTTGTGAAAGAATAATTCCTTCTGCTTGAACTTTTGACAGAGTTTCTCTCCTTCAGACTGAAGGGTGTATGGAAAGTGACACATTGGTATTTATTCCTCTGAACATTAAGGTGATTTGCTAGTAACATTGGGCATTTTATTTGAAAATTAAGAAAACGCTATTGTAAGGTGTGTGTTTGGTGATAATGCGATTTAGGCTGAACAGCACATCACAAAGTCTTACACTGTAGAAAAGCAGCATAGCGCTACAGCTCATGCAAAGCCAAAGAGTAGAGAGCAAGATGATTTTTGGCTTTGTAACAACTGTTCTTTACATTTGAGAAAGACACTAGAAAGAATGAATATGCATGTCAGAGAGTTGATGTCATGAAGATATGTGAGGGACTGTGAACTAAAAGACTAGATTCAACCAAATTCAGTGTGGCAGAGAAACTGCTTGCTCTGCCAACTTATATTCCTCCATGACAAGCTAAAAGTTACTGCCATCTCCCCAGAAAATAAAGCCCTAATGCAACATAGATCTGAGGGTGAAAGATGTGCTCTTTGATGATGTCAAGTGTAAAATCCCCCTCAGCACAGTAAAAGTCCTGACAGATTTTTTTTTTTTTTTTTTACTAAAGATTCAAGTGGCGTTTCTAACACTGTGCAGAAACCCACCATACTCTGGAGTATGAACAGAACCCTAACCCAGAAGAAGGAAACAAAAATCAACAATATTGTGAGAGACAGGACAGAGTAGCAGAGGACTACTAGAGGTTGCATACTGTTATTGTGTGCCTCAGGACAGTGAAGGGAAATCCCCAGAAGGTATCCTGATTAATGGAACCATCTCCAGAGAGTGTACACTTGACCCAAAAAGTTAGGGCTTGGGGTACATTGACAGCTGCGGAACATAAGTTAGAGGTCTTCATGTTGGGGTGATCATTGAGTCCTGGATGCAAGGATGCAAATAACTCAGGGGCCATCAGACAAAGCAGTGATCTGGAGCCATCATAGCTTTGAAGGGATGCCCAGATATGAGCATCAGATGGAGTATAAAATGGCCACTGCCCTGGCAGAGATGGTCAAGCTCAAAGTTAGAAGGAAGAGAAGACAGTGAGGACAGACCAGCAGAAAGCAGACTAGCAATAATTCAGATAGAGGATCTAGCTTACACATGCCGACTGTTGCTTAGTTCGTGTTTACTCGATAAAATCAACTTCCAGGAGATGCTAGGTGGCTCCGAAAATGTATTTCTGCATTAGTAAGAACCTCTTTATTTGCTACAAAAGCAGGAACTGAAAAGCTATGTCTGTGTGTGTCTTTTTAATATATTAATAAATGACATACTATACCTCCTATCAAAGTGTCTGACAAGTTTAAAATGCTTTACCAGCTGTTTTTAATCTTCTCATGCTAGTGAAAATTGGCAAAGATCATACCAGTCAAGCTGTCTTACTTCCAACAAAGAACTGATGACCGAGTTATAACATTATATCCATGGGGTTTTAGTGTTGTGATAAACTGCTCAATTTTAAATTGTGAGACTTTTACTAAAAAATTCACACATATTTAATAGGTTCTATAGAAGATAAACTAAATGTATTATTTAAATAATATTACGTTCATTTATATTTGCTTAGAATTTAACTCATTGCAGATTAAAATTGTGTGGCTTATTAAGAGTATGCATCCAAAATAAAATCATAAATAGCCTTAAAAGTATGATATACTAGCAGAGGTCTGTGATTTATAGCTGGAAGCCTTTCTAAAGAGCCCGTTAATCCTGGAATTCAGCATTTGAGTAAATTTTCCAGTGTCTCCTACAATTTACATAATGTAAGCACAGTCCATTGTGTGCCTTCTTTATGTTTCACTATATTTCATTAATTCTCAGCACTACTCTTTTGTCACTATTCATGCAGACCAACTCCATGGGCAGTAAGAAAATAGGATTACACTAGCATCTTTCAGAAAAAAATAATTCCATTAATTTTTTTCCCCAAAGACACAATAATTCCTTATACAATAAACCATGGTCAGCTTCCTTAATTCCAGACAGCAATGAAATCACCATTTATCCATATTTCATAATAAAGTAAAAATTGGCTTTGCACTGTTAAACTAAATAAATTTTAAAAGTTAAAAAATATTAATAAGTGTGTTACACTATTTGGATGAAATTCAGACAAGTTCACTAACAGCAGATCCATGAATTCTCTCATTGGTGTCCCCACCAGCCACCTTCTGGTTACATGCAATCACTTTTCATATTCCTGAGCAACAGAAGGAGACAGCCCTGCTCTGCAGAGGGGACATCTTCAAAGTTACAGGTTCCATGCTTCTACTTGTGCAACATTAGGCTGGCGTAGGCGAATGTCATCGTATTATGCTGCTAGCCCAAATATTACCTAGAAAAGGGGAAACATGTCTTGGAAATGCCAAATAGCTAAACACAAGCCACAAAAACAATAAATAAATAAAACCTAGTCAGGTTGTTATACAATTGAAATCTGATTTAATATTAGCTCCTAAAGTGAAACACAATTTCAAAATAGATATTAAATTAAAAAGGTGACTACTGTATCTACCTGTTGTCTGCTTGTTTGTGTGCATACCTACATAAATATACAGTAGATAAGAGATGCTTTTTGTATCATCATTGTAGGGCTGCAACTAACAACTACTTTACTGATAAATTAGTTGGTTGATTATTATTTTGATTAATCAATCAGGTGTTTTTTTTGTTTGTGTTTTTAAATAAAATGCAATGTTTGTGTAAAAGCAGATGCATTTTTTTAATGACAAGAGTTTTTGTTCTTTGTATCTCTCCTTCATAATGGTAGTACAGCTTTAGTCAAAAATTACACCTCTCTGGAATGTGTCCATTAAATTCTGAAATATCTTTGCTTCCTGTTGCAACACCATTTTTGTTTGGTTATGGGCACCAACACCAGTTTCCACGAAGATCTTAGCCAGAAACATTGATGACATAACAATTGGTGCATGCCTGAAAGGCACTACAGTATAAAGATCGACCCATCTGCTTATGTAATATATGAGACCAGTAACGGCACACTGTACGATAACGTGCAGTGAATACACTTGACTTGACCATTCATAGTTTTCAAACTCTTTCTCTGTACGTTTACCATTCGTTTGCTCAGAGGTTGATGCGCTTGCTGCTTCCTGAGCAGCTGTTCTTTTTTCCACTCTAGCAGCCGCTTCTTCTCTTCTTTCGTCGCCATCTTTTTGCGTTAAAACTGATTAAGTCAGTGTTTGCGTTGCAATTACTTAGTATGTTTTCCTTAATTTGTCACTTAAATTGACACTTAAGTCTTCAATCTGCCTCAAGAATGATTTAAGATATGAAGAGATAGGGAAAGTGACGGCGAAGGTGGTAGTATATGTGTACCAAATTTCAGGTCAATAGTTAAAATGGTTTGCGAGCTACAGGTGATTTAAAATCCTGGACAGACAAACAGACAGCCATGGTAGCGTATTATATAAGAAGACTAGCAAAATACCCGCGCTTCGCAGCGGCGAAGTACTGCTTTAAAATTTTAAATAATAAACTGAGGGAAAATATACCAATAATTATTTGTTAAGGATCTCTTTGTATACCATGTTATCAGTTCACCCCTCCGGTTGTAATATGACCAAGCTGTGCACTGAGCTTACTCTTGAGCATGCAACATATAGTTGGCCATGTGAAAAGCAAATCAAGAACGGCAAGACCGCGTCAGCTGCGGAGCTCAGCTCAGAACGAAATGAAGTGAATGAAATGAGGTGAATGGGAGGGGAGATGATCACGTGACTCCCCCACCCCCCCTTAAATCTCCATTCTTCCACAAACACACAAAGACAGTCTCTTGGATCCCAACTCTCCTTTCGCACACCATGTCTACTAAACACTAAGAAACACTAAGTAGAAACACTAAAGGAAAAAATACTATTCAGTAAGTAGCGCGTCTACTAAACAGTAAATAAGTAAAAGAGAAAGGACTAAACACTAAGGAAAAAGAACGGCAAGACCGCATCAGCTGCGGAGCTCAGCTGGGAGGGGAGATGATCATGTGACTCCAACACCCGCCTTAACTCTCCATCCCTCCACAAACACACAAACAGAGTCTCTCGGATCCCAACTCTCCTTTATATATATAGATTTGGATAAAACTGCAAAAGTGAATTACTTTGAGAGAGTTGTTTCTTTGAATTTTGATTGGTCTTTTGGGCTTGATGGAACATTTGGGACAGACATCAATGTGTTATTTGGCTACCACAACAATTAATTTCTTGTACAGTAATCCCTCCTCGATCGCGGGGGTTGCGTTCCAGAACCCCCCCGCGAAAGGTGAAAATACGCGAAGTAGAAACCATATGTTTATATGGGTATTTTTATATTGTCATGCTTGGGTCACAGATTTGCACAGAAACATAGGAGGTTGTAGAGAGACAGGAACTTTATTCAAACACTGCAAACAAACATTTGTCTCTTTTTCAAAAGTTTAAACTGTGCTCCATGACAAGACAGAGATGACAGTTCTGTCTCACAATTAAAAGAATACAAACATATCTTCCTCTTCAAAGGAGTGCGCGTCAGGAGCAGAGAATGTCAAAGAGAGAGAGAGAAAAAAGCAAACAATCAAAAATCAATAGGGCTGTTTGGCTTTTAAGTATGCGAAGCACCGCCAGACAAAGCAGCTGCATGGAAGGGAGCAATGTGAAGATAATCTTTCAGCATTTTAAGATGAGCGTTCCTATCGTCTAGGGGTGTGAACAGTCCCCCTGCTCACACCCCCTCCGTCAGGAGCAGAGAATGTCAGAGCAAGAGAGAGAGAGAGAGAAAAGCAAACAATCAAAAATCAATACGTGCTGTTTGATCTTTTAAGTATGCGAAGCACCGTGCGGGAAGCATATCGCTTGACAAAGCAGCCACATGTAAGCCCAGCAAGGAAGGGTGCAATGTGAAGGTAATCTTTCAGCGTTTTTTGAGGAGCAGCCGTATCCTCTAGGGGTGCGAACAGCCCCCGTGCTCACAATATATTTGAGGAGTTTTATTTAATACGTAATACGCGCTCTGATTGGGTAGCTTCTCAGCCATCTGCCAATAGCGTCCCTTGTATGAAATCAACTGGGCAAACCAACTGAGGAAGCATATACCAGAAATTAAAATGCCCATTGTCCGCAGAAATCCACGAACCGGCAAAAAATCTGCGATATATATTTAAATATGTTTACATATAAAATCCGCGATAGAGTGAAGCCGCGAAAGTCGAAGTGCGATATAGCGAGGGATTACTGTATAGCCCAAAATCACAAAGGAATACCTCAATTGGCTATAACAGGCCATTGGGAAAAGCAGAGAGAGACCCCTTTCCAGGCAGGTTGTGCATGCAATGGGTGTCACAAATGGGGTAAATACAACACACAACACACAGAACACAAGTAATCCTTACTACATGTTATTCCCCAAGTCCTTACTCTTAAAAGCTTGGTGTTTCTCAGTCAGCTGGAGATCACTCATGCATTTGATTCCAGGTGCTTACGTGTACTCAACTCGCAGAAAGTATAAGATAAAAATGGAAAGAGACACATGAACAAAAATCTGCTGTAATATAAATAGAGATGAACAAATATTTAGAAATTTAAAAAAAAAAAAAAAAAAAAAAAAACATAATCTGGCTCTCTTTGCCAGCTTATTAGGCCAGTTAATATATGGACATATAAACCTATACAAGTCTGTGTGCTGGGAACACTGGGATTTTGTGATGTGTGCTAAGGGGTGATTTACACAGACATCCTACACTCATCAGGCTGATGCCAGCTCACCAGGCCCAACATGCTGATCTGGATAATTCAGATTTTACAATACAATCCTGATCAGCTCAAATGGCACCAGCAGTAACATTTGAAAGAAAAATTTAAATGTCACAACTTTAAAATATTGAATGAATTAAATTAAAGAATATATTCTCTTTTTTTTATTTTTCTGTTTTCCAGAAGAGTCTTTCTTTTTTTACAATTAATCTTTTTTATATTTTAACAAACTCTTCTCTCTTCAGTTTTGAGGAAGAAGGCTTAAAGAAGTGAGCACCTGCGGTTTTAATGATTCTTTCTGTAGTGCAGTAAAATACAGAGAACCATAGTGAAGTAACGGGGAGCTGCTGCTAAGCAACCAAACACGCGTGACAATCAAAACCTGATACGTCCATTGACAAGAGTGCCATAAAACAAGAAATTGAATTCAATCGAAGTAAAAGCCAAACCCCTTACTCAGTTTCTTGCTTTTCTATGCAAGACAAACGTGCCGAAGCTGCAACATTTAAAGCAACATAATCTTTCAGTTTGTGCCAAATCGCCACTAACAAAAAAAAAAAAATAAATTTCCTGATCTGTTATGATGGCATATACTGTACATATATTAATATCTTGAGTAAAAATTTTCAAGTCTTTCAGAAACAATGAGAAAAATGGCTGTCATGAGCATGAGCTTATATCTAAATTAACAGAATTAAGCCTGCCATAATACTGCCAGTCTCCCAAAATTTTAAAAGTTATCATATAATACAAAAATAAAGTGTGCAAAATGGAAACCAAAAAATAAATTAATAAAATCTTTGAAACAGAAATACAAAAATATGATTCTATGATAAAAATGTTTAAAATTGACCATACTTTTTTTAATTCATTATAAATAGTAAAAATCACTTGTCATTCTTTCAAAATCTGCCAAACCCCAGGCAAAGCTGCAGGCAACATTTCAGCACATGAGCTAAAGGTGCAACAGCATGAAGCGTCTTTGTGCAGTTCATTCAGAGAGCAGATGTGGAGGTGGGGAACTGCTACAAGTACTTTGGGGTCCACATCAAGGACAAGTTGGACTGGTCTTGGATTATAGAGGAACTAGAGAAGAAAGGGCAGAGCAAGCTCTTTTACTTAGGAGACTGCATTCATTTAACGTGAGTTGTGACATCCTTCACATCTTCTACAACTCTGTGATGGCCAGTGTGATTTTCTACACTCTGGTGTGCGGGGCTGGTAACTTCACATAAAGAGAGGCCCACAGAATCAACAAGCTAATTAAAAGTGCAGGCTCAGTTACAGGACCAACTCTGGACATCCTGGAGGTCGTAGCAAAGGACAGAATGAAGACAAAACTGAGCACCATTATGAACAACGCCGCACATCCTCTCTCTGACACACCAACAATGAGGACTTCCTGCCAATTAATTATTCAGCAGAAGTATATAAAGAAACACTAAGGGGGGTCCTTTTTATACCTCACTGTGACTGGCAGATCAGAAGTTTCCTGATGTGTATTTGAGAGGGGTTTCTTCTTTGTCAAAATATAATAATACTGGTTATCCAACCTGTCTAAGATGGGTTGAAATATAAGGAATCAACATAGACCTTAGCATTAACAATTCCAGCACACCATGCCATGCATGGATTTCATAAAAACAGTTTTAATGTTTGCGATGTGGCAAACAATGTTTGTGATGAGCCATCTTTTGGAATGACAGAGACATAGTAGCACCAGGACAAACACACAAACACTTTTGCTTTTATTAAGGTGGATTTATTAATTTATTACGTTTTTTTTATAAAAAGCTTGATTTCCCCCAGGGAACAAATAAAGTGCCAGCTAGCAATCTCAACCCACACTATTGGTCATTTCTGACACTGACACGGACAGGGAGTAAAAGGAAGTAAAACGAACTGCTGAGAATAGGCAAAGGGTATAGAAAGTGAGCCTCTCTGTGCTATTAAAGCAAGGGGCTTGAAGACTGCAGCCTTTGTGCTGTCACTGACTTAGAAATAACATTACAGCTGACATACAACAGTCCACCCAAGTGAGTGAGGAAGAAGGACTGGTGTAAACCTCCATTATTTTAACAAACCTAAATAGTCCAAAGTCCAAGGTGCTAGAAGATGGAGCCCATCCTAGCAGTCACTAGACAGCACAAGATTTTTCTAATCTGCTCACACTTTTCAATGACACATTGAGTAACAGATGAGTGCTGTGCACTGCAGCAGCATTTTTAAAGTCCGGCAACCTCACAGTTGCCAGCTGCAATCTGCCATCAGCTTTTAATGCAACATTTACTAAAAGTGAACAGCTGCAGACGCTACTCATGTTGCCTCAACTGTTACATGCCAAAGACAAGATGAAGTTCTTTCTCCATGGAACACTTGCATATTATTTTCTTTCATATAGCACTGTAAAATATTTATAATGTAACATCTTTGCCTTAAAAGCTTGAGATATGCTTTACTTTGTTTAATAAGAAGCCATACATTTGAAGTCTGTCATGTGTTACAGCAGACAGCCTGCAGAGCAATGGTTGTCAACCTTTTTTCACTAAGGACCTCAGCTCTAGTAGCCAAAATACTAAGTTGTCTGCACAGAAGTCAACATGTTTCCTTGAAAATACACTTGATATTAGACTTAAAGATAAAATGGAACCTTTATATATAAGATGGCCAAATGGTTGTGGACTCCTGGCCATCACAACTACTGTATATAATAAGCTTGTTGGACATCCCATTCTAAAACCATAGGCATTAATATGTAGTTGAATGGATTCACCTCTGAAAGTCATTGAGAAGTGTCATTATTGGCATTAATTATTGGTGCCCAGATGTTAATTGTTGTCTCTGTTCTGTACACAACTTGACAATAATTTAAAAAGTCACACTTGTGCTTGCATATATTTTTTTGCTACACGGAAGCTTATTTATTTATTTCACAAAGATACTGCCTACTGTCGCTGAATTGAAAAAGCAAGGGTGTGCTTCAGTGAGAGAGAATATTAAGCACACCTGTAGCATGCAATCAAGTGACAAGAACTGAACAGACATTATAGGCATACATCGTCCCATCCATCTTCCAAGCCTACTTATCCAGAACAGGGTCATGAGGCAGCTAGAGCCTACCCCTGGTTAACAACGGGCACAAGGCTGGAACAACTCATGAACAGGGCACCAGTTCATTGCACAGCAAACACACACCCACAAACTAGGGCCAAATTATCAGCAAATTCACCCAATTTTAAAATCAGGTTCAAGTTTAAGATGTTCAGTATCGATATTTTAGCATAGGCAGTGTAGTAGCGCAGGGCTGTTATTTCTGACTCACTGCACTTGGGGTGCATGGAGTTGGTAGGTTCTTCCAATATATTTATAGAATGATTGGTATCAATGAGTTTTAGTGACTTTAGTCAGTAAAAAATGTCCTTAGTTTACTAACTTACTTACTAACCTTACCTTTTTATTACCATAATTTCAGCAAGAGTGGCCCACTGTGCATTAAAAAATTTGATAATCAGTTTGTAGTGCTTCATTTCGCTTTATCACTCTTCCTACTTCATTTTTGGATTTTATTTTTGTGCATACACAAGACAAGCCATCGAAAGTACAAAGTGCACGTGGCTTGGCTCTTTCAAAAATCCAAGGCTTTTATTAAAAACCAGTTGTTCCCCACGCCTCTGCCTGCGAAGTAGTGAAACAGGTTAGTGAGGAGGGCCCTACCCAGCTTCCCACTCCTGATGTCACACATCCCCCTCCCCTCGCCCCGCAGCCTCTGTCTCAGATTAGTGCGAATATAGCGCTCCTGCAAGCAAACTATGACTCTTAGCTTGATGAGATAAGTCACAAAATCAACCAGAATATTCAAGCAAATTATAGTAAAAAACCTGATCTAAATCCATTAAATAGTTCTCTCATTTACTAGCTAAGTGTGGACGTAAGCAACGGCCCAAGGTTGGCACATGAGTGAGGAGGGCCCTCTCCCCTCGGCCAGCTGCATGTCTCTTGGATTTGCACAAATAAATCGGTACCATGAGTGAACTATGTGTGGTATAACGGGTCCACAGCTCATGTTAAAGGCCACTTTTTAAATAAATAATCGCTGCACTCACGGCTTAGAAAGGGGGCGTGGTAGTGTTCACGATGTAGGCGGTCCTTGCTTAAGTGCATAGGTGAAGAGTCGTCTGCATCCGTAATTGTTCCCAGGGGCTGCTGATTGCCACAGCTGATCCACGTCCCCATGATAAATAGAAATGCAAGGCAGCTAGCAGGAAGGAAAAAAGAAAAGAGAGAGACGGAGGTTGCAGGATAAGAAGGTGGCAGAAAGTGGCGAGGAGAAAGCCGGTGCATGAGTGAGAGGGAGAGAGAGTGAGAGAGAGAGAGAGAGAGAGTGCTCGCAGGCAGCTGGACAGTGGGCCCCAGCGGGGTGTTTGGCCGACACCTAGGGCAGTTGGTAGTGGTCGCTCTCACTGAGCATTGTGAGGAGCGGGAGTGACCAGAAGAAGGATGGCTCTTCGCGGAAGACAGTGGGAGTGGGGAGGCTTGGAAGGTGGATTCCCCAACGTGAGCATCCTGGCCGTTGGGGGGAAACAAAAAGTCTCAGTCTGTAGAGAGCAGAACCGAAACCAGGGATCGGGAAGCCGCCAGACCAGTCGAGTGGTGAGAAGGTCAGCTGCATGTAGGGTGGCTACCCTGGTACATAACCTGGAAGGGAGAAGCATGGGAGTCACCAGTTAAAAAACACACCAGGCTTTGTGGTACAAAGGACAGCTTCCAGCTATTGTTATAGCCTCGTTGTTTTTAAAGGGATTTTTTTTTTCTAATGGATTTTAACCTCCACTTTTCACCTCTGTTTTTATTGGATTATTTATTTAAAGATTGGATACACTGCACTATTTATTTGAACACTTTGTTTTTGATTGTTGTTGGTTTTGTTTTTAAATAAAAGCACTTTGCACTTTTTGCACCATCCCCTTGCTTCATTGTTATGCCTCACTGCCAAGCTCATCGGTGACATTACTGACTGTGTCGGGTTCAAGGGCTCCCGGAAGGATGATAGGAGCGTGTAGCAAACCCACATCGTCACACTATGATACTTAGCGCGATAAGAAAGGTCGCAAAATCAGCCGGAATGTTCAAGCAAATTATAGAAAAAAAAACGATCTAAATCCGTTAATTAGTTCTCTCGAGAAAAGTGGACATACAGACAGAGGATTTGATAGATATGATATATATATATATATATACACACACACACACATACACAATGCATTGTAATCATTTCAGTTCAGATTTATTGTAGTGTGTATAAAGTACAAGAAAACACTTAGGTGTCCTTTTCACCACAATTCTACCACTCAGCGTGACTCCTACTCTAGGCAGAATAACGCAGAAAGTAATAAACAAAAAGTAGACACCATTTAGGAAAAAATAATCATATGATTTGAGCACACATCTGTCTGTAATTACAAGCCATGGCAGAACATAATCGCTGAAGAAACAAAGGATGGTGCATCACAAACATTTTTAGTAATAAAATGCATTGCATTTGTCATTTTAACAGATGCCGCATAACAAATGTTAACACTGCTTTTACATTTCCCATAACACTAAGAGTGGCACGTGAATTACATTGAGCACTGCACACGTTAGCACTGAAAGTCTGCATCGGTTACGCAGATTTCAGCTAATCGTAGATGGGTAGCACAGCTAGTTCATATATAGCAGAACTGTGAAGGAATGACTTTGACTTGAAAAATACCAAATTTACTCTATAAGGTCATGTTGCATTGCACAACTTTTCCAGTAATTTTAAGTTGCAGATTTTACTTAAATAATCTTAGCACGCTGGAGGCAGTTGCGTTGCGCCCCATGATATTCAGTCATGTAGTCTGACATACACAGTGACAGTGTTAATTTTAAGTTATTATTTTTCAAGTCCATATGTTATTTTTGCTGATTTCATATGTTGTTTTGTTATTATGTACTGTCTCTTTAAATGTCATTATGTTCCTTGTATTCTCTGGGTGGATCCCTAGGAGGCGGGGCCACCCTGGCATCACTACTCCTTAGCCCTCCCTTAGGCTATTTAAGTTGGATGAGAAGGCTCGAGGTGAGACCACTGAAAGCAATAATATTATCGCATTCCAGCTGAATGCTTTCAAATCTGAAAGATTTTTATTTGGAAGCTAGGCTAGATATGAAATAATATAAAATGATGCAAGCCCTATTGAGGATTAAAATGACTGGACTTTATGTATGTTATGTGTGGATTTCTGCACATGTTGGTGTGGGTGGGAATGAGCAAGTAGATATCTTGGCAAAAGAAGCAACAAGGAGGATGGAAGTGTATATGCACATACCCAATGGTAAAGGAGAAACAAAAGCATAATAAAAACTGAAATTGGAAGAGGATGGAAGAGGCAGTAGGATGAAGAGAAAACAGGGAGACATTTGTATAACATTCAGAAAGTCGGATGGACAAGAACAGAAGGCTGGAAGTGATATTATCAAGTTTAAGGTTTGGGCAAATAAGGTTGAATGATAATTTGTATTTAGTGAAACACATATTGATAGAAGGTGTGCGTATTGTTCTCAACAAGAAGCAGTCAAACGTGAACTGGTAGAGTGTTCAAGATATTCTCAAGAGAGAGGATGGTGATCGTTAGAGTTGGAAAGGAACAAGTTACAAGTTCAAATTGGCAAAATTCCACAGAATGATCCTCAGGATTATGGCTTTAAATTATCTAAAACAGTTTCTCAAGAATACAGGTCTTTTTATGGAATATGATACTTGTTTAACTCCAGTTGAGAAAGGTAGTGGTAATTTGTCATTTGTTTCTAAGCATTTCTATGACTATTGTGTTTTCTGTGCCTGCTTTTCTGGTTTTCTTGATTTATTGCGCTCCGTTTAAAGGATACTGATTTTTTGGATTATGTTTTGGGAGTCATTTGCTTAGCATGGCCTTTTAGGGAACGCCATTGTGCCCCTTTTTATTCATTTGAAATTTTGTTTGTATTTTAATATTTTGCTGCAAAATAAATCCTCAACTTATAAAAGACTCTTCACCTGTCCTTTAATACAATACAATACAATTTATTTTTGTACAGCCCAAAATCACACAAGAAGTGCCGCAACGGGCTTTAACAGGCCCTGCCTCTTGACAGGCCCCCAGCCTTGACTGTCTAAGAAGACAAGGAAAAACTCCCAAAAAACCTTTGTAGGGAAAAAATGGAAGAAACCTTGGGAAAGGCAGATCAAAAAGAGACCCCTTTCCAGGTAGGTTGGGCGTGCAGTGGGTGTCAAAAAGAAGGGGGTTAATACAATACAATACACAGAACAAATCCTCAGTACAGTATAAAAATTTTACAAGTACGGAGCAGAATTTAACAGTAGATGATATCACTGTTACATATAAAATAATATGATTTGGATTTGTTTTGAGTCCTGGAGACCTCAACCATCAAGCTACCTCAACCATTTGGCCATTCCACAGCTGAAACATTGCTTGGCCAGCCAATCCGATGAAAGGACCCCTCTATCCCATGATTCCTGCGATCCTCCATCAGGGATGACTGTACCTTAGGTGGGCAAAACAACTTGGCAGGTGGGCCACGTTTGAGTAACGAGAAGAGAAACAGAATAGGTGAGAGTTAATAACAAATTATAAATGTCATGTTACTTATGTTTTACTGCTAATGACTAACAACAGAGATGCAGTCTGTACAGTTAATCAGTAGCTCTAGTCAGGATATGCTAAACTGAAGTAGTGAGTCTTCAGCTGGAATTTAAAAGCTGAGACCGATGGAGCATCTCTTATAGTAGCAGGCAGACCATTCCACAGTTTAGGGGCCCTGTAACTAAAGGTTCGACCTCCCATTGTTATTTTATTAATCTTTGGAATCATAAGCAGACCAGCATCTTGAGATCTTAATGTGCACTCTGGTTTGTAAGTCATGATAAGTTCAGACAAGTAAGCCGGACCTTGGCCATTTAATGCTTTATATGTTAAAAGGAGGGTGGCAAGGTGGCATGTTTGCATGTTCTCCCTGTGCCTGCGTGGGTTTCCTCCGGGCACTCCGGTCTCCTCCCACAGTCCAAAGACATGCAGATTAGGTGCATTGGCAATTCTAAATTGTCCCTAGTGTGTGCTTGGTGTGTGGGTGTGTGTGTGTGTGTGTGTGCCCTGCGGTGGGCTGGCGCCCTGCTCGGGGTTTGTTTCCTGCCTTGTGCCCTGTGTTGGCTGGGATTGGCTCCAGCAGACCCCCGTGACCCTGTAGTTAGGATATAGCGGGTTGGATAATGGATGGATGGATGTTAAAAGGAGGACTTTGAAATCTGCCCTAAACTTAACCAGGAGCCAGTGTAAGGATTTAAGAACTGGAGTTATATGTTCATACTTTCTTGTTCTTGTAATAATTCTTGCAGCAACATTTTGGATTAACTGGAGGCTATATAAAGAATAGTTCAAACCTCCAGTGAACACCGCATTGCAGTAGTCAATCCTACTAGAAATAAATGCATGAATTAATTTCTCAGAATCCTGTTTATTTAGAAAGCGCCTTAATTTCCCCACATTTTTAAGATGGAAGAAATATGATTTGGACAACTTTATAATATGTGCTTTAAATGACATGCTAGAGTCAAAGATAACTCCTAGATTGCGGGCTGATTCAGTAAAATTAATGGTGATTCCAACTAAGTTACAGTAAATGATGACAAATATTGTTGTGATCAGCATCATTTCCTCCAACATCTCTGTTTTATCTCTGTTTAGAGACAAGAAGTTATCATCCATCCACTCCTTTAATTCACTAACACAACTAATTAAAGACAACTTCAGAGAAACTCCATTTGATCTAAATGAAAGGTATAACAGGGTGTCATCTGCATATGAGTGAAAATTAACATTATGGTTTCTTAATGATAGATCCAAGTGGAAGCATGTAAAGTGAAAACAGTAAAGGTCCCAGTACTGAGCCCCGCGGGACACCATATCTCATTTCTGTGTATAATGATGGAGTACTGTCAGCACATTTCTGTATATATTGGAATCGATAATGATAAATAAGAACTAAACCAATTGAGCACAGTGCCTGTAAGCCCAACATAATTTTCTAGCCTGTGCAGTAAAATAGAATGGTCAATGGTGTCAAACGTTGCACTTAAGTCTAACATAATTACAGTGGAGTTTCCTTCATCAGAGGATATCAGAATGTCGTTTACAACCCACGTTAGTGCCGTTTCTGTACTATGACCAGTGCAGAAACCAGACTGGAATTTCTCAAATAAATTGTAATGCGTAAGGTGTGACTGAAGCTGATTGGCGACTACTTTTTCTAGTATTTTAGAGAGAAAGGGTACATTTGAAATAGGCCTATAATTATTTAGTATGTGTGGGTTTAGGTCTGACTTTTTAAGTAATGATTTAATGACTGACACTTTTAGTGCATCAGGTACTGTGCCATGCAATAATGAACTATTGATAATGTTTAGGATAGGCGCTGCAAGAACATCCATTGCACATTTTACTAGTTTTGTTGGCACTGGATCTAGGGAACAAGTAGTGGGATTCATTTTAGAAATTAAAGTTAAGACTTCCTGCTCTGTTACAGGATTAAAATTACTAAAGTGCTGAATGCAATGTGAGGCAGGGTCTGCTAAGCTAGTATGCGGTTTGTACTGTGATGCTGAGATCTGGGATCTTATATTTTTAATGTTCTCATTGAAGAAGTTCATAAAGTCTGTACTGCAAATATCTGTTGGTATTTTGCACTGTAGATCTGAATTCCCATTTGTTAATTTAGCAACTGTTCTAAACAGTACAGGAGGATTTTTATTATTGCTATCTATTATTGTAGAATAGTATTCTGAGCGAGCTTTAAAGAGAGCTTTTTCATATTTTTTAACACTCTCTGTCCATGCAGTTTGAAAGACATGTAGCTTTGTTGTTCTCCATCTGCGCTCCAGTTTTCGACACTCTAATTTAAGAGTTCGAGTTTTTTCATTAAACCAGGGAGAGTTTCTATGTGCTTTGATCACTTTTGTTTTAAGGGTAGCCACTGAGTCCAGAGCATCTCTCAAGGTCACATTATAATGTGATGTTAGCTGATCTAAATTGTTTTCCATGTTTACATTTGATGTTAACTGATCTAAATGGTTTTCCACAATTACACTCGACTTACTCAAAGTATCTATAAATTTTGAAGCAGAATTACAATCTAGATGTCGTCTTTGTTTTAATCTGTGAGTGCGTTGGCAAGGGCAAGACTAAATCAAATGTAATTAAGTAGTGATCAGAAATAACTTCATTTAATGGAGTAATATTTAAATTTTGAATTTCAACTTTGTAAGTTATAATTAAATCTAATGTGTGGTTATGATTATGAGTTGGACCTTTCACAATCTGACAAAATCCTACTGAATTTAACAAATAAGTAAAACATTTGCTAAAAGTGTCAGTTTCCACATAAATGTAAAAGGTCATAAATGATAAAAGGTTGTCATGAACAATACAAGCCGAGGGTTTGTTGCTACCCCTTTTAGTTATATCTTTGGGATATTTATAGTAGTTTTGGCAGTTCCCACATTTTTGGGCCTGCTTCAGTTAAAGCTAACAGAGAGCCTTAGGGGCCTGCTGAAGATAGGTGAGCATTTGCTGGGGCATGGGAGCATGGTTAGACCAGGTAAAATTCTGACCTGCTCCCTGGCTTGTTTCAAGTGACCTCTAACCCATTCTGTCTTAGATGAAATTCCAAAACATAACAAGAATAGACAGTAGTACTGGTAGCAGTAGTAGGGCTATTGTCATGTTCTTTAGTACAGTGAAATTCTTACTTACATATCCAACTAACATGCCACACATTGCCTCAATAACAAGAATGTTTTAAAATATACAACTCCCATAGAAACTTACACAAAAGATGAACATTTTGTGCATGGTTGTCTATTAAACGTATATCATTATTTTACATAAAATACATTTCTGTAGTTTATCACCTGTAGCCGCATTTGACGAGAGGTTTCCAAATGGTTCACAATAGTTCAAATGCAGGCACCAGTATGACTCACCATACAAAACAAAGAAAACACTCCACTGTCCAGGGGCCTTATGTATAAACGGTACGTTTTGCAGACTGGCGGCACCTAGCATCAAAGCAATGCTACTGTTCCTGCGTGGTTACCCTTTCTTTCTTAGATCCACATCCCTGACGCGGCTTTATCATATATACTGAAACTAACTGCATATTGCTTATTAGTTTAAGGCATCTGATTGTAATTAACCTGGAACAATATAATGGTCCAGGGAATAGCCAAAGTATTCTAAATACCATAGCTACTTTAGTATTGTTACTCTCACTGCACCTTCTTCTTCTTTCAGCTGCTCCCATTAGGGGTTGCCACAGCGGATCATCTTTTTCCATATTACTCTCACTGCAGCACTCGGAGTATTTATATCACTATATCTGAGTGGGGAATCACAGATCTACAGCAGAGAATTATCAGTATACAGCATCAAGCACATGCTGCCTCAGCCATGCTGCCTATTTGAACTGCTCTTACACAGCAAACGCTTCAGTGTCTTTCCTGTACAGACCTCGTGGTTCAGAAACAGTTTCATCCCAAGAACTATAAACACACTCAATCAGTCCATCAAGTGCTCCTTGTACAACTGTTTGTACTTATAAGTACAATTATCTCACTGTAAACTTACGATACAGTTATAATATTGCACAACCTGAGCCACTTTATAAAGCGCGTATTTACATATGATTACAATATCATTTTTAAGATGAAATGCAGCAAAATATGTTTATTATATTATACAGATAAAACTTTAATTTAAATAATCTATATTGTTAATAATTAAACATGTGAGGACATGGTGTCGCTGCGTTAGGAAGGATTTGGATCTCCGTTCACAGATTTTTCCTGCCTCGCGCTGTATTCTTGCTGGGTTTGACGCGACACTGAATGTATAGAATAATTAAACACATACTACAAAGATATTTCAATGTTCCTTAAAAGTTTTGAAGAATCGTCGTTCTAAGATTACAGATGGCTTAACGTCTATTACAGAGCTGATTGTGTGGCAATTGGGTATTTGGAGAAAGAAAAGTAAGGACAGGAACTGGGGGTTAGTACGTTTGAAAGAGACAGGACTGCTACAATAAAGTATTTCATTGGAGGTCGCACATGGCGCAGCAAGCATCTTGCGTGAGACATGAACAATCACTGAGCCACCGTATTCCCATGTTTAATAACATGCTTTAACTCCTATCATCATGAAAATAATATCACGTATACATCTCAGTAATTTAATTATTCAGAGAGCTCCAATATTACAAATGTAATGCATTGTGTGTCCTGTCGGAGGAAGAGAAAGCCCAGAAGCACGTAGTGATTCACACACATAGAGCACATAGAAGATCAAATTTAAAACAAAGCATTTAAACGTGCTACTTTAGTTATGATGGGATTTGAGAAACTCGTAAATTAAATGATTTTAAGATGAAGTTTATGATGTTCTACTTTAATGACAAAATAAACTAAGTGATTAAAGTGGAAATTTCGAGATTAAAGTTGACATTTCGTGCTTTTTCCTCCACTGTGTGCCTATTTTTTTCTCTGTACCCTAATAAGCTTTCATATGACACTAAGACGGTGGGCTACGATTCGCCTTTTCACGGTGACTTTGATATGTGACAAGTTCTTTTTTATTTCAGGCACTGTGCAACTTTGTGAACTTGAGCTTTCGAGTTTTTCCAACATACTATGTCACTCAATCAAGTTCCTTTTGTTGATTATATCACTGTATAAACCAACAAATAGTACATTTTTCTTTGTCTCCATTTGGTATTCACTGAAATTCTTCTATTTACCCCCGTGCTTTTGCCATTGTCTTTTCACAGAAGGCTGAGCTTAAGGGCTATTTATATTGATTTGCATATTCAAAGAGGCTTAATTCTGGGAGGAGTTGGGGCAGGACAGCAGGCGCGTGCACATGTGTTACTTTTCACGCTGACCGGGATTTATGGAGCAGAAGAACATGGAAGTTGGCATACACACAGATTTATGCATCTGCACATTTCCGCTTTTGTCCATACGCCATGTTATAGTGTGAATTCTATGCACAGTGTTATACATAAGGCCCCAGGTGTCTTCATCTTTAAAGACTTTAGTGAAATTCAAAGCAGACAATTCACATAACAAATAAAGAAAAAAGTTGACAATACAGTCAAAAAACAGACAAAAAAGAAAAACGCATGATATTCTGTTTAAATATCTAGGATACATGTCCTAAGGCAGCGTTTCTCAACCTTTAAGTATTTGCGACCCGAGTTTTCATAACAGATTTAATCGCGCCCCCCTAACGTTTTTTTGAAAGGAGCCCAATAATACCAATTTGTTCTTTTTTAATTAATGATATATCATAGATGCATATTTTATTATACCTACTTAACTTTTATCGACATTTATCTAACTCTATATTTATTTTTCTAGTATCAGAATGTAGTTCAAGTTAATTTATTTTGGTTTCAATAGATGTATTTTTCATATTTTCGATTCTTGTTTTCTTTTTTTCACATCTTAGCGCCCCCTTTTTGTTACTTCGTGCCCCCCTAGGGGGACCACCCCACAGTTTGAGAACCACTGTCCTAAGGTTTCTATGTAGCATGCTATGTAACACAGTCAGCCCTTAATGACTATCTGTCTAATTATTCATGTTTCTTTCTAGCTGTCTAACTTCGATCTATGGGCTATTCCAGTGTCACACTGAGTTAAGATTTTCTATAACTTATAGGGGGTTAAACTGAATCTTCCATGATCGACATTAAGCTATATAATATTCAAGTCCAAGCTAAGCAAACTAAGTAAAACTAACCATTAACAGTAAAGGATTTGGCTCTTAAATCACCATTACAGTCTGGATATACAGTTTCTTTAGGAAAATCTCCAGAATTTCAAAATGTTACATAAGAATAAGCACTTCAGTTCCTTTAGTTAATTTTCATTAACCTGTCCACTATCTGCCAAAATAAAAATTGAGCACTTTAAAATGGAACTGGGTGGTGTTTACTAAAAAGTGAAACAAAACATGTTTACTACTCTTGACAACTCTAAATTGGCCATGAGTGAGCGAGCATGGGAGGGTGAGTGTGTATCTGTGACTACACTTGTAAAGGACTGGCATCCTGTGCAGGTTTGGTTCCCAATCACTCCCAGAAACCCTGAAGTGGATAACAGGGTTAAAAAATATGGATGACTGCCAGGATGGATCGACCAAATATTAATTAATTTACTATTTTGACACTATGACAAGTTGATGTCATTGTTAGCATTCATTTCTTTGAACAATTTAGGATATCACGGCTACAGACACATGACTTTCCTAAAGGGAAGACAGAGATTGAATTTCATTTCACACTATAATTACATGTTTTACTTAAGAATGAAAAGAATTAAAGGAACTATACTACAGTGGATACTTACTGTTTTTACTTGAACATGGCTACTACTCTTACTAAAATAAAAGTTCAAACTCTAAAACATTTCCACGAATTGTTTAAGGAACAATCCAAGTGACCTGCAGTGCAGCAATAGAAACGTCAACAATGCTGCCTGCTTCTTGGCAGCTTCATCTTAATTAACGTTTCATACTGGACATGTTCTGCCAAATTATTCCCCAAAACTTCATAACTAAGTGCAATAAATATTTGATCTGTTGTGTTTTTCCTTTCCCTTTTAGCTGGAACACATAACCAAATGCATATACAATAAACCTTTCAAGAACAACAATGAGCTCCTGCTTAATGACGGTTCTGCTAAGAGAAAGCACTAAATTTGCAATTCCTCTGGGCCAGTAATAATACAAAAACATTATATAAAACAAAATTGTTCAGGCTGTAAAACTTTGCATATAAAATGTAAGAAAAGGGTAGCAAGTACAACCCTTTCAGTATTCCCAAGCTTTCAATAATAACATACAGTAGATTTACAAAAGGATACAATACATGTATGAAAATAAAAAAGCTCATATAGTGTACACTGAAGTAATAATGTATGGCACAGGGTAAACTGGAACAAACACTTCAATGGTGCATTTTTTTTATCTTATAATAAATGTTCATGGTAGCTTCCCACTGAATAGCAAAGATTTTAATTTGTAGCTGCTGGAATGCCATGTAATTTACACTTTTCAAAATGTGAAAACTGCCTCATTTTTAACAAGCAATATCTGCATACAATGTTTATCAGAAACAAATAAAAAGAAGTCCTCCAATAATAATAACTCTCAACTTGGGGTGGCCTTAAAGCACAGGAGCAGTTGTGCTTAAAAACTCGAAGTTGCCATTGAAAGGATGTTTACCAATGTTTTGAAGTACTGACAAATAGTGATGTTAAGAGAAGAAATGGCATACTCATAATGAAACAACCATGTCACAATATGACCTTATAAAATAATGAAAAAGGAAAAACACAGCCAGACACACAAACAGGGCTAGCACTTTCCTGGCAATGTGTTCGCTGTGTTACAGCCAGGGTTTTTGTATGTAAGTATATTTACATTCCCTGTGTTTTGTGTGTGAAACCCCAAGAGGCAGGGCCACCATTAGCCCTTATATAGAGCTGAGAGAGATGGTCTGATCAGTGGTTCATTTAAGTTTGAAGAATGCACTTTTGGGAGTATTGTTTCTACAGTATCTGGATTAACTGTGTCAAGAAACGTTACTGGAGCTCCTTTATACCAGGGGTCGCCAACTCCAGTCCTGGAGGACCATCGTGGCTGCAGGTTTTCATTCTAACCCTTTTTTTAATGAGTGCCATGTTTGTGCTGCTAATTAACTTCTTGTGAATTCAATTTAATTGAATTGCTTTCTTAAGATTTGTTCCCCTGAATTTCTTCATCGTTCCTCTGAATTGCATCATTTCTTTCCTTAAATGGCACCCAAACAGAAATGAAATGTGAAGTGAGGGAGCCAACAGAAGACCAACTAAGTCAGGGCCTCAAACTCCAACCAGCTGCTTAAGGAGGTGCAGATTCTTGCTGTTAATTAAACCAATTCTTTAATTTCGTGGCTTGTTGCTGCTCTCGTGATGCATTAGCAGACATTTCCGAAATTGTTGATTTTCTCTTTCTAAGAGCACTGTTAAAATGTTTTGGGGACCTGAGCAGATCAGCATTCCTGAGACCTTCATCTTTCTTTATTTTCAGATATTGTATGATGGACACCAGTTATTTTGGCTCATTTTGTATCTTATTATTGTTTGGCTGCTAATTAAGGAAAAAGAACAATTAAGGGATCTGAGTCTTGAAGAGTAAGTCAATTAAAATTAGTTCAAAAGAAGTTAATTAGCAGCAAATACAGGTCACTCATTAAGAAAAGGGTTAGAATGAAAACCTGCAGCCAGCGTGGTCCTCCAGGACCGGAGTTGGCAACCCCTGCATACGAACAACAATACACTTGCATGATGCCTCACTGTGACTCCAACAACCATGTTTTTGTAACTTTTTAAATTTTCTTGCTTTTTAGTCTAGAGAAGACAGACAGACACTTTATTAATCCCCATGAGGAAATTCACATACTCCATCAGCAGCATACTGATAAAAACAATATTAATTAAAGAGCAATAAAAGTGGAGTGCAAGTTAAAAAAAATGCAAAGTGGAGAGTGCGAGGCAGGTATAATAGTCAATAATCTTCTATAGTGTTAATGTTTACCCCTCCAGGTGGAATTGAAGAGTCGCATAGTGTGGGGGAGGAACGATCTCCTCAGTCTGTCAGTGGAGCAGGACAGTGACAGCAGTCTGTCGCTGAAGCTGCTCTTCTATCTGGAGATGACACTGTTTAGTGGATGCAGTGGATTCTCCATGATTGACAGGAGCCTGCTAAGCGCCCGTCGCTCTGCCACAGATGTCAAACTGTCCAGCTCTGTGCCTACAATAGAGCCTGCCTTCCTCACCAGTTTGTCCAGGCGTGAGGCGTCCTTCTTCTTAATGCTGCCTCCCCAGCACACCACTGCGTAGAAGAGGGCGCTCGCCACAACTGTCTGATAGAGCATCTGTAGCATCTTATTGCAGATGTTGAAGGACGCCAGCCTTCTAAGAAAGTATAGTCGGCTCTGTCCTCTCTTGCACAGAGCATCAGTATTGACAGTCCAGTCCAATTTATCATCAAGCTGCACTTCCAGGTATTTATAGGTCCGAACCCTCTGCACACAGTCACCTCTGATGATCATGGGGTCCGTGGGTTATCAGACGAAAGTGTGTGTTTGTTTATTTATTTATTTAAAGAGCTTTGTAAAAAGCCAAATTTCCACCTGGGGACAAATAAAGTTATGCCTATCTATCTAATCTATTTTTGTATTTGATCTTTGATTCTTGGATTTTAAAAGTACTGGGACTCAGTTTCTCTGGGGTGTCTTTTTTGGCATATCCCCTTTTGCCCTTTAAAACTGCTTCCCATTATTGTCCTTCTTTTTTGCTTATTTCATTAAAATCTATATAAAAAAGATTCTTGGTTGGACTTGTCTTTTCAAGCCAGAGGTTAATGGCTATCAACTCTCCTGAAGGGGATTTTTGTATATCTTTGAACATTTTAAAAAGTATTTTTAACTTTTTAAGTCGGTTTTCTCTATTGGACCTGTGCAGGCTGAATTCTGCCTGTGAAGTTTAGAGTCAGGCTACCTGAGGTAAGGACAGGTTAGTGAATGTTTTGGCCTTATATACCATGTTTGTGTCACCTCTCCATTTACATTGTAATACCAGTAAATGTGTGCTCTAAGCTTCTACTCAGAGAGGATCCCTAAAATTTAAAAATGAAATTAATTAATTTCTATAACTCTTCACAATAATGCCCATTGAATGAGACAGGATTCTTGACCGATGAATGAGAAGGAAAGGGAGGTACTGTACTTAAATCAAAAGCTTGATCCTGTATCAATGTTTCCTCTGCATGCACTGCTCTGATTTTTCAGAAGTGTTTACTTAATAACATTCCAGCAAAAAAAAAAAAAAAAAAAAAAAAAAACAACACACACACACACACACACGAGTGTTCCCCAGTGTGAGCATACAAATGAATGACTTAACATGGAGATTAGGCTGCACGAATAAAACTAATTTTGTGTCATTTCAGGTTGTCCAACATTGGTCATCTGTTCCATCAGAAATTTTGTTATTACCATTCTCCATGAAAACATTAGTTTACATTTTTTCTTGGCTATAACTCCAAACAATATGGGGTAAAAAAACATTTTGGGTTGCGTATTCCTTTAACATGATAAGTATTGGCTTTTGCTGGTCAGAATATGCCTGCACAGACCATAATGTACAAGAATCTTACACACTGGGAAGCTCTGTCTAATGCCTAACACTCAAACAGAAACAAATCTAAAAATAAGATAATGAATAGTGAATGGTAAATAATGCAATAATAGTGCAGAACAAAAAAAAATAACTAATTAACACAGATATTCTTGAAGGGAAACTGTACCAATAACAACCTAAATTCAGATGTTCTGTATATTTAAAATTTTAGTTTAGCAAAAATGCCCAACTTTGTCCTTTTGATTTCAATCATTTTTGTTTAATTAAACTTGCCTTACTTTATTGGCAAAAGTATACTAAAAGGAGCTAGAAAGACATTCAACCCAAATCACATCTACTCTTTGTAAACAGGTTTCGCAGTGGTCCATATCAGCTCGCTCTTTCATTAATGTACAATAGCTGCAGCTTTTTCAAACGAACACTTGCAAACTTGTTTGTGTCATGCATAATCAACACCAGCACTAGACAGTTTATGTCTTCTGGTTTTATGACAATTTTTATATCTCCATTAGCCAAAGTGGCTTTAAAGGCAGTTAGAAACTAAACTATGTAATTAACCAAGTAATTAGGCAAATTAAAATAACTGAATGGCCAGCTCAATTAATAAAGGCAATTTCCATGAAGGATAAAAGTGGTGTCCCCGCTGTGCATCTAGCTTGGTGACATTTTAGCCACACATGTACAACATGGCACATATTCATCTGTCTTTCACCAGGAAAAAAAACTGCACAATCCATTTCAAAATATGTTTAAAAATTATCAGTGAGTGTAGCACAGTGGAACATCTGCTGCTTCACAACTCCAAGAGACTGGGATTCAGTTATTGTAATTTGCTGTGTGCTTTTTTTCCCTCCTGCTAACAGTTTTCCTCTCAAACTCCAATGACAGATGTGGTAGATAAACTGGCCAGGTGAGACCAAAGATGACTGTGAGCCCTGCACAGGGCAGGTTCCTGCCTTACGTTCAATGCTGCCAGAATAGGCTTCAGCTCCCCGCTACCCAGAACTGGATTAAGCAGGTTCAATAATGGATAGATGAATCACAAATTATGATAATTGTACAAGCCATAATGTTTATAAATGTCAAATCCAATTTTTTTCTTATTTGACATTCCCTTAAGAGACTGTTTGGATAAAACAGCAGGGACTAAGTTTGCATGAACAGACTGGTACTTCTCTTTTGTTAATGATAATTAAAAATATATTTGTTTTGACCAGTGGCCACTATTAAAGAATTACAGTAATTTATCATAAAATTTCAAATATTGTAAGCATATTTCATCAGCACTTACAAAGTTTAAATAAGAGCATTGACAAACACGACATGTCATCAAAAGTAGAAACTGCTGCATTTTCTTTTTCCCCAGCCACTTTGGGATAACAATTTCATTGTCTTCCTGGAATTCATTTGTTTTATGGTACATCTTTTTGTCTCCTCTTGGATTGTGTTTAGAAATATAACTAACATTATATATTATTATTTTACAATATAAAATAATAAATAATGTGAGCTATATGTGTAAAATACTGCTTATGGTTTACAAAGCCTTAAATAATCTCGCTCCTATATTTCGGAATGCCTCTCACCTTACACTCCACATCGTAACTTTAGATCTTCAAATGAGTGTCTGCTTAGAATTCCAAGAGCTAAACATAAAAGAAATGGTGAGGTAGCTTTCTGCTGCTATGCACCTAAAATCTGGAATAGCTTACAACTGTCAAATTGTATGTGCCCATGTCAATACCCTGCATTCATTATTATTTATGAAGATGAGTATTTAAAGTACATGGAAACACATGTAGGCATAAAATGGCTGGGTCATGATTTGGTTTCATTCATCGTAAAAACTAATCAAATAGCCAACATTTCTGTGCAGGCCACCAGTATGGGCACAGCTGACACTTCTGCTTATAACACACAAATGTGTGTATGATTTTGCTACTGCTGCTTTCTGCAAGAGGCATTTTGCACATAATATTAAGTGCAGAAATTAGTGAAATTTGATACACGCTTTAATCAACGGCATAGTTTATTACACTTGTATAATCTGATAATTACAGAGATCTTGAGCAATTAGCCCAGGAGAAGTTCTCTTTTAAAACCAGTAGACACAACCACCACTAGATATCTGTGGAAAGTGAACATCTTGGGCAGGTTGGGAATGAAGAAAATATTTTTTTTTTAAAAAAAGAAAGAAATAGAAGAAAAAAAGGTTGCTTCTTCTTAAATGTGTTTATTTATGCATAGTAATATATACTACAAAAACATTCCTACTACTACACTACTGGTGTATGCTTGTAATACTAATATCAACCAATATATCATTCAATACTTGACAAGAAAAAATGGGCATGTTTATCTCTCTCTGGAGAGCTCAGTGCGTGCAGCTGCACAGAAGAGTGCTAACTTTCTCCTAAGCAGACTCTTACCAATTGGTTCACTAGTAACAAATAAGGAGAAAAACATCACTATTTCATTTACTACCCACTATTGTTGAGCTTAAGAACCACCAATATAACCAACCTAGCAAAAACCAGGAATTCCTTTCAAAGAGAAAGCAATGCTTCCTAAAATCTTTTTAGAGCATTGCTTTTTTGGTAAAAGTCTTCTTTTAATAAATAAAGGATGCTAATATCTTCTGTACTGGCTATGTGATAAGATGACTCACAATGAAATATCTGAACCATGTAACCAGCAATGGGCGCTGGTGATGCCAAAAACAATGTGGCGGAGCCCATAGAAAGCCCCAAAATTGGCAGCATCCCCAGAAAAAAACAAAACAGTGCTGATATGAAGCCATAAAAAATAACATGAAAATAAAGAAAACAAAAAAAGAAATACAATTTGTGCAAATAGCTAAACACAACTCACCAATCAAGTTTCAGAAACCAGTGTGTCTGTCCTTTGGGAATATCAATATCACAAATCCACAACATCCAAATTTGCTAAACAGAAGCAGTAACATAATGTGACATTAATACTTTATGGGTTCAACAACATCCTTAACTGACCCCTGAATTTCTTGATGTATCAAATACTATCAACAACAGAAAAATTGCATGTTGGGTCAGGCAGTTTTTTTCCCCTTTTTCTCCCAGTGGAAGAGAGTCTTGTGTCATGCCTTGTGTTGAATTTGCATATTTACGAGTGTTAGGGTGAGCTTTCCTCAGGTACTCCAGTCTTTCTCCTACCGAAAAACATGAAGGTTAGATTAATCAACGATTCCAAACAGATCTGTACAAATGAATATTATACACTATTAAGGTCCTGCCTTGTGCTCAATGCTGCCAGACTCATAGACTAAGAAAATTCAATGATTAGAACAATTTTCACAAGTATGGGCCATTCAGCCCAGCAGTGTGCACCAGTCTTATTCAGCGAACTTCTCCAAAATGATATCTTAGTTTTGGAGGTCCCTATTCATTACTACACCATTTGGCAATTTATTCCATGTGTCTATGATTCTCAGTTTTAAACCTTTGAACACATTAACCCTTAAATTCCAACCTGTGTTCCCATGTTCTTGTTGAAGAAATAATTTTCAAGTAAAAATGGGGTTGCACTGTACTAATTCCTTTCATAATTGCAAACACTTCAATCATGTCACCCCTTAAGTCTCCTTTTGCTTAAACTGAGGAGGCTCGTCTTCTTCAATCTTTCCTCATAGCTCATATACCACATAGTCCTGGACTCGGCCTATTTGTTCTTCTCAGAACTTTTTATTCTGTTGCTTTTGTAGCACAGGGACCAAAACTGCACACACAGTATTCCAGATGAGGTCTTGCTTTTGCATTGTATAACTTAAGCTCAAGTTTACTTGACGTGTACTCTATACATTGATCTATATAACATCAAATTAGTTTTGTTAAAGGCTTCTGCACAAGATCTAATGTACTGTAGATGGTGAAAAGTGCACTATGACTATACTTTTAAGTTTCAAACCTCCCATTGTGTATACAAATCCACCAATCTTACTCCCTAAGTGTAATATTTGACATGTACTTACATTAAATTAAACCTTAGCAAACCTGCCCAAGCCTGAATTCTGTCCAGATATTTCTGTGGTGATTCAGCTGATTCTCGATTATCTGCCTTTCCACCAAGTTTGGTATCATCTACAAATTTAACCAGCTTTTCCTGGCTAACATTCCTCCATGCCATGCTAAGAAATGACTATAGGAATCTTATCTGCCTGCTGTTATTGAGGCATTCAATGCTTTCCAGATGTCCCAAACTAAATTCTTATACTCTTTAAGTTCATTTTGCAATCTGTGTACAATGTACATTAATTATTTAATGATTGATTGTGTAATTTGTTCTGTGAGAATGCATCTTTGTTTGTTATGTTACTGCTGCTGAATGCATCTACATTTCCACTGGTGATTAATAAAGTTTATCTAATCTAATCTAACGTATATTCTTATCAGAATCATTTATGTATGCTAAAAAGAGCAGCAGCTGCACCACTAACCCTGAGAAACACCACTTTTAGCATTGTGTGGTATGCTAGTTCTACTCACTAATAACAACAGCCAAAGAATAGCGACATGTTGGATGCTGATTAGCATGTCAGAATTTCACTGTACTCTGTACATGTAACAATCCTCTTTAATAAAATCCCTGTGTGCGTCTAGGTGTCCGTGTGTGTGTGTCTTCTGGTGAAGTGCGCATGCGAGGGGCACAGTGCGATGCGCGATATTACTGTCAGAGAAAGTTGCAGCCGTTTTTACGGAAATACAAACCAGTATTACTGCGAGAAGAAATTAAAGGTACACAATATAGTGACTCATATTACAGCCACATACAAGCCAGTATTACTGGCAGAGGAGATTAAAGGCATATTACCGACGCGCACGCCTGTATTACCGCCAGAGAAAATTAAAGGTATATTACGGACGTACAAGACAGCGGACGTACAAAACAGTTTTACTGTCACAGAAAATTAAAGACACACAATACACTGCGGCAGCCCACGAAGAACGGTCAGCTCAGCAAGTAAACATCAACAAAAGAAAGGCTGAAAGACAAAGAAAAATACGACCAACAAACAAAATGAGATCAAGGTTCCTTGCCATTTAATATAGACGTTCCTACTAATGTTTATGCACTACTGTTCTAGCGTCCGTTATTGTAACGGGCTAAATGACTAGTGATTTTATAAACCTGTAATTCTGAAAAAGCTTCTTGTACTACAACCTTTTACTTATCGAGTTTAAGTCCATTTTGCACCTACCTACATACACACTGAGCCATGAACACCCTCTTCTTTTAGTTTGATCACAAGCCTCTAACTTTATCAAAAGCTTTCTCAAAATCAAGATGTCTTGATCTTGTGCTGCTGAGGATCGATATTTACCTTAATTAATGACACCATGATTTTGGGAGGTGCATGTTTTGTAATTAATCGAGGTTCAACAACCAAAACATTCTGCTCTTAACCTTTGTACTGTTTTTTTAAGGACAGATTAACCTTTATCTATTTTTCCCTTGTGTGTGTAATCAGCAAGTAAAAAACCAGACTAATGAGCTGCATAAGCCTGCATCTGTAAATATTAGGAAGAGGTAAAGGTTAACTCTACATTGAAAAATAAAAATGTTAAAAACACAGCCTAATGAAATAAAAACAGCTTGGTCATTTTTCATCATCTTCCTCTCTGCAACACTCCAAAGTGAATTTAAGCAACCGACTCCACTGGCAAACCCCTAACACAGCCAGCTGTTTCACTTTCCCAAACTAAGGCTCAATATTTTTAAACTGATAGACATGCCAATAAGCTGGGTTTTACGTAGTCTCAGTTGTTGTAGCTTGTAGTTGATGGTACAGAAGTGAAAATATGGCTTAATAACTGACCACATGTAAATGTAAGACACATTATTATTCAGTCACCAAATTTTACCTTTCTTTAATTCACATTTATAGGGCGGAGTGGTGGCTCTGAGGCTAAGGATCTGCGCTGGTATCCAGAAGGTTGCTGGTTCGAATCCCCATCACTGCCAAAAGAGATCCTACTCTGCTGGGCCCTTGACCAAGACCCTTAACCTGTAATTGCTCCAGGGGCACTGTACAATGGCTGACCCTGCGCTTTGACCCCAAGGGGTATGCGAAAACTAACAAATTCCTAATACAAGAAATTGTATAAGGTGAAATAAAGAACAAACAAACATATACATTATATTCAAGACCCCTTTACCACATATTACAAATAGTACTATCACGTGTACAGAATACAGTGAAAATTTTATTTGCATGTCTAACCATTCCTGTGCCAAGATAAATAAGAATGTGGTAAAAAGTGAATTAAAAGTAAACTGATTGAAATAAATCATACAATCTATTATTATAGGTCCTCTCATTTTCCACAATGACAAACAGTGCATCCAGTTTGTGTTTCGACTAATTAATGAGTTGTACTTAAAGCCATAAAATAGCATAATGACATGAAAAACAGTTTTTGACATATTTCTTGCCACTTCGTAGGTCAAAGTTACCTAATCTTTGCATCAACCTCACATCTTCTTAGAAGTGTATTTATTTACATTCTAAAGTCTGTGTTTCAACAAATTCAGATGGTATTTAGTTACTATTCTCAATGAAAACTTTCTTCACCTACATAGTGTCTTTAGAAGTACTGTAAAGTCTTGTGTATAATGCATGTAATTTTTACTCATTTTAGTTCGCTTTTAAATGGGGGTGTGCATTATACACGAGACATAATTTTAATTAAGTATATCCAAAAAGCCTGCACAGTAGGAATGCAGGTACTTAAATTCAGTATGTGTATAAAGAACTAGGCTCCATTTGTGGTACATCTTTGCTGCTGGGAGGAGCTGCATTACAGTTCTCCCCTCCTACTTAAGACGTCGGCTCACATCTTACATTATCCGCTCAATTCATACGTGCATTATACCACATTATAGTCAGTAATTTCGAAATTACTGACAACAGACTTGATAGTAGTGGATAGACAGGTGGTCGTCATGTTCCTTCAAGTGCTGGTAGGTTAATAATTTTAATACCATCTGGTATTTTAAACCCTTAAAATAAAATCAAGCAGAAGTTATACTGCAGCAGAAAAGCTGTTAGCAATAAAATATACAGAAACTAATAGCATATCGCGCAGCAAGTCGGCATTTTTGTATTTCTGAGTCAAAAATCAGATTGTGGCGCAAAAACAAAGAGCCATTGTAAGTGTTACCTAGAAAAGAAAGGCAAATCATGGGGCCCCACCAAGTTTTACAGACCTACAAAAAGAATGGACTAGGTAACAAATTGGAGGGTACAGGGAAAAAGTGTTTCATGCATTGAAATCTGACTTAAAAAATCTTTAGTGATGAAAACAGATTTTAAAGCGTCTTATGGGCATGGGTAGTTAGTTTTATGAAGCAGAATGGTCTTTCAATTCGAAGAAGAATTACCATCATGCAATATCTTCCAGATGATGATGAAACAAAGCTCCTAGAGTTCCAAAAGTACATTATCAATTGGGAAAGGAACACACGTACGGTCTTGCACAAATTGGAAACGCCAATCAGATACCCTTGACTTCTCATATGCCTTACAGTAGGACTATAGACGAAAAAGGCACAAAAATTGTGTCAAACAACTGGAAATGAGAAGTCTCACTTTACTGTTATGTTAGCATGCACTGCAAATGGAGGAAAGTTTCTGCCTTTCATAATTTTTTAAGAGAAAAAGTCTACCCAAAGGAATAAAATTCCCAAGTGGAGTACACATTCGTATTCACGCTAAAGGATGGAGCATTAACCATTGACTGGTTAAAATGAGATTGGGCAAAACGTCCCAGTGGTCTAAGGAAACAACCTTCTAGTTGGTGCTTGACTCATTTTGTATACATGGAATGTCTTCTATAAAGGAGGAACTTTAAAACTCTAAAATCTGAATTTGTTATATTTATGACCCATCTTATATATAATTTGCCAGTCTCTTCACTCACTCACTCACTCACTAACGTCCATCCGAAGCCGAATGCGCAATCACCTTCTGCACAGCTGCCCGAAAAACCTTACGGGACCAACATCGCGGCAGGCGGCGGATTTACGGCCACGAAAATTCAAAGAGAAAGGCGACTTCGACCAACATTGCGGCAGGGTCCGTACAAAGCTGAATGCGCAGTCGCCTTCTGCGCATGTCCGAAGCCGAATGCGCAGTCGCCTTCTGCGCAGCTGCCCGAAAAACCTTACGAGACAGACATCGCAGCAGGCGGCGGATTTACGGCCATGAAAATTCAAAAAGAAAGGCGACTTCTACCAACATCGCAGCAGGCGGCGGATTTACGGCCGCAAAAATTCAAAGAGAAAGGCAACTTCGACCATCATCGCGGCAGGCGGCGGATTTACGGCCGCAAAAATTCAAACAGAAAGGCGACTTCGATTAAAGCTCTAGAGGCCTAAAAGTCGATGTCGACTACAGCTCCAGGCCTAATTATGCATTCATTCAATACACCTATATCAGGTTTGTGGTGCTTATACTTATTACTTACTATTCCATTCGTGCCCGTTTCATCTTACGTTGTCAAAACGGGTTCTTTGTCTAGTCTATTATAATCTTTCTGTCAATAAGCCAATGAAGGATAAATGGAATGCATGGTTAAACAACTGTAATCACATATTTACTGTTGGTGGCCGTATATGTCAACCAACTCTCTCTGAACTAGCTGAATGGATACTTGCAGCTTGAAATCAATTACTGTACATGCATCTATAATTCAACATGGTTTCCCAAAATATTGTTTCTAATAATCTTGACAGCAGCAAGGATGATGTGTTGTGAAAGGATAAACAGATATCATCAGATGAAGATAATGATGGTGATATTTATTGCGATGGCATCAATGACAATAGCATTGACTCAACAGCATAAGATGTGTCTCTCACTAGTAGCAGTGATGACAATTGTTTTTCCAGTTAGGCATATCTATATTTAGAATTACGTATTTTTGATTGGGTAATAATTGTTATTACCTATACATAGATTACTGATATGTAAAAAAATTTATGCAATTTAAAATAAAATATTGAAAATTAAAAAATTATTACCTAATAAGTACTTATCTACTTCTTATTATAAGGTTTGTAAAAATTTAATGTACCTATTAACCTAATTTAATTAAAAAATTATTCCAATAATTGATATTGTTTAAAATAAATGGCTGGTAATTCTAATAAAATTTTGAAAAGTTAAGGGTGCACATTATACATTAATTTCTTTTTTACCTGAAAAGTTTGGGCTAAATTAGCCATGTGCATTATACATGAGTTTATTTGCATTGTATTTGAGATTTTACAGTATTTAGACCCCTTCACTTTTTACACATTTGCTTTTGTTGCAGCCTTAAGTCAAAATAATTGAAATTTATTTTTTCTCTCATCACGGATCACTCAATACCCCAGAATGACAAAGTGAAAACAAAATTTAAAAATACAAAACTGAAATCTCACATTGACACAAATATTCAGACCCTTTACTCAGTACTTGATTCAATCACTTTTAAAAGCAATCACAGCCTGAAGTCTCCTTGAGTATAACACGACAGGCTTTGCATGCCTGAATGTGGAGATTTTCTGTTATTCTTCTCTGTAGATCATCTCGAGCTCTGTCAAGTTGGATGAAGATTGTCAATGGTGAGCAATTTTCAGGTCACTCTATGGATGTCTGATTGGGTTCAAGTCTGGATTTGGGTGGGAAACTCAAGAACATTCAGAGTTGTTCCTAAAGTGACTTCTGTGTCTGTGCTTTGTGATTGGAGTCATTGTTCTATTGGAAAGTAAACCTTCGGCTCAGTCGGAGATCCAGTGTGCTCTGGAGAAGGTTTTCATTAAGGATATCTCTACAATTTTCTCCATTCAGATTTCCCTAAAGCCTGTCTAGTCTCCCATGATACTGCTACCAGCAGTTGGAAAAGTATTGCGCAAATAATGAGCGGTGTCTGGTTTCCACCAGACATAATGCTTAAAATTGATGCCAAACAGTTCAAACTTGGTTTCTTTAGACCAGAATTGTTTCTCAAAGTCTTTTGAGTCCTTTAAGTGCCTTTCCACAAGCTCCAAATGGACTTTCAAGTGTCACCTGGCCACTCAGCCATAAATTCCAGATTAGTGGAGTGTTGCTGTGGTAGTTGTCCTTTCGGAAGTTTCTGCTATCTCCACACAGGTTCACTGGAGCCCAGAAAAGCTTGACCATCAAACTCTTGGTCATCTCTCTTACCAAGCCAATGTACCTCAGATGCTTAGTTTGGCTAGGCAGCCTGCTCTAGGAAGAATCATTGTTGCTCCAAACGTCATTCATTTAAGAATTGTGGAGGCCAAAGTGCTCTTGGAACCCCTCAATGCTGCAGGAACTTGTTTGAAGTCTTCCCCAGATCTGTGCCTCAACACAATCTTGTCTCTAAGCTCTGCAATCAATTTGTTCAATCTCAAGTCTTGGCTTTTGCTCCGACACAATGTTATCTGTAGGACCTTCTGTAGACAGGTGTGTGCCTTTGTCCAGTCAACTGAATGGACCACTCAAAGATGATAAATAGAATGGGAAACACCGGAGCCAAATTCCAAGTGTCATAGCAAAGGGTCTTAATACTTGTGTCAATGTGACTTTTTTTTTTTTTTTTTTTTTTTTGGAAAACATTGCAAAAATTCATAAAGCCCTGTTTTCACTTTGTCATTCTAGAATACAGAGTGTTGTTTGATGAGAGAAAATATTTATTGAAAATAAATTTAGTGAAAGGCTGCCATATAACAAAATGTGAAAAACCCGAAGATGTCTGAATACTTTCTGAAGATACTATGGAACATTGCAAGTAGATTGACTATACATAACTTAAAATAAAGAAGATTATGTACTTGAATGCTTTGACTGGATCCGAATAACTTGCTACAAAACTGACTGTGAAGAAAGAAATATGAAGCTATCAATTCCACTGAGTGTGTCATGCTGCAAAGTACTGAAATCCACCAATAAACTACAAAGTGGTACAAAAAAAGGAGACTCTAATCAATATGTCTTTCAGCAAAACCACTTAGATACAACATTAACAACGTGCAAGTACTGATTTTCAACAGAGTACATTACGATGTGGAAACCTCAGAAGAAGCCATAAATGTCTGGCTATAGGTCAGTACAACACACTGGCTAACCCTAACCATACATTATCATAGCAGTATTTGATTAGTGGTTTCTACAGCTAAATCTGGTTTTAATTTATTGTTCACATATGGCAAACAGTTCACATATGTAAGCAATACACACTGGGGTAAATTTCTGTCTTTTTTTCCTCAGTCAGTTTTTCAAAGTTTTAAAACCTCTGCCACAGTCAGACAAAAAGAATATAAAAATAAATAGTATATTTGTAAATCTGATGCTAGTCTGAAAGAGATATTCAGAGCTACAAAAATTACTGACCATAACTACAGGGAAGCCTTAAAGCACAACTTACTGCACGGATAACTTTCTTCTCTCTGTCACTGGTATATCAAGAAGAGGTAAAATATTAAAATCACTAACCATCCTGATTGACTTTACCTCTCTGATCCCCTCTTGAGAAAGCTATAAAGGAACAGGGCCATCATTGTCATCATATCTAATACATATTATGCAATTCAAAGGCACCTGACATTACTTTGAAACAGTGAAAATGTTAAAGGAACTGCACCGTGGATCTTAAATACAGGGTAAAGGCACAGTCGTGGCTAACTGACTGGAGCACCATCTAAGCCAGTGTCTTGTGATTTTAAATCACTGGCTATTATGTATACAGGCTGGTTTTATTCTGTAGCTGCTACCCAGAATCTGTAGAACAACTTAAACATTTAATCCTGCAGCAAAATCTAAATCAATCAATAACCAGACAATAAAAAGTTAGAATCAGACCCTGCACTTGGGGTTATTTGTATTAGTAACTTAGTTCAAATTAAAACAAAAAGTATAATACCATATCTGTGCAGTTGAAAATACTGCATGCTAAACATTCGCTCTTTGGGATATGATATTATATCATGTACAAAATCTGATTTGTAACTTTTTACTGAATTCTGGCCTAGCAAAGATGTTCCCTTAGCTGAGGCAGCACCAAATGGTTATACATTCTTTCACAAATAAAGAGGAGATTAACTTCGGATAGATTTATGTGATGAACTAAAAACTACTCCTAAATATTTAGGTGATTTAAAGGCACACTTAATAGATATTAAAATAGAATTCAGCCCTATTGTAGTACTAGTATACAGGAAACTAGGGCCATATTCATTGTTCATGACTGAATTTGACAGCCTTTTATCTGATTGAGGTATAAATTATAATCCTGTGATGCAGGAATTAAATATGCACATTGATCTTATTATGCAAGTGCCTATAGGCTCAGGTAAGACTGGCAATACCACCCTGTGGCAAGACAGGGCAGTAATGCTAAAAGCCTTTCCTCTGCACCTCAGAGAAGCTCCCTGGAGACATCACCTTGCCCCACCCTAGCATATGCACTAAGCCACACCCTTTCTGGGCAAGATCATTTATAAACTGGAGATCTGGTGGATGGAGGTTGTCTTTGCATCACAGCAACTGCTGGAGACTGAGTTCCTGGCTGCTAGTAAACAGAAGCCTGTGAAAGAGTGCATTTGGCAATTTTTTTTCTGCTACTTCCTATTTCGAGTTAATTAAAAGGGAATTACAGAGTTGGTGCACCAACATTTTGCTCCTATGTTCGTTCCTGTTTACAATATAGAAAATGACTCTCTCAGCAAATGTTTTACTTATCTGTTAAGCCCAGCAAGGTTTATACATTGTTAATTGCCCATCTCATAGTCAACCCCAGATATTAGATACAATTATTTTTTAAAGCCGAAATAAAATCTTTAATTATTACTCATTTAAATTTAGTTATTTCTGTTCATAAATTAATCACATTTGATGTGTTTTTGTCCTACCCAATACAAAGCACACTTTAAAACAAGGAAACAGTAACATCTCAGAGTTTGAATATATTTAGAGAAATTCCATAATAATGGAAAACAATGTAGAACTGTAGTTCATACTTCTTAAACCTACTTTTGAAAAAGTATCAAATGGAGAGTCTCAAGTCAAAATTGTTGGCAGTTCAGGACAATGATGGAGAACAGGCCTGGTGCTTTTCTGATAAATTTTAGCATCAGAGAAAAACTGAATCAATATTATGTGCAGATAATAAAACCATGAAACTGATTTTAGTGTAGCATAAATACTGAGTACATATTCCTTCGCTGCATGCTTATAGAATGACATAATTTCTTTCCTTTTACATTAACTTCTAGTTAAATGATTGTGTGTGTGTGTTTTGTTTTTTTTAACTTTAACAGTTAAGCAACCTAAAATAGGAAGAGAAGTGAGCTGGCGCTCCAGAGGTGCAGCTTGCATGAGTACCTTCAGCATTTGACTGAAAGAGCAACCTTTTCCTTTAGAAGTGTGAGAAGCTCTGCAGACCTTCCTGGCCATTGGTGCTTTACTCTATAAGTCTATGCTGGCACAAAGATGATTTATACAGCATTTCATTGTGCACACAAACTCATGAAATCAATCCGAAAGCAGGAAAGCACCCTTTATGAGAACTCAGGCCCCTTCTTCAGGCCAGCCTGAGTTGCCTCGAAAGCTTGCATATTGTAATCTTTTTAGTTAGCCAATAAAAGGTGTTATTTTGCTTAACTTTTCACTACATTCATAATGGCTAACACGGTACAACACTCTAGTACTAATAACATTTGTTTAAAGGTTCTAATTTGCTCTTACCACTTGCATCTTTGGGGTTTGTTAAAGAAATGTGGAGGCAATGTTTGTGATTAGACCACTAACTCCTGGACCAGTTGGAACTATCTGTGGCTTGTTTTATTTTACAAGTCTAAGATGGCTGTCAGTTTCCTAATTCTACGAGACTCAAGTGTCTCACAGATTCTTTTACAATTCATGTTACATTATAATTTTTTTTTTTTGTTTAGCTCCTTCCATCAAACCATTTCCAACTTTGCACATTCCTTTTTGAGAATAATGGCCCATTTAGAAGGGTGAACAAGTCAGGCAGCAATTGATGCCTGTGCTGCTGAAGGCTATCCTCTCACTTTTAAACACACCATAAAGTATAAACGAAATGAAATTTTGTTTTTTGTAACATATGTGGACATATCCAGATTTGATCTTCATTTAAACAGTATCTATAGAGAAAGGTGAAGGAATATAACACACATCATGCTACATTTACAATTTGTAGTGCATTGTATAATTAAAAAAATGGCATAAATGCAACTTCTGTGCATGTTAAAATACGTCCACCCCTACATTTATTACTAGATCAAATACTTCAAAGCAGAATTAAGAGTGTCCAATCAGGTGCAAATATTTAGAACATCACTAGAGAGGCTCTTGACTGAGCCCGTCTCATTTAAACCTAAGACATTTAGTTTGGTTTGCTCTGTGTTGTTGAAGTGTGTGTTAACACCATGCCAAACTCAAAAGAGCTCTCTAAGGTCGTCAGAAAAAAGGTAATTGATGCCTATGAATCTGGGAAGGGGTATAAAAAGATCTCCAAACAATTGGAAATTAACCATTCCACTATCCAGAAGACCATCTACAAGTGGAGAAGACTTCAAACAACTGCCAATTTTTCCAGGCCAGGCCTCCCCAGCAAGTTCAGCCCAAGAGAAGAATGCTAAATGTCTAAAGAAGTCTCTAAAAACCCTAGATCTTCATCATAGGACCTAAACTTAGTTCTTGCCACTGATGATACTAAAGCACATATACATGAGATCCACATGAGAGGTGTGCCAGAAAAATCCTTTGCTTTCAGAAAAACAACATCAGGGTTAAGATTAAAGTTTTCCCATGAACACCTTGGCAAAGACCAGACCTTCTGGAACAAAGTTCTTTGGACATATAAGGCAAAGGTAGAGTTACTAGGCGGCTACAAACATGAAAACTAAAGACAGCATTTAAATTGTAAAACATGGTGTGATTCTTATGGTTTGGGACTGCTTTGCTGCATCAAGCCCTGGGCAGCTCACCATTACAGAATCCACTATGAATTCTTCACTGTGTCAGAGGGTGTTTGAAACCATCTATCAGAAGAATGAAGTTCAAAACAAGGTGGACCTTGCAGCATGACAATGACCCCCTACAAATATCAATAAATTCCAACAAGGAATATCTGAAAAGAAAGAAATGCAGGGTTCTAGATTAGCCAAATCAAAGCCTAGTGCTGAATCCCATCAAGATACTGTAGGGGGATTTGAAGTGGGCTGTGCACGTAAGACATTCATGAAACATCATATAGCTGATGCAACAATTTTTCCCCTTTTCCAGAAAAATATTGAGAAATAAACCACTAACCTGATTGACTTTTTGAGTGACCTCACATCAGAAAATAACTTTGTGAAAAGCACCCCTGCAAAACAAAATTAACAAAAAACAAACAATTAATTAAAAAACAAGTACAAGTGGAGAAAATGTAACCAATCTTAAACATCACTGTACAGTATATTCACAAGCATTCAGGGAAGTCTGGGCCAGTGGCTGCAACATTTGTTTGTAGAGGGTCCAAAATGCCAACATTTTAAGTGTAAATTTAAGAGTCAACAATGACACTGTTTTCGTGAAAGTAGTTAAGTTCTGCTACTTAGACAACATGATGAGTGTCTAAAGACATGCAGACATAGCAATGATAACCAAGGTAAGGTGTGTATGGAAAAAATTCCTAGAGCTGTTTCACACCCTGACATCTGTAGGACTCTCTCCAGCATTGAAGGGTAATGTTTACGAAAGGTGTGTTAGGAGAATCATGCTCTGTGGCCATTAAACAAAAATGTTAATGCAAACCTGGACGGAATATAGAAGAACGATCAGACATATGCGGAGAGAGATAAAAAATGGACGTCAAAGAAAGACTTGGTGTGGAGCCGATAGCTGCTGAGCAGAGGAGAAACAAACTCCAGTGGTTGAGACATGTAGATCAAAAGGCATAGGATGATTGTGTGAGGAGGTGCACCAAGGTGGAGGTGCAGGGGAGGATTTCCAGAGGTTGTGATGGATGACATGTAAAAATGGGTTTCATCCCAAAGGATGGCCAGGGCCACAAAAGAGGAGTAAAAAGATTCAAGGAGCAACCAACCGACCTGGCTAAACCCAGAAAATGGCCGTCAAACTAAAGATGGGGATGATGTTCAATAACAACTTTAATACATAGTGGTCTAACCAGACAGGACATACCTTGGCCAAAGAGTATGGGCATCAAGTACAAAGCAACATCTGCCTACGCAGCAACAGCAGCCCAGCTGGGTCTCAATCAGAAAAGTTTGAAGACGAGCAAAAATCAAGATTCTGACAATTGCAGAATACTGCCTTTTCATTATGCCATGTTTGCATCTTAAAGTTAAGAGGTAGCACTAGGTTTAAAAGTGTGCACACTTTGTTTCAAGATGAATATGAAGCATCACTAATCAAGATATACAGAACCAGAACAGCAGGAATGATATCTGAATCTTCAGGGAATGATAGAAATACCTGCAGTTGATCTTTTTAAAACTCACTGACTAACTTTGCCTCCCAGTGCACTCATATTCCGAAGATAGAAATGGCTCTGCTGATAAGGGAATTGGTTAATTTGCCAGCCTTGACATACAGCGACTATAAAAAGAAATCACATTGGACTTTTTTCACATTTCAATGTATGACAATAAGGAATCATCTAATAATTAACTGGGATATTTTGCTACAATATAATAAAGTCAAAAAGACAAACAAATCTTCACAAATTCTAACTGTAAAAAGTAAATATTAGTTCTAGTAAGTCATTATGAGCTTGACTAAGGCACACTGAAACAAGCAGTGGTGCACAAACTGCCTTTGGTGGTTAGACAGTAAACTAAGTGGCATTCACCCCTGTCTAATTAAGGTTCTTCACATGAATTTAGATTCAACCTATAAAAAAACAAGGCATCTACCAATCTCAAGCAGGCCACCAATATGTCAACGGTCTCTGGTGAGGGGGATGGAAAAAGCTGTGCCTACAACAGCGACTGTCGAGATTCTCGACTCACGAAGTAATTCATTGGATAAAAACAAATGATATTTGTGTAAATTTGTTTGTCAGACATACTTTGATGTCTGTGAATTTCCCCTTGGGATTAATAAAGTATCTATCTATCTACTTTTTGACTAAGAAGAAACAGATTTTTGTCACAAAAAGCCAAAATTTACTTTTTCATCCACAACAACACAGGTTTTTGTGAGAATGATACCCTAACACAATGAACAGCATGGTGTTAGCTGTTAGGCCATGGAAGATGGTTTTCTGCACATGTACGTGGGCAACGTTCAAAACTATAAAAGAGTATCACTGCTATAAAAGAGTATCACTAAAGGCTATGTTACATTTCAGAACTTTTCAGATGATCTTCAGTCGTAGCCTTTATTACATAATCTTAGCGATTCAGAGGCAATGCGTGGCATCCTCCAGGGGATTCAGTCACATAATGTGACGTGACCAGTTTTATACCAACTACTCCACGACTCACCCCAAAATTAAACAGGCCAAATTTTGTCTCTAGTCGTTGAGCCAAGCTCTGCACACATGAGAGCTGACAACCAATGAATGCTCAACTGGACGTATAATTAATTGAATGTAGTGATGAGGAATAAGGAGCATGGATGTTTAGGACCTCACAAACAGAAGAGAAGCTCATCTGCATGATGTTTCATGTTTGACCTACCTTGGTAGAAAGGGCTGATACTGGGGCCGAACTTGCCATACATGTTAACCCTTCATACAGCACTGGCTCCATCCGGGAGCACGTTATTGGTTGTCATAAAAAAGCGCAAGCAAGACTATGCTAGAAGGTCAGTGAGCAGTCACTAAATTAGACATTCCCAGTGACTGTCATTTGTTTAAACAGACATGGTCTGGCAACAAAATCAGCAACTACAGTCAGAAAATCTGATGGGCCCCATGACTAAAAGTCACATAATCATAATGTGACACCAGCATAACAATGAATGATGGAAGTCACACCTTTCAGCTTTGTTCTGTTCACAAGCTTTAAAACTTCGGTAAAAATTTTGTGGACCCTTTCACTCAAAAATAAATAAAACGATTCTTCCTAAGTTTTATGCACAATGTGCAGTCTTAAGTGCTGCTTAGACTTTGAGCAAATTCCAACTATTCAGCCTGAAGCTTTCAAAGTTGAGTGTTTTTAAGGCTAATACCAAAAATGGCCAAACCACTGTTCATAATGTCACAAAATTTGGCATCTGCATTTGTAACTTTAAAAGAAAGTTCAAATTTGTAGTCACAGCAGCCAAGCTCTATTTATGAAGAAATTTTGATTACATAGTATGCCTTTAAATATGCCAAATTTAATCTAATTTATTTAATTATCAGGACGTCTTTTTGTTTTGAGTTTTGAATTCAGCACCTACATTTTCGGAGTTGACGATGAAAGCCTCAAGAGAATGGTTTAGCTGCAGACCCCTTTGTCTGCAAAAGTACACAACATTAATACTCTAGTAACCAATCTAAATGCACGTATAAAATCTAGGCAATACGGCATAAACACCAATAATTTAATTACAATTACTATTTTAGATGAACAATGTATTAAAACTATAAAAACAGACTATAGATTAAATAAAAAATACACACAGAGTTGGCGCTAACAAAAATAACTTAGTTCCTGTACTACGCACATAGTATTCATCTTTGTCCCTCCGAAACATTAAATATGCCACTATTAAATGTTAGAGCTTTAACTAACAAGACGTTTTTATCAACAATCTTATTTGTAATAGAAAAATTGAGTTTATTGCACTAAGTGAAACGTGGCTTGGCTCTGATGGCGCGGCAGTTTTAATCGAATCTGCGCCTCCGGATTACAGTTTTACTCGTGCGGATCACCAAGGAAAAAGAGGCTGCGGCTTGCCAAGCATTGACTCAAGCCGGTTAAAGATGTCAGTTTTGGTAAATTCAAGTCCTTTGAGTATCTCGCCATTGTTATTCATGGAGATTCTCACGTTCTAGTATTATCCGTGTATAGACCTCCTAAATTTAATGCGTCTTTCTTTGAGGAATTCTCTGACTTAATGTCAGTTTTAATTACGAACTATGACACACTCTTAATAGTAACTTTCATATAGATAATCAGTGTGACCAAAAAGAAAAAGAATTCATGAACCTCCTGGACTCTTGATTTGAGACAGCTCGTTAATCAACCTACACATAAAGCAGGTCATACATTAGACTTAGTAATTACTAAAGGACTAAAAGTTGATTTAGGGCAGGTCATTGATATTGGTCTATCAGACCATTTTCTTCTACTATTTAATGTAGAAATATTGATAGAAAACATTAATGAGAAGCATATTGTTAAAAAACGCTTCTTTGACTCATCAGCAGCTTTAAAACGTACAAACATTCTAAGCAATCAGTCCGTTTATAGTGCCAACTATAATAGCGACGATAATGTAAATAGTAAGGTGGAAAAATTTAATACTAAAGTGAGAGCTGCTGTTGACATAGTTGCACCTGAAAAGACAGTTAAAAAATCTTCTAGCATTGTTATACCATGTAAGAGATTGCCTGATTTAAAGAGAACATGCCGTAGAGCTGAGCGTAAATGGAGGAAAACTAAACTAACTATCCACTATGAAATATTAAAGGTTAAAATAACAGAATACAATAACACAGTCCGTCTTGAGAGGCGCTGCTATTTCTCTAAGATTATAAATAACAATGCTAGTAATCCCAGAGTCTTATTCTCGACGATTGATCGTCTGCTAAACCCAGGTAACTCAAAGGAATGCCTCCAAAGTACTTCCAGTAAAACCTGTGAGGCTATTGCTGTATTTTTCAATCAAAAAATTAATGATATTAGAAATAACATTGTATATCTCCCCAACACCGAGGATCCTCTTAAACCCCAGTACTCCGTTACAAACAAATTAAATTCTTTCACCAAGATAGATTTAACTGATTTACATAAAATAATTTCTCAACTGAAACCCTCCACCTGCGTCCTTGACCCAATACCAACAAGTTTTTTCAAAGAAGTATCGGGTGTGCTAATTGATAATATTCTTGACATAGTAAATTCGTCATTAGATACAGGGGTCTTCCCAGACTGTCTTAAGACTGCTGTAGTTAAACCCCTACTTAAGAAAAATAATCTTGACCCCTCTGCTCTTGAAAATTTTAGACCCATCTCTAACCTGCCTTTCTTAAGTAAAATTCTAGAGAAGGCAGTCATTATGCAGTTAAATGACCACCTCAATAAACATGCTATTCTTGACAAATTTCAGTCAGGTTTTAGAACAAATCACAGCACAGAAACTGCACTCGTTAGAGTAGTAAATGACTTGTGGGTAAATGCAGACAGAGGCCATTTATCTGTTCTCATCCTCCTAGATCTGAGTGCCGCATTTGATACCATTGATCATAATATTCTTAGAAATTGCCTTAGTCAATGGGTGGGCCTCTCGGGCAGTGTCTTAAATTGGTTTGAATCCTACCTGGCAGGGAGAAAATTCTTTGTTAGTTGTGGTAATTACAACTCAAAGACACATGATATCATATATGGTGTTCCACAAGGCTCTATCCTGGGTCCGCTGCTCTTCTCAATCTACATGCTTCCGTTAGGTCAGATTATCTCAGGGCACAACTTGAGCTACCACAGCTATGCTGATGACACACCGCTGTATTTATCAATTGCACCTGATGACCCCGATTCTCTTGATTCACTAACACAATGTCTTACTTGTATTTCTGAATGGATGAATAGTAATTTTCTAAAGCTAAATAAAGAGAAAACTAAAATTTTAGTGATTGGCAATAATGGATACAATGAGGCTATTAGAAACAAACTGGATGCATTAGGATTAAAAGTCAAGACGGAGGTAAAAAGCTTAGGGGTAACTGTTGAATGTAATCTGAATTTTAAATCGCATATTCATCAGACCACTAGGACAGCATTTTTTCACTTAAGAACCATAACAAATGTTAGACCTCTTATATCATTGAAAGATGCTGAGAAATGAGTTCATGCGTTTGTTTTCAGTCGGCTAGATTACTATAACGCTCTCCTCTCAGGACTACCCAAAAAAGACATAAATCATTTGCAACTAGTGCAGAATGCAGCTGCTAGAATCCTAACTAGGAAAAGAAAATCTGAGCACATTTCTCCAGTTTTAATGTCACTACACTGGTTACCTGTGTCATTCAGGATTGACTTTAAAATTCTGCTTATGGTTTATAAAGCCTTAAATAATCTTGCCCCATTTTATATATCGGAATGTCTGACATCTTATATTCCAAATCGTAACCTTAGATCCTCAAATGAGTGTCTCCTTAGAATTCCAAGAGCAAAACTTAAAAGAAGTGGTGAGGCGGCCTTCTGCTGTTATGCACCTAAGATCTGGAATAGCCTGCCAATAGGAATTCGCCAGGCTAATACAGTGGAGCATTTTAAAAAACTGCTAAAAACACATTATTTTAACATGGCTTTCTCATAACTTCACTTTAATTTAATTTAATCCTGATACTCTGTATATCCAATTCATTGTAATAACTATTCATGGTGGCTCTAAAATCCGTACTAACCCCTACTCTCTCTTCTGTTCCTTTTTCCAGTTTCTTTGTGGTGGCGGCTTGCGCCACCACCATCTACTCAAAGCACCGTGATGTTCCAACTTTGATGGATTAAAAGCCAAGAGTCTGCATGACCATCATCATCAAGTCCTTCCGGTGAACCTTAAATACAAAGAGGACTATTTCATTTTTGTTAAGTAGAATACCCAGAATGGGACTGAGCGGTCTCGTGGCCTGGAACCCCTGCAGATTTTATTTTTTTCTCCAGCCGTGTGGAGTTTTTGTTTTTTCTGTCCTCCCTGGCCATCGGACCTTACTCTTATTCTATGTTAACTAATGTTGTCTTATTTTAATTTCTTACTTTGTCTTTTATTTTTCTTTTCTTCATTATGTAAAGCACTTTGAGCTACTTTTTTGTATGAAAATGTGCTATATAAATAAATGTTGTTGTTGTTTGTGGCTGCTCCAACCTCAGGACCCTGTAAATCCATTCAGAGGTATGCAGCTGAAGGTGCAAAATTGAAAGTCTTGGAACAGGGATATCATGAAAATGCATCATTCAGTGTTTCCCCAAGGACTAAAACATTTACTTAGTGTATAAAGATATGTGTGCATGCAAGGGAAGATATGGATGCTGACCATAAAGAAATAAATGTAGCTGCATTTTGTAAATAAAGCCTAACACCATAAATTAATGAGCATGTAACATCCATGATAGTAAACGATAGTTAATTTCTACATTTGCTAAAATCATTACATTGCATGTGCATTTAACCAGGTGCTGTATTATCTAGAAATACTCTCATGTTAAAAACTACTGTAAGAAATAATGAGATGGAAAGATTGAGACACACATTGAATAGCCTTTAAGCACAACAATGGGCGCTTTTATCTAACAAGGACAGCTTGTCTGCCTGGGTCTTGGGAAGCCTAACGTCCCTAGTCGGGTTTTCCCGCAGTTACAGGCCAAGGAAAATGGCTCATAAAATCACCAAATACAGCTATGCCTGCACTGTTTCCCATCATGTAGCATGGCTAAGATCTCTGATTGTCATTTACACTGTTGTGCTCCTTCCCTGCAATTCACTAATGAACACCCTTACCATCTGCATGAGGCTGATATTTTTTCTCTAACTTGAAAGCCTCTTCCTGCATTCTTGAATGTTCTCAGGCTTGTATAATGTAGCACAAACCTTTCCGAAACTTGTTCTGTGCAGCACACTGTGCACCTCTGTTACTGACAATCGCACATACAGCCCTGCCCATCTTCATCACAATCAGCGGGCTGCCAAAGTACTATAGTGTTAGTATAATTCTTCTTCCTCTTTTGGCTGCTCCCGTTAGGGGTTGCTACAGCGGATCATCTTGTTCCATATCACTTTTTAATCCGAGTATAGCATCAAGTCAATGAAGCTTCTGGGCTATTGATCTGGTCAGTTAAGTAGCAGAGGGAGTTGTTAATCAGTTTCAGCTGCTTTGGTATTCATGAAATTAACAACAGGTGCACTAGAGGGGTAACGGGAATGGTTCAACAGGTGAAGGCCACTGACATTTTTCCCTCCTCATCTTTTCTGACTGTTTTGTCACTAGTTTTGCATTTGGCTATGGTCAGTGTCACTACTGGTAGCATGAGGCGATACCTGGACCCTACAGAGTTTGGTTGCACAGGTAGTCCAACTTCTCCTGGATGGCACATCAATACATGCCATTGCCAGAAGGCTTGCTGCAACTCCCAGCACAGTCTCATGGGCAAGGAGGAGATTCCAGGAAACAGGCAGTTACTCTAGGAGAGCTGGACAGGGCCATAGAAGGTCCTTAACCCATTAGCAGTACTGGCATCTGCTCCTTTGGGCAAGGAGGAACAGGATGAGCACTGCCAAGGCCCTACAAAATTACCTCCAGCAGGCCACTGGTGTGAGTGTCTCTGACCAAACAATCAAACAGACTTCATGAGGGTGGTCTGAGGGCCCAACGTCCTCTAGTGGGCCATGTGCTCACTGCCTGGCACCGTGGAGCTCGATTGGCATTTGCCATAGAATACCAGAATTGGCAGGTCCACCACTGGCACCCTGTGCTTTTCACAGATGAGAGCAGGTTCACCCTGAGCACATGTGACAGATGTGAAAGGGTCTGGAGAAGCCGTGGAGAACATTATGCTGTCTGTAACATCATTCAGCATGACCAGTTTGGTGGTGGGTCAGTGATGGTCTAGGGAGGCATATCCATGGAGGGACGCACAGACCTCTACAGTCTAGATAATGGCACCTTGACTGCCATTAGGTATCAGGATGAAATCCTTGGACCCACTGTCAGACCATATGTTCCTCCTGGTTCACGGCAATGCCCGGCCTCATGTGGTGAGAGTATGTAGGCAGTTCCTGGAGGTTGAAGGAATTGATACCATTGACTGTCCCCCACACTTGCCTGACCTAAATCCAATTATGTTTCAGTCCATCCGACGCCACCAGGTTGCTCCTCAGACTGTCCAGGAGCTCAATGATGCCCTGGTCCAGATTTGGGAGGAGATCCTCCAGGACACCATCCATCATCTCGTTAGGAGCATGCCCCGATGTTGTCAGGCATGCATACAAGCACGTGGGGGCCATACAAACTGTTGAGTACGATTTTGAGTTGCTGCAATGAAATTTCAGCCAAATGGACTAGCCTGCCACATCATTTGTTCACTTTGATTTTCTGGGTGTCTTTGAATTCAGCCCTCTGTAAGTTGATAATTTTCATTTGTGGCATCCTTTCATTCCTAACACATTACCTCGTCCATATCAGTATAGATATCCAGCAGGATTTTTTTTCCCCTCATTGAGATCTGGTGTGTTTTCAAAGTGTTTCTTTAATTTTTTTGAGCAGTTTATAATATATATTTTATTATATATATTATATATATATATACACACACACTTACACTATAGTGTTAGCATAATATCTAAAAATAATTTTGTGTTAAATAACTGACTATTTACGTGAACCAATGCTAGGGTTTTGCAACTGGATCAGCCATAGAAGGGTCTGGCAACATTGGTCTGTAGCCAGACTCCACAGATTTTCTTTTTGTTGTTATGTTTCATAGAAGTGTTTGTCAATCTTTCCTTTGGCCACTTAATTTTTTTGTGGCACATGCTCAACTTAACAAAACCACATCTGCATAATGCCTTACTGGCACAGCCAAGTCAGAAGTTTTCTTTCTTTTTAATTTTCTTCTTTGTCCAGAAAAAAGTGTGTATATGTACAGTATGTATATTTATTTACCTATCTACCAATTTATGTATGTATTTATTTATTTAAAGAGCTTCTGTACAAAAATCTAATTTCTCCCTGGGGACTAGTACAGTTCTATCTATGTATTCCTTGTTTCTCAACAAATTAAATCAACCATCATTGTGGGACAATGAGAATCCAAGCACCTCACGGCTGCTACAAGACCTTCTGTAGACAGGTGTGTGCCTTTTCTAACTGTGTGCAATCAATTGAACTGAATTGATCAATAGAATGGGGTGCACTTGAAACAAATTTTGAGTGCCATAGTAAAGGGTTTGAATGTTTGTGTCAAGGTAAAATTTCAGGTGTTTTTTTTTTTTTTTTTTTATTATAAATCTGAAAAATATTCCTAAAATCCAGTTTATGCTTCATCATTCTGGTGTACTGGGTGTTGTTTCAGGAGAGAAAAAATAAATGTAAACTATTTTAACATAATTCTGCAACATAAGAAAATGTGAAAACAGTGAGGTGGGTCTGAATCCTTTCTGAAGGCACAATATTTCAGTAAAAGCCCCCTACACTGTACTCATGTTGTAAATATATGGAATAAGGTAGCCATGTCAGATTTTCTACATTATGTTGATCAATCAGGTTTAAAATTGCATATTGGAATACAATAAGCTTCAATGTCTTCTATCTGCCGTCCCTGTTGCTGCTGCTCTAAAGTCAGACACGCCAATTCTGGCACCCGGTACTAGTCGCCACTGTACTGCGGAATCATGTTTTTCAAATTGGATTAATTCCCTGAGTTCTTTTTCCTTTCACTGTTTAAACTCTCTGTCATTCACAATCAAAAAATTCTCCACGTTTACTAACAGGCTCCTTTAATGAAATCATCCAATCACAACAAACTGAAACTTTAAATCGGGCTATTGCAGTTCTATTTCACTCACATTAATTGAAGTTAACAGGAAGACAAAACCCCAGAGGCTTACAAGGCAGCAAATGAAACAGAGGAAGAATAAAAAATAAAAACATTGGGTTTAAAAGAATATTTCTCAGTACAATAAGTTTACCATTTTACTGCTTTTTATTCAATATCGATAAAAAAAAAGAGGAGCTCTGAGAAAATGAACAGCTTAATCTGTTTTAAGGCAGGATCGCACTGTCCATTCCTGGCATCATTTCTCTCCCAAACTGAGTTGTCAGCTGAGTAAAGCAGCAGCTGCACAGCTGTTTCCCCACCACAGTGGAGGGCACTAGGTTGGAACATCTGGAGGACATTAAAATAACGTAGACAAAGTTAAACTATCCCCTTGTCTCCCTGACATACAGATTCCCCCCACAATTTCTCCGGAAAAGGATTTCTTTGTTTTATTCACTTCACAAACTGGGCAGTTAAGGCTTGTTCATTAAAAAAAAAAAACAGGCTTCTGCAATATTTTTAAGTAGTTTCTACTTTATAAACCAGCAGGTTGTTTTTGACCCATTCCAGGAAAGAGCAATCCCAGGCCTGTCATCCATCTTTTTAAGTAAACCACTTAATGCTTTTTCTCACTGACAAAATCCCATACTTGGTTAAAAAAGGAAGGGTGGCCCAGCAGTGAACCAGTTGGACTGTTAAGCATGTGATAACAGTTCAGTCGGGCTGAGAAAGTCACTTGGCCTTCCTGTGCTGTAATGACAGGACTGAGTAAGATTTGTATATGCGTCATCACATTTACATTGTAAAAATGTGTAAGCTCTTTGTGCCCGTACTTCGTGATATAAAGGCACAATATAAAACAAAGAGTGCTTGATCATAATTGCCACACGGCATGCTACACAACGCAGGATTTCTTCTGCTTTCTGTATTCTCACAAAACTGCTCTGTGTTTCTTATTAAAATTCTTATTAGTGGTTGCTGCTTGGGATTGGTGCAATCATGGTAGACATTTAAACTACGATCTTTTCATTTAAAAAATGGCATGTCTAAATAATAACAATCTCTGTCCACACTAGTGTTTTGACATTGTTTATGAAAGTATCCACTACCAAAAATGCATGATGCAGACATTGGCCTATAATGGACATGTGCACATAAGTGGAAAAATCCTTGAAGTGACTGCCACCAAACCAAACACAAAACAGTAGCGACCGGTAAATTGTTTTCCTATTGCACATGTATGCAGGATTCAATCCGTACTAAATATTATTTAGATACAACAGAACAAGTGTCATTTGTTTTGGGGGTTGAAAATGTTGGAGCAGTGTGTATAAAAGGTGAAAATGGAGACTAATGTCTGCTCTTTTAAATAAAAACATGCTAGTATGGATGGTGTATAAGAGAGGTGGCACCGATAAATAATTAAACAATACTAGCAACAAATAAATAAAGCAAAGAAGGTCTTTTTACAAAAAAAAAAACAAAACTTTTTATACATTGTCCCGCATTTCAGGACACCATAATGTTTGGGACACACAGCATCCCAGATGTTTGTGATTCCTCAGGTGTGTTTCATTAGCACTGCTATAAGATACTCCAGCTTGCTTGTACCCTTTAGAGTCTGTAGTTGTAGAATTCTCACTGTAGATAAAGAAAAAGCCCCAAATGCCTGTCTGACAGATCAGAAACAGTCTTCAGGAGGCAGATGTGTGTGTGTCAGAGACAACTATCCACCACAGAAGACGTCATGAACAGAAATACAGAGGCCACACTAATAGATACAAACCACTAGTTAGCCACACAAACAGCATGGCCAGATTACAGTTTGTGAAAAAGGACTTAGAGCCTCCAGAATTCTGGAAAAAGGTCTTGTGGACAAACTAGACAAAGATGAACCTTATCAGAGTGGTGGCAAGAGCAAAGTGTGGAGACGAAAAGGAACTGCTCAAGATCCAAAGTAGACCACCTCATCTATTAAATAAGGTGGGGGTGAGGGTCTTATAGCTTGGGCATGTATAGCTGCCACAGGTACTGGCACACTTATCTTCATTGATGATGGAGCCGCTGACGACAGGGGCACAATGAATTCTGAAGTGTATAGAAACATCTGATCTGCTCAAGTTCCAGTAAATGCCTCCAAACGCATTGGACGGTGCTTCATCTTACAACAAGATAACAATCCAAACATATTGCTAAGGCAACACAGGAACTTTTAAAAGTTGAAAAATGGCACAAAATCTTGACCATGTGGAAAAAGTGTTGTCACCAAAATATATGCAAATACCATTATATTAAAATGTACACTTCAATCATGTCTGAATTGGTTGTTTTGCAATTTTAAACTGTGCAGCAGAGCATTAAATCAAGGAAAAATGTGTCTTTGTCCCAAACATTATGGAAGGCACTGTATCTGTCATAGTGTCTATGGCTTGTTCCTGTCTTGTGTCAACCTTTGCCAAAAAATACCATGACAACCATGTAATGACTTAATTATTATGTTATGTCCACAATAGAAACACATAGCAAATCAAGCGTAATACTCCTACTCTCTATATTTTGTGCCAGGAGCAGTAAGACTAGACAATATTTAAATTTTGTGGTAGAAAACAGTACAACATTGCTGAACTCGGAGCTAAAGGAAAGGCTCTTCAGCTAGAAGACGCGCCTCCACACTCAGGAAACTGAAACCATGTAGCCTCAAAGGTGCTGTCCGCCAACTGAAAAAACCTTGAGTTCCGTCCCAACTGTAAACACCAAATTAATCTTTAAAAAAATGCTAATGGTTGGAAAAACAAGATATGACTGTATGCCAAAAAGACAACATTTGTTTTAGATTTGAAATGTTATACACTGTAGCACTCAAGGAGAAAAAAATTTTGTTGCCTTTTTTATGCAATGAGGACTGCAATTAAGTAATGAGGGGTACATGCATTCATACAGTACAAAAAGACAAGCTCATCAACAAATAATACAGACCAGAATTATCTCAAACTTATAAGCATTAATCCACATAATTAAAAAAAAATCATAGCTAAAAAGAACCAACTAAGTTCAATTATACTCTGTCGGCAGTATAGCTGCTGCAGCTCGCTCCCTGTTCAAAGCTGAAATTAAAAGTCTGCTCTCTAGACGCTAAGTAGACTAATGAAAAAGTTGACTCTTACTGATTATATCCTTTCTGCTTTGATTCTCCATGGATATAGACATGTCTGATGTAGAAGAAAACAGCAGGGAGGGATCTTGCATGTGCTAATTATCGTCCGCTTCAGGGGAAAGTGTGTTATTCTAAATAAATTAATTAATAAATAAATAAAACGAATCCTATAATACTAAAAGCAATCTCCTGACAAAACATTGAAAGGGTGACAATCTCTCTCAGGCGGAGCTTGCTAAACAACATGTGTCTGCATTTCATGTAAAGCTTATAATTCTGGACCTTCACATACAGTATGTGTGCAAAGCAGAACACAAAAACCAGGAATTGGTTACATACACAGAATAGAAAAAAGTACAGGGTGGCTCACGAAAAAGTAGCCCACCTTCCTGCCAGAGTGGCGCGCCGAGTGAATCCTTCCCCGTAGCACCTTGTCAACCCAACCATTCCACCGAGTTTATTGGGGGACGGCGCGTTGGCGGCTTGCGTCACGCTTCCCCGCCCCCGGGTCCTGTTAGTCTGGGGAAACGGCGACAAAGGAGGCATCATATTGCCGGGTTGAAGGAACAGTAGAGGTGCGAACGTGAGTACGAGCGGAGCGACATGTATCCCATTCCACAAAGAATCGCGATAGTGGAGGCGTACGTTCTCACGGGTTCCATTAAGGAAACGCGGGACATTTTTGCTGCAAAGTTTCCTGCCGCTGGTGTCCCAGCAAAGCGCGCAATACAGAAGTTCTTTCTTTCTTTACGGAAGGCCGCCAGTAATACTATAGTAACGTGGGCTACTTTTTCGTGGGCCACCCTGTACTTGAAACACCTAACAATATATTAACATCAGGGACTATCCTTGGCTTTCAGAACAGCTTCAGTCCTTCTTGAAATGCTATCTTATAAGTCCTCAACTGTGGGTGTTGGGATGTTCCACCATTCTTCAAGAGGAAAAGCCCTCAAGTCTTAGTGGAATGACAGAGGTGGAAGTCAACTTCACACTCCATGCTTCAGAACTTCACATATAGGTTCAATGATCATCAGATTTGATCCTGCAAGATGGTCGATTACTTTTCTGTTATGCAACCACGTATAGTAATTGCCAGACCCAATGACCGCCACAATAGGTCTGCACAAACTATTGTAGACTCCACCTGGCAAAAGACATTGTAGGCTGAAGACCGCCATTGGGCGAAAGTCTTATCAGGCCATATTATTTTTTCCTACTTTGCCAGGTTAGGGGATTGGCCTCAATTATAATCAGTATGCTTCTGATAGCCCTGGTGTAATTTCCAGATTTGTGAAGATCCCAGGATACACTTTTTTCTGACACTGGTTCTCAGATGCACCGATTCATTGGAGTAGTAATCTGTGAGACTATATTTTTGTGAAGAATCAGTCTATTCGTGTAAGAGGTCTTGCAGTTTCTCTTTGTCAATGCAGTTTATCCATGTTTGGCATACATTCTCATTACTTTCAAGACTGCTCCTCTTTGACATATGAATTAATTTTGCAGTCTTTGTGACCAATGCGCCTGCAATTTGAGGACTAACTATTTAACCTTTTAGTTACTTCATTTTTCTTTGAAAAGTCGCATATCAAAATGTCGATCGTCATACCTCTTTTATGGCCAACATATCAGGTCAGGTCAGGTCAGGCCAGGCCAGAGAGCATGCACTGGTACAGCGTGTTGCCACACACATCATACGACAAAACAACTCGGGATCCTAGCTGGCAATCCCCCAGGCAGACACACGTCTCAGTACCAAAGGAGTCTAGTCTTCGTCTCAGGTCACTGGTTACTGTCCATGTTTCGCAACCATATAGCAAGATAGGAAGCACCAGGACTCTAAAGACTTGGACCTTCGTCCTTTTGCATAGATATTGGGATTGCCACACACCCCTTTCCAATGACCTCATGACCCTCTGCTAATTGAAAATCAACCCAATATGGCTCATCATTGCAGCTGCATTTGTAATTGTGATTTAGTTACTTCAAAGATGAACTATTTTCAGTGATGCTTCTGTTATTTTATCCATCCCTATAATGCAAAAAGGAACTAAAAAAATCTCCAAATTGTACATTTTGCAAATTTGTAATTAACTACTATTATCCATTAAAACATTATCAAACCCAGTTAGTTGATATGCAGGGTTGTTGGATGCAGTCTATACTCTCCATCATAAGGGCCATTCACAGAAGGAAAACATAAGTACTCTGAGATAATGCTGCACTCACGTGATTTTGGACAGAGGGGGAAACCCAAGTTCCTAACTCAGAAATTTAGTGCGACTGGCCTTTGAATTTGAAATACCAAGTCGGAAAATTCGGATCAAACAATGCTAATCAAATCCTCAAATTTGTTGTATAATGCTGACATGTCATGTCATTCTATGGTGTAAAATAAAAAATATAACCTGGTCAAGCAGAAAAAGCATTTTTGTGGTTGAACTGCATTTGGAGTGACACAATACACATTTAATACGCGTAGTTTACTCCTTATTTTCACAAAATAGTTGCTTTTTATTTCCGCATCAAGTAACAAATATACAGCAGCCTCATATATCTCCCTAAATTCCAACTGTAAACTCACATACATGCACTGAATTCAGAAACGTCTGAACTCTGAAAGCTCTGGTAGTGCATTGTAGCAGCATTACTTAAAATTGCTTTCATTGCCCAGCAGCATAGCACTATTGGCCAGATTTGCAGAGTGCATGAGTTGCTAGAAAGGAGATTAATCAAGTAGGGTGTTTGAAAAAGAGCCAAAAAGATGCCCAAGGGATTGCGATCATCTGTCTGTTTTTGTTACTTCTATCAGTACACCTTTGGATTACAACCAGAACTACAGCTACATTGGATTAAAGTATGTCTGAATAAATGTGCTTGTCCTTATTGCCTTATTGTCCATGAGAGTTTGTCTTGGTTGGATATGTCTTTGTCTGGGAAGCGCCCAATAATGCCAGATCACGCTACAACTGGAACCTGGTAGGACAAAAACTTGACACTTCATTCAGAAGGCTGCTCACAGGGTTTTTCATTCCAATATCCAACATCAACTGCTTCTGCTTTAGTGGACCGTTTTGGACTTTGTTGTTAGTATTAATGGTTTATTGAGCAGTGCCTGTTGTTTCATTCAGTTTTGTGCATGTTGTGAGATTGAGACCTTGATAAAGTCCCAAATGTGCTGTGCAGTGACACTGGGTTAACCCAAGCAGGGACCGCTTGTCCGCTGCCACTGCAACTGCAAGTTCGCTGGCCTCCCGGATAATGCATCCGTCACCTGCAGACTAATGCGGGTAACACTTAAAAACTGACACTGACCTGGCCGTAGGGCTCACGTTCAAGGAAAGCTATCTGTTCTTTTAATCAGAAGAAGGGAACTACGTGCTGTGTTTGCGTGTGCGGAAGTGATGGCTCCCGTTTGGATAAATACTCTAATAATATTCCTATCTTGACAAGAATAAAGCTATTTTTTTTTTTTGGGAAACATTGACTCACCTACTCCCTGGTGCAAGTCTGTGACCCACACATCACAAGGTAAATTATTATCGCTGTTTGGGGAACTGGGAAGGTTATTTGCATATGTGTTTTGTGTAATATTGTTTTTTCTTTTCATTATTTGATTAATACATCCTTTATTAACTTTATTATTTATCAATTCATTGTTGCGCTTGTCAGTCATCTCTGTGCAAGTGTGTGCAAGCCGGTTCAAGGCTGTGCGTGTTCCCTACAATAAAAATACCAAATCACCGTCTTCAGATGGTGTGAATCTTAGATCCCTGTGATTGCCAGAACGTGAATGCAGCATAAGCTCTAATCAGCCACAATGAGAACATGCAAACCCCACACAGATACTGAGTTGGCTCAGAATTTGAACGTAGTTTCTTCACGTCATTACACACTACACCAACATGCTGCCTTTTACTAACAGTAGACAAGTCCATTTTTAACCAAAAATCTACATCACAGGTATGTACTGAATATAAGATTGAGATCTCGTCATATAAACCAAGGCAAGAGCTAAGATGTATGTGAGGGAACGAGGGCTTTGTCTTTCAGAATCAATGTTAGGTACACCTTTGATCTACACATCTACATGCTACACCGATCCCTCTCCCACTTGGACAGAGGCAGTGGTGCTGTAAGAATTATGTTTCTAGACTTCTCTAGAGCCTTCAACACCATCCAACCTATGCTCCTTAGGGACAAGCTGACAGAGATGGGAGCCGATTCATACCTTTTGGCATGGATCGTGGATTATCTTACAGACAGACCTCAGTATGTGCGTCTCAGGAATTGCAGGTCTGACATTGTGATCAGCAACACAGGAGCGCCGCAGGGGACTGTAATTTCTCTGGTCCTGTTCAGCCTATATACATCGGACTTCCAATACAACTCGGAGTCCTGCCACATGCAAAAGTTCGCTGACGACACTTCTATCGTGGGCTGCATCAGGAATGAGCAAGAAGAGGAGTATAGGAACTTAATCAAGGACTTTGTTAAATGGTGCGACTCAAACCACCTACAACTGAACACCAGCAAAACCAAGGAGCTGGTGGTGGATTTTAGGAGGACCAGGCCCCTCATGGACCCCGTGATCATCAGAGGTGACTGTGTGCAGAGGGTACAGACCTATAAATACCTGGGAGTGCAGCTGGATGATGATGATAAATTGGACTGGACTGCCAATACTGATGCTCTGGGTAAGAAAGGACAGAGCCGACTATACTTCCTTAGAAGGTTGGCGTCCTTCAGCATCTGCAATAAGATGCTGCAGATGTTCTATCAGACGGTTGTGGCGAGCACCCTCTTCTACGCGGTGGTGTGCTGGGGAAGCAGCATAAAGAAGAGGGACGCCTCACACCTGGACAAACTGGTGAGGAAGGCAGGCTCTATTGTAGGCACAGAACTGGACAGTTTGACATCCGTGGCAGAGCGACGAGCAGGCTCCTGTCAATCATGGAGAATCCACTGCATCCACTAAACAGTATCATCTCCAGACAGAGGAGCAGATTCAGCGACAGACTGCTGTCACTGTCCTGCTCCACTGACAGACTGAGGAGATTGTTCCTCCCCCACACTATGCGACTCTTCAATTCCAATCAGGGGGGTAAACGTTAAAATCATACAAAGTTATTGTCTGTCTATATACCTGCATTGTTATCACTCTTTAATTTAATATTGTTCTTTATCAGTATGCTGCTGCTGGAGTATGTGAATTTCCCCTTGGGATTAATAAAGTATCTATCTATCTATCTATCTTCTTAAACCCTTCAAAAAAACCCTTCAAAAAATAATCAAAACAAGTTCTTCTATAAAAAAAAAAATTGAGCTTAAAGAATAAAGGAGAAATAAATACATCTTCACTGCAGCTCTTGAGATATCAGTAATTCAGTAATTGCTTAAGGCAATTACGGCAAAAATTCTGGAAGATTCAATGTAATGTAGCCATGGTCCATATTATATGAGAGTCATGGATAAAGGAGAAGCTGCACTTTGGCTTTAAGTTGCCTTTACGTGCTTTCCCACTACAGGGAATTTTTCCTGAAACTAGGGACTTTTTAGAAACTCAAACTTTTGCAGCATTCCCACCACAGGAATGCTGGCCATTTGTAGTTCCTGATATTTATTTATTTGTTTTAGCTCCTACTCCAGAGTAATGTACTGTTCGTTCAGACAACAGCCATCATGTGTGGGCCTTGGTCCATGAATTGTGCCGATTGGTTGACCACAAGCACTGGCCCCATCTTACCTATCTTTTAGTAGTTAGGAGAGTTCATCAGTGAGGATGGAGCACCACAGTTAACACTGTATTGCTCTTCACAGCCACCTACCTTGTGTGCCATGCCATAAACCAAATCAATGCAATACTCTCCTACGTTGAGTCACATTTGTGTCAAAGAAATATTGGGTTGTTGTGAACTCTCAATCGCACCACACTTTGCACTGCTTCACTATTCACAGCCACTTCCCTGGTGTGCTGCACTATGCACAGCACTGAAGCAATAATGCTTCAAAAAAACTAAGGGTGGGGGGTCTCACAGCCACTTCCTTGGTGTGCCATGCCATACGCTGCACCAAAGAAATAAGAAAGGGGGGTTGTGAACCTCTGAAGCTCACTTCGCACTTGCATCACTCTTCTTTGAACGTCTCATATTTTTGCATTAAGGTTACAGTTTCTGTTGTGCAATGGGAATGCAACACATGAAAGTAGCCTGGAACCATAAGTGGCCTGGGCCTATATCGTATAGAAACTCACTGGGTCCTGAAAACAAAGTTCCTGCGATAGGTGCACTCTTCCTCAAAAGGCATTTTCCTATCAAAGATTTCAAGTAGAATAAACTGTATAACATTAGAGATACATTAATTCCTCAACATTTGCGTGTTTAACTTTACAACTTCCAAGTATACACACAATTTCATTTGTGACCTCTTTTCTACTTTCACGTTGGCAATCTTGCATATTTGAGGGATTCACGGCTATGCACAGTACAGGTGCAAGTTTAGGGACCGGCAATATTTTTTTTTTTTATTAAGAGAATGGAATTTGTACTTGCACTTACCCATAGGAAAGGGAGTGCTGAATTACTGATTTCTGTGCAAGCCCCGATCGTAAAACGTGTCAGATTTTGAGGTATGTTTGACATTTTTTCCAAGGAGGACTCAACTAGTTACAATACCTGTCTGGTTCACCATACCGTTGTACAGTAAAGAGCTCCTTCTGTTGCAAATTTTCAATGTTTTGCTTAAAAAACCAAGTTGTGTATTGCAATTGTGCCCCAAAAGCATAGTACGAGTCCTTCAGGCTCTAAATCCAACCATGCTAAGTCAGTGATGCAGTGTAGTGAGAAAATAAAGGTGTCAGATAAACTTTGTGATGGAATGTCGGCAGGTTGTTAACAAATCAACCAGTTGGCTGGAGACTTTGAGGCTGCTGATTCCATCATCGATCACAGCCTCAAGGTTAAACATCAGTTCTCCTCTGCTGTGCTCCCAGACGGTGAGACCCGAAGAATCTCAAGCAGCACATAAAACAGACATCAGTAAGGGATTATTTCAAGCCAGTGCATCCTTCATAATCTCCAACCATGAAGGACAGAGTGTTGGATGAGATGTTGAGACCTTGCCAGCCTCTATGTTTCCCGATAGCAGTGACTCAAGTTATTTTTTTTTTCTGGGAAATGTTAGCCTAAAGGTCACAGATTTGTAAGGAATGACTGCTGAGAAAAAAAATGTTTTTTGCATGTTAACAATTATATTATGCGAATTGCATTTTAGGGGTTATTTCTTGGTTACTTGTGTTATGAAAAGTGCACATTATCAAAAATAGTGTTTTGTTATTTAGAAACAATTTCATGAAGTGTATTTTGAGAAATCTCTTGAGAAAGATTACAGTTTTTTGTGGTCGCTGGGACTTCCCACAGGTTCACTGTATTAACATTTACACCTCCTCCTAGGAATGTAACCACTGTGAAAGAGGACAATTGACTACACCTACTATATGTTCTGAGAATGCCTTCCCATGCTCACCTTCTGGTCTCCAGCTCCCAGTTTTCTGCCCTGCATTCTGCTGGTTAACTTTCCCTACTTGCCACAAATCTTTTGCATCCTAGACTTATCTTTTCCTTCTCTTTCTTATTTTTAATAATAGAATAGACAAAAATGTTTTCATAGACTCACACTGGAAGTTTACAGACTGATTTTCAGTTAGTATTTAGTAATTCAATCTTCATCATTTTACCTTTCTTGAGCTCTCTGTGGTTGGGATCAATTGGTGAACCAGCTCAAATATTATAACAGGGTTCTCTTTAGTACAACTGGATCAGGCCAAAGTGGGGTAATTCCATGTCAAATCATCACACTTTTGGACATCATCGTCATAGATTTTAACGATACTTGGCATGCTGATTTGGTCATATGAGTAACTAGTGGAACTGAAATTACACATGTCTTGGATCATTATTAAGGGAGATTTAAGATAAACTTGAACTCATGGGGGTGGGGGGTCTTTATGACTTTAACTCGCTAGAACTCCCTAAATATAAGTTGCATAGAAATGGTTCTCATATCATTTTAAAGCTATTTTCCAGTTCTTTATTCTGTGTAAATACTATGCTATCCCCAAAATGAAAATAATCACTTTGAAACAATTACTGGGGCTCCTTATACCAACAGCAATACACCTTGCATAATGCCTCACTGGCACTGTGTGTGTGTGTATGCGTGTGCATGTGTGTGTGCGTATTAATTTATCTACATGGTGGTGTTTCTTTTGTACTCCAGGACATGCAGAGGAAAGAATAGTACAGAGAGGTCAGTTACGCGCTATATGCAATCATCAAATTCAAATGTTAACAGTTCCCACACACCAAAGGACCGTCCTTCCTACATTTACGACATGTGTACCTGTTACAAAGTACACACTTCTCTCTATGCTGTGATTCCTATTACACTGAAGGGGTGTCCGACACTGACCGAGTTTGCTTTCTTGGGGGAAGCGGCGCTCTTGGAATAGAAGCTTGTCGATGTTGCATCCTCTTTTACCATTGCCTTTTTTTGTAAGAAGCGATGACGAAGTTCCTCTGCAAGGTCAGCAAAGAACACTCTTTTCTTTTCTCAGTGGACCCGTGAATGCCTGGGGAGGGTGTGGGTGTGGGGGGTATTTACTGTTGTATCATGATCGTGACTAAGAAAATAAAATAAAAAAAAAAATGCTAACTTTTACAAATACTATAAATTTACACCGGCTGTTACAGACACAAATCAAATTTGCGAGAAAGCTGGTTTTGAACTCGCAACCTCTGGATTACATGTCAGCAGTTCTTAACGCTGCACCACAAAAACTATCGGATTATCCTTGCATCTTTTGTGAAAGTGTTTGTTTGATATTTAGACATCAGCCTTCACACATTATACAGTTTATGTCTACATTTTGTCATTTATTACTAAAACATGAAAAATACTTCTGTTTTAACAATGTGTTTACATAGATTGTTGTAGATATGGAAAACATATGAAATGCATGTGTTCCAAATAACGATCTATTATTTACCCTCTAAAACTCCAGCACTTCACTCCAAGATTCTCCTTTACGAGTTGAACTGCAGCGGTGGGTGGGGGAAAAGGATAATAGGCTGCTTGCTGCTTGTGTTGATCAACATATTTACAAGACCAAAGACGCTGACGGAGAGGTGCAAAGAGATTTAAGGTGGGCCGGGTTTACAAGTTTTTTTTGTAGGCTTTGGTAATTCTAGTGTTGAGAGCTTCTGTAAAGTAAGATTTTACCTTGGTCATAAATAAAGTTTTATCTATCCACCTAACTATCTAAGCTTTCCTCCTAAGTAATGTACATACTGTATGTCTGTATTATTCATCTCATTGGAAAGCAATAAATAATACAAGCTATCAAGTCAAAATAGAAGACTGCAGCTTTTTTCTTCTAAACGTCTTCATGGGCAACTTTAAGTTGGACAAAAAGAATGCCGTTAAAAGGACCAGAGAGTGCACATGCTGTGCCTACTAACTGAATTACTGTGTCTAATTAACCTACATCCTTCCAACAAGTGTCTGAATCTTTAAAATGATGTTTACATTTTCAGGCCCATCAAACAAGGAATTTGCACAACAGTGTAAAACCTCTGACACTGCCACAGGTGATATCCAGCAAGATAAGGTTAAGTGCAGCTCATCGAAGGAGACAGACTTCTGTAATGAATGGCTAGTAAGTTTTTTTACAAAACCAAATCAATTGAACAAACCTAATGTTTGCATTAGTGGGTATGACTAATTAAAGAATACCTGACTATATCCTCCTGAATTCACTAATATTAACCCTGCCGTTATATTAGGACGGATTCTTCTAGAAAGTGCTCTTAAATCTTCCCCTGACTTGACTATCACTTGTTGCTTTGTATTAAAATTTACAGTATAGTATTATTAGCAAAATAAAATTTCCCATTTTGAAATTAAACATCACATAATACACTGTGCTACAACAAATAATAAGCTATGCTACAAAACCTTACAATTTTAATTTTAGGACAAAATAAAAAAAATTACATACTGTGAATTTGAAAAAAAAAATCCTGATTTATGTTTTTGCTTGCCAACGCAGTTCTGTTTATAAATTAGCATGATACACAAAATATTAATTGGCCACCCTATATCTGCATATTTGTTTGGCTGTAACATCTGAGAATAAAATGGAGATGCCACGGTAAGAACTAATTTCACAGCAAATTGGAGGAGAAGAACACACAGTATGTCTGATTGATTTCTAATTCATTAACTGCAGTGCAATTTATAAAACTAATAAAAGTGAAAAAGGGATACATGCTGGTAAAAGGCGCTGCTCAGTAGACATTTCAGAACACAATTCATCACCATCCATAAATAATCTATAAATATAAAACTGAACTTCTGCCTGTCCAAGCATCAGGAAAAAACTAACACATCTTTCTCTAGAAACATTTAGTTATTTACAGTATAGTATTCCTTTAAATATAAGTAAATAACACTTTATACTTTCTACACATAAATTCTAGAAAAAAATAAAAACTGACACAACCTCGTTAAAAGTTGCCATTATCAGCTGAAATAATACTAAATAGCACTACATATCTGCTAGATGACAGCAACAGGTTTTTAGTGCAATTTTCTGAAAATGCTCAGAATGTTTATTATTAATAAACAGAATATAATAAACACCTCTTCCCACCAGAGCCTAACAACACAATAGTAACCCCTGACTATTTTGTTAACACATTTCCCCTGCTCACCTTCTACTGTTTTGTTTACCTTCCACCTTCTTTCTGTCAACCTAAGCTCTTGTCACCAACTGACTGCCAACTTTAAATCCTCTGAGCAAATGAGGTAAGTACAGGAACCCTTCTATAAGTACTTCCAGGTCCTAGCTGACATTCATCTCTGATGTTGTATGGGTAGGACTCACCCTAGCAGCACCAGAGATTGATGGATGTTAGCCCCCCTATAGAGGTTTACTGGAGAGGGCCAGATTGGTTGTCCACCCCCACTACACCCATGAGGCCTCAAACCTTTGCCCCCAAGCAGTCTCGGGAACCTCAAACCTGGTAATAGGGCTTATATTATGACCTCAGGGGTCTTGAAGGACCTCTAGATTAACTATATATTATATACAGTATATATAGGGTGGTCCAGATCTAATTATGCAATTTTCATTACACTATAACAACGTGCAGCGCAGGATGCTGGAGGAATTTGGACCGCCTGCAGTGCATAGGAAGACGATCTCCCAAATCAACGAAATGTTTGACCGGACTGGTAGTGGCAATCACCCGAAATTGTATTGTTTTCCTGCATTACATTAAGAGTTGCATAATTAGATCTGGACCACCATATATTATATATATATATATATATATATATATATATATATATATATATATATATATATATATATAAAGGAGATCTTTTATTGGTTAGCTAAAAATATTACAATATGCAAGCTTTCAAGGCAACTCAAGTCCCTCCTTCAGGCCTGAAGCATGCTTGAGCTAGAATAAGAAAATTCTTCTGAGACGGCAGGATCGAGGGATACAGACTATTTATGGGAATCCACTTGAAATGCTGCTCGGGGAGTGAAGGCATGCATGTCACTCAACCCTCATCTGTTTATCAGTGATCAAGCTGTGCACAACTGTTATAAATAAATGATACACTATAACATCACAATATCATTACTGAACTATTCAGACAAATTCAATCTTCCAGATAATCTCATGTTTTAAATCCAGGCTGAAAGCTTAATACTTTAGTCTAGAATGCCATGACTAGAACTGCTGATTAACTGTGCATACTCCATTTCTATATGTTACTCATTTGTACAAACATACAGTTAGGTCCATAAATATTTGGACAGAGACAACTTTTTTCTAATTTTGGTTCTGTACATTACCACAATGAATTTTAAATGACACAACTCAGATGCAGTTGAAGTGCAGACTTTCAGCTTTAATTCAGTGGGGTGAACAAAACGATTGCATAAAAATGTGAGGCAACTAAAGCATTTTATTAACACAATCCCTTCATTTCAGGGGCTCAAAAGTAATAGGACAAATTAAATAACTGGAAATAAAATGTTCATTTCTAATACTTGGTTGAAAACCCTTTAGCAATGACGGCCTGAAGTCTTGAACTCATGGACATCACCAGATGCTAGGTTTCCTCCTTTTTAATGCTCTGCCAGGCCTTTACTGCAGCAGCTTTCAGTTGCTGTTTGTTTGTGGGCCTTTCTGTCTGAAGTTTAGTCTTCAACAAGTGAAATGCATGCTCAATTGGGTTAAGATCAGGGGCCTCATGTATAAAGGTGCGTATGCACAGAAATGTTGCGTACGAACATTTCCACACTCAAATCGCGATGTATAAAACCTAAACTTGGTGTAAAGCCACGCACATTTCCACGGTACCTCATACCATGGCGTACGCAATTTCTCCGCTCGGTTTTGCAGACTGGCGGCACCCAGCGTCAAAGCAGTGCTACTGTTCCTGTGTGGTCACCCTTTCTTTCTTAGCTCCACATTCCTGACGTGGCTTTATAAATACACTGAAACTAACTGCATATTGTTTATTAGTGTAATGCATCTGATTGTAATTAACCTGCAGCAATATAATGGTCCAGGGAATAGCCATAGTATTCCAAATACCTTAACTGCTTTAGCATTGTAACTCTCACTGCATCTTCTTCTTCTTTCAGCTGCTCCCGCTAAGGGTTGCCACAGCAGATCATCTTTTTCCATATTACTCTCACTGCACCACTCGGAGTATTTATATCTGAATGGGGAATCACAGCAGCAGCTGATCGGAAAGAGAATTATCGGTACACAGCATGAAGCAGACGCTGCCTGAGCCACGGCAAAACGCTTCAGAGACTTCCCTGTACAGACTTCGCGGTTTAGAAAAAGTTTCATCACAAGAGCTATAAACGCACTCAATCAGTCCATCAAGTGCTCCTTGTAGAACTGTTTGTACTTATAAGTACAATTACCTCACTGTAAACTTGCACTACAGTTATAATATTGCACAACCTGCGCCACTTTATAAAGCGCGTATTTATATATGATGACGATATCATTTTTAAGATGAAATGCAGCAAAATATGTTGATTATATTATACAGACTAGCAAAATACCCGCGCTTCGCAGCAGAGAAGTAGTGTGTTAAAGAGGTTATGTAAACATATATATACATATGCAAATATACATATATATACATATCTACATATACACATATCAACATATATATACACATACATATACACATTCATACATACACATACATATATACATATATATATATGTATGTGTATGTATGAATGTGTATATGCATACATACATACATACATACACACATATATATTTATATATATATACACATACAGACACATATATATACATATACATATTTACATATCTACATATATATATATAAACATATCTACATATATATATAAACATATCTACATATATATATATATACATATATATATATATATATATATATACACATATCTACATATATATATATAGACATACATATATACATACATACATTCACACACACACATATATATATATATATATATATATTATATATATATATATATATATATATATATATATATATATATATATATATATATACAGTGATCCCTCGCTATATCGCACTTCGCCTTTCGCGGCTTCACTCCATCGCGGATTTATATGTAAGCATATTTAAATATATATCGCGGATTTTTTGCTGGTTCGCGGATTTCTGCGGACAATGGGTCTTTTAATTTCTGGTACATGCTTCCTCAGTTGGTTTGCCCAGTTGATTTCATACAAGGGACGCTATTGGCAGATGGCTGAGAAGCTAGATTGCTTACTTTTCTCTCTCTCTTGCGCTGACTTTCTCTGATCCTGACGTATGGGGATTGAGCAGGGGGGCTGTTCGCACACCTAGACGATATGGACGCTCGTCTAAAAATGCTGAAAGATTATCTTCACGTTGCTATCTTTTGTGCAGCTGCTTCCTGAAACGACATGCTGCACGGTGCTTCGCATACTTAAAAGCTCGAAGGGCACGTATTGATTTTTGACTGAAAAACAAACTCTGTCTCTCTCTCTCTCTCTCTCTCCCTGATCCTGACGGAGGGGGTGTGAGCTGCCGCCTTCAACAGCTTTGTGCCGCGGTGCTTCGCATACTTAAAAGCCAAACAGCCCTATTGATTTGTTTGCTAGAGATTGTTTTCTCTATCTATGTGACATTCTGTGCTCCTGACACGCACTCCTTTGAAGAGGAAGATATGTTTGCATTCTTTTACTTGTGAGACGGAACTGTCATCTCTGTCTTGTCATGGAGCACAGTTTAAACTTTTGAAAAAGAGACAAATGTTTGTTTGCAGTGTTTGAATAACGTTCCTGTCTCTCTACAACCTCCTGTGTTTCTGCGCAAATCTGTGACCCAAGCATGACAATATAAAAATAACCATATAAACATATGGTTTCTACTTCGCGGATTTTCTTATTTCGCGGGTGGCTCTGGAACGCAACCCCCGCGATGGAGGAGGGATTACTGGATATATATATATATATATATATAGCCAAATCCCCGCGCTTGGCAGCGGCGAAGTACTGCTTTTAAATTTTTATTAAGAAGAAAAGAAAACCTTTTTAAATTGAGGGAAAATATACCAATAACAATTTGTTAAGGATCTGTTTTTTTGTGAAGCTGCCTTTATACAGCCTCTCCGCTGTTTTATAAACGAATGCCATATAAGGCCGTCCTTTCTCCTTGCTTAGCGGTTGTGTATTCTTTTATTGTTCGTTTATTACGATTGTTATAGTTATTGTGTAGCTATTTGAGACTCACTTTTCTGTTCAGGTACCCATTTCCTTTATGTAGTCCGCGGATTCTACGCTATTTTTTGTTCGTTTATTACGATTATAGTTATTTATTGATTCCCTTCTTTAGCTGACTGCCTGCTCATATAAGGCGCTCTGCTGTTTTTTTGTGAAGCAGCCTTTACACAGCTTTTCCGCTGTTTTATAAACGAACGCCATATAAGGTCTTCCTTTTTCCTTGCTTCGCCAAGGAAGCAGCCTTTTTATTTAATCCATGGGTTCTCCGCTGTTTTTTTGTTCGTTTATTAGGATTGTTATAGTTCTCTATGTATACCACGTTGTCAGTTCAGCACTCCGGTTGTAATATGACCAAGCCGTGCAAGCACACTCTTGAGAATGCAACGTATAGTTGTACAGGAGAAAAGCAATCTTGCCTCAAATCAATGGCAACCTTTTGTAGGTCTATGAACTTAATTTAAACTTTACGTTTACACGGTGCTTTGTTTCCGACGTGCTGCGTTCAGTCAGTTCATGTGAGCCGCTCTCTTGTGTGATGTTGCGATGTCCACAGCTTTATTTAATGTTAGCTAAGACCCGGCACTTAAAAGTTTCTCGCTACAGCAATTTTAACTCCGTTACAAAGTCATCCAAAGTCTCGTTTATACCTTGTGTCTTCTGATTAAACTTGTATCTCGCGAATATGGTATTGCAAACGGCAGCGGGAGCGTTTCTATAAACTTAATTTAAACTTACGGTTTACACCGTGCTTCGCTTCTTATTGTTTCGCTGCCTTCTCAATTGTGTAATGAATGTTTTCTTCAGCGCTCTTTGGGGCTCTTCCTTGTTTTGTACGTACTGCGTTCACAGTCAGTTCACGTGATTACGTGGGAGGCGTGATGACGCGATACGCAACTCAGCCTCCCACGGCCAGCGAGCTGCAGTCCATTACAGTATATGGACAAAAAAGAGGTTCCAGTTATGACCGTTACGCTTTGAATTTCGAAATGAAACCTGCCTAACTTTTGTAAGTAAGCTGTAAGGAATGAGCCTGCCAAATTTCAGCCTTCCACCTACACGGGAAGTTGGAGAATTAGTGATGAGTTAGTCAGTCAGTCAGTGAGGGCTTTGCCTTTTTATTAGTATAGATAAAACTTTAAATTCATTTAAATAATCTGTATTGTTAATAATTAAACATGTGAGGACACGGTGCCACAGCGCTAGCTAGTTCAGGGATTGTTCCTGCATTGCGTTGTACTCTTGCTGGTGCTGACGCGACACTGGAAGGATAGACGGATAGAATAATTAAACATGTACTACAAAGATATTTCAATGTTCCTTAAAAGTTTTCAAGAATCGGCGTTTTAAGTTTACAAATGGCTTCACGTCTATTACATAGCTGATTGTGTGGCGATTGGGTTTTTGGAGAAAGAAAAGTAAGGACAGGAATTGGAGGGTTAGTACGTTTGAAAGAGACAGTACTGCTGTGATAAATTATTTCATTGAAGGTCACGTATGGCGCAGCAAGCCTCTTGCGTGAGACATGAACAAGCACTGCGTCACCGTGTTCCCATGTTTAACTCTTTTAGGGCTAATTTTTTTTTTTGTTTCTTTTCTCCCAGGGCTGAATATTTTTCCAAAAACTAACTTTTTTTAAAAAAAGAACACAAAGCAATTGAAATCAACAAAAAAATATTTACTTTTGACAAATGTTACTGTCTTGCATGTTGTATGAGCCTGCATACTCTATGATTTCACATACATATCACATATATTTTACAGAGCAAAGTCCTGCAAAGTCTGATCTCGCTCAAAACAGCCAATTTCAGTCATTGTCACATTGCACTGCTTACAATATGTGTTGCTTTGGTGCCTACTTTTCAATTGTCTGTTGCTGCACTTTCTCACATATATTGTTAGTGTGTACTGTAGAGAGACAAGTCACCCGTTTGCCATCGTGCCATGCCACTGCCACCAAGTCTTCTGCCCGCATGAAAACCGTATTGTCACCTCTTTTCATCTTCAGCCTGTCTGGCTTCATGTGTATCCTGTTCACCCTCACTGTGCCACAAGCTCCAATTCCTCTGCTCTATGGCTCCATGAACAATTCTGGGCATGTATAAAAATTGTCCAAATGTACACAACATGACCCAAATGTTCATAGCCCTGAAGCAGCTCCAGCACAACCTGACTTGTCAAGGGACAGTTCTCTCTTTGAAAGAAATACTTTACTGTATATGTAATTACTTTCAGGCAGAAACCAGTGTTTGCTTCTGCCAGTACAAAATCCTTTATGCCATACTTTGTGGGCTTGTCTGGCATATATTTGCAGAAAAAAAGGTGTCCCTTTAATTTTAGCATAGATTCATGCACAGACAAATCACAGCCAGGCTGATAAAATTGTTTCTATGTTGGTTCCACAATGTCAAGCAGGGGCTGAACTTTATGCATGGCGTTATAGCCTGGCTCACCCCATGGGATTTGCTTCTGTTTATTACAGAAGTGAATAAAACTTTGCAGCATCACGTACCTATCATCACGCTGCATAACCTGTCCAAAGACCCCAGGGGACAAAGCATGTTTGGACCAATGCTCCCTGAAGTTATATCACCAGTTCTGTCCCATCTCTATTTGTAATGCCACAGCACGCTTCATCTCATCTTTTGTTGTGGGTTTCCACTTTGAAAAATGAGAATGCGATGCAAGCGCAGCCCGCGATTCAAAAAATTTCTCTGCCTACCTGTTTGTCTCGTCTGACAGTAGCTGAAAAGCAGCATCAGGAGAGAGCAGCCTGAAGTAGTTCAGCAGCTGGTGATCTGTCGTGTCCAACAGCAAGCCATGCCATCTTGCTGTTCGGCTTGAGTTCGGCTCCCACGGATCAATGTCTGTGTATTCCTCCCACGCGAACCTTGCCGTAGATGCATCAGCTGCACGAATGCGTTCAGCTGGCACGGCATCAGCTGGTGTCCGATCAGCTGATGCCGGCTTCTCACTCTCTTGTTCGAGCTCCTGATCACTGTCAATAAAATCCGATTCTGAAAAATCAGAGTCCGACTCCGCGATAATGCGCAAAACATTGTCTGCCGAGTGTTTTCTTTTCTGCACTCGCTTCACTCCCTTGTGACATGTCGATGCCATCTTGCCATTGTTTACATTTCGCAACTCACGCACACGCAAGGATTAGCTGCCGAGTCAACGAGTCTAGCATTCCTCCAAGCACAGAGGGAATGCCTGCGACGTGACAGTGAGTTTTGTCGCCATTAACAGCTGATTGTCGCCCTCTATCCCTGGATGTCGACTTTTGTCGACAATCGCCCTAAAAGAGACATGCTTTCATTCCTATCATCATGAAAAAGATATCACGTATACATCTCAGTATTTTAATTATTCAGAGAGCTGTAATATCATGAATGTAATGGATTATGTGTCCTGTCGGAGAAAGAGAAAGCCCGTTTAAGAAGCAGGTAATGATTCACACACATAGAGCACACAGAAGATCAAATACAGAACAAAGCATTTAACATACCACTTTAGTTACAATGGGATTTGAGAAACTAGTAAATTAAACGATTTTAAGATGAAGTCTATGATGTTCTACTTTAATGGCAAAATAAACTACGTGATTAAAGTGGAAATTTCAAGATTAAAGTTGACATTTCGTGCTTTTTTCCCCACTGTGTGCCTATTTTTTTTGTCTGTACCCTAATAAGCTTTCATATGACACTCAGATCGTGGGCTACGACTTGCCTTTTCACAGCGACTTTGACATGTGATTTCTTTTTTATTTCGGGCACTGTGCGACTTTGTGAACTTGAGCCTTCGAGTTTCTCCGACACTCTGTCACTCGATCAACTTCCTTTTGTTGATTATACTTATACCACTGTTTAAACCAACAAACAGTACGTTATTCCTTTGCCTCCACTTGGTATTCGCTGAAATTCTTCTATTTTCCACCGTGCTTTTCCCGTTGTCTTTTCACAGAAGGCTATTTATATTGATTTGCATATTCAAAGAGGCGTAATTCTGGGAGGAGTTGGGGCAGGACCGAAGGCGCGTGCATGTGCGTTAATTTCCGCGCTGATCGGGATTTATGTAGCGGAAGAACGTGGAAGTTTGCGTATGTACAGATTCCTGCATCTGGATTTTTCTGTGCGTACGCTTTTGTGCTTACGCCATGTTATAGTGTGAGTTCTAGGCACGGCGTTATACATGAGGCCCCAGGCGACTGACTTGGCCATTCAAGGATTTTCCACTTCTTTGCTTTAATAAACTCCTGGGTTGCTTTGGCTGTATGTTTTGGGTCATTGTCCATCTGTATCATGAAACGCCGCCCAATCAATTTGATTGCATTTACCTGGATTTGAGCAGACAGTATGTCTCTTAACACCTCAGAATTAATTCGGCTGCTTCTTTCCTGTGTCACATCATCAATAAACACTAGTGTCCCAGTGCCACTGGCAGCCATGCTCGCTCAAGCCATCACACTGGATAATTTGGATAATGAGCTGTTCCACGCCTTCTCCATACTTTTTTCTTGCCATCATTCTGGTAGAGGTTGATCTTGGTTTCATCTGTCCAAAGAATGTTTTTTCCAGAATTGTGCTGGCTTTTTTAGATGTTCTTTAGCAAAGTCCAATCTAGCCTTTCTATTCCTGAGGCTTATGAGTAGCTTGCACCTTGCAGTGCACCTTCTGTATTTACTTTCATGCAGTCTTCTCATTATGGTAGACTTGGATATCGATACGCCTACCCCCTGGAGAGTGTTGTTCACTTGGTTGGCTGTTGTGAAGGGGTTTCTCTTCACCATGGAAATGATTCTGCGATCATCCACCACTGTTGTCTTCTGTGGATGTCCAGGTCTTTTTGCGTTGCTGAGTTCACCAGTGCTTGCTTTCTTTCTCAGGATGTACCAAACTGTAGATTTTGCCACTCGTAATATTGTAGCAGTTTCTCAGATGGGTTTTTTCTGTTTTTGCGGCTTAAGGATGGCTTCTTTCACCTGCATGGAGAGCTCCTTTGACCGTATGTTGTCTGTTCACAGCAAATCTTCCACATGCAAGCACCACACCTCAAATCAACTCCAGGCCTTTTATCTGCTTAATTGATAATGACATAACGACGGACTTGCCCACACCTGCCCATGAAATAGCCTTTGAGTCAATTGTCCTATTACTTTTGAGCCCCTGAAATGAAGGGATTGTGTTAAAAAAATGCTTTAGTTGCCTCACATTTTTATGCAATCGTTTTGTTCACCCCACTGAATTAAAGCTGAAAGTCTGCACTTCAACTGCATCTGAGTTGTTTCATTTAAAATTCATTGTGGTAATGTACAGAACCAAAATTAGAAAAAGTTGTCTCTGTCCAAATATTTATGGACCTAACTGTATAAGTAATAAAATAATTATTGCCCTTAACTAACCCTCCTCTATTCTTTTTTTTTCTCTGTATCTTGATATGTACTGTATTGCCAGGCTGCTCTCCTGCATTTGAAAAAGTCAATTCGGATAAAGGAGCGTTGGAATCACTGGATGGAAAGACTCATCAGACTGGACAGCCAGCACAGACTCCATTATAGAAAATCCACGAGCGGCTAGATAGCCAGTTGTCTGAGGTCTCAGAGACTGTGACTTTATTTTTGACTTTCTCATTTACAATTTTAATCTCCACCGTTGTCAACGGACTATAATTCCTCAGTTAATTAATGGACAGAAATTGTTGGTTTCTATTTCTGTTTAATCAGTTCAACCAAATTTTCATTTGCTGCCATTCAGCCTGCAGGTTTAGGCACCCAATAGCAACAGACTGAAGAACCATCTTTTTTGACACATACACAGATTACAGAGTCACGCATGCACATATGAGGGTCATCTTCTGGGCTCGTCTGAGGTAAGCACTACTACTCCATCACACCAAATGGAATGATCGCCAACATCTCTCTTATTACCCACAGCTCGGAGAAGATGTCAACTTTGGGCAACACACACACCCTTTCAGGTCTGGAAGCTATAAAAACAAGGTGTTCCCGAAAGGTGGGGTCTCACTCAGGAGACAAGCTGACCACGTTATGGACTTAGACTCTGATCTTTTTGAAGCCAACAGCTAAACTTAGTTTTGTTTACCCTTTGCAGAACCATGTGCCTCTTATTTTTAGAATTTTTGCCTTGCACATAAACAGAGTGGCCTGGATGGCACCTCAACGTTTCTTTCGAGTTCTGTCCTTCCCTCGACTGACAGTAAAATTCTTAATTGCATGGGTTAATCAACACGCAACTTGTTACTATTCTCCAGCATCATTAGGGCTATATGTATTTTTAATTCTAATACTTGGAGGCATCCTGTTGAATTCTGAATTATTATGATGTACTGGTATGGAGTTCATTATTTTTATTTGTAGAAATTTTATGGTTTGTTAATTGATTGTAAACAATGGTTTTTGTACGTTGTCTCTTGCCTTTCTTTTATCTGTGTAACTTATGTACAGCTTATAATTTGTACTTTCCCCACTGCAAACAAACTCCCCTCTGAGATAATAAGTCTTCCTAACTTAACCAGAATGTGAGAAATATTGTTTTCTATGTATGCTGTAAAATTGTAGAAATCAGGTTACATAAAAGATATAATACAGTAGCAGCAGTTAACCGAGATTTTGACACTGTAAAAAGCACAGTGTGTGAGTGAACTGGTACTCAACAGTAATGTTTCATGTCTCTTCATACAATAATGAAAAAGTCAGAGTTGTTTTTCAATCGTTACTAAGTGGCTCAGAATACCAAGTTACACATCATTCAACACTCACTCACAAAATAAATAAACCTGATACTGAGAGTGTTACTCTTACATTACACCATTATGAGACAATGGCATGCCCATTTCCCCTAAAATACACAAGATTTAAGATATGGAGGAAAGTCTGCATAAGAAAATCTAGAGATTTTATATTGAACTAATACGTGCGTCTTTCAGACATCTGTGCTTCAAGCATAAGTTCTGAATAAAACATTTCTTTGACTAGGAGCAACTTAGGCTTAGTCCACATTAGCATGGATGAATCAGAAAATGCTGTTCTACTGTATTTTCAAAAGCTGTCTGTCTACACTAGTGTATTCAAATCTGAAACATGAAAAATATGTATTTTTCTCATTGGGCATGCATAATTTGTTAAAAGTTGTTGTTTTAAAACCACAACAATGACAAATTAGAACTCCCTGGTTATTAACATAATACTTGTGAGAAAAAAAACATCATAGTTTCAGAATTAAAAACATTGCACTAACACTGAATTAACAAAACAATCTTCACCTGTGCAAAATTTATAAATAATAAAATTAAATGTCTAATTTATTAATTTTAGGTTTTTGGTTTAAATCAGTATAGAACTGTGGTAATTTTTTACTTTGCGAGTACAGACACCTGGGTGCAATTTCCACCCTACCAGTATCTATTGTCCCACATGTGCGTCTACGGATCATTCTCTGGGCTCCTCTAAGGTATGCAATACCACCCCAGGTCAAGAGGTAGCACTGTCACTAACCATGTCCTTTCCTATTATGTCCACAGCAGTGAGAAGACATTCAAAGAAGGCACCTGACTCCGCCCCTTCTAGTCTCCCACCTATAAGTCATGGGGTTGATGGAAGGAGGCATCACTCTGTGAAGAGAGCACAACACGGGAGGAGCTCCTGTATGATTTACCTGCTGTAAAGCAAGAAAGAGATTTGAATTTTGGCTTCAAATCCTTTTTATTTTTGTTTATTTCACTGCCTCTGCACCATTTTTATTTTTGTTATTTTTGTTCAGAAGTAAACGAGGACAACCAAGTTGGTGCCCCAATATTTATTGTTTGGGATTTGTCACTCGATCACACTACGTAAAGTCTGAATTACTGAAGACTATATAGATAATTAGAAAAAGTAATTGATTACTGCCATTAGCAGCTGGAAGGCTGAAATTGTGTATTATAAAGTACAAATAGGCATTGTATATATGTTTGCATCATTTTCCTGTCACCATGAATTGCATAGAGTAGGCACAGAAAATGAATAAATCTCATCAAATGTGCATGTACTTATATTACATATATGGAAGGGCATAGCCAGGAGTTAATTACAGGAGAGAAATGACATGAATGATAATTATGTCTTTGATCAATCAGAACTGTCATAAAATAGATTTCAAGTCGGGGTTAAAACCTGGAATCTGACAACTGGCTATGTCTATGCATATAGTATATTGTATTTTATACATTAGATGCAATAGGTATGCAATAGTAGCACAGTCATTTGAAAAAGTAAGCTCACCCCATAAAATGTTTTTTTTTCTCTTTTTACAAATGGCAAGAGTTGTTTTTATTTAAATAGTATCTGTAGATGAAGGTGATGTAAATGGAAAAAATGAAACAATGTGACTTTGCAATAATTTATTTAATGAAAAAAATGAACAGATATGCCATTTACATCTATGAAAAAGTAAGTACATCCTTGGCTGGTGTTGTCCCCTCAAGCAACATTTCCCATAATTGTCTAGCAGTCACTGACATCGACTGGGTGACAGTTTTTCTCACTAATCCATGCAGAAATCCTTCAGCTGTGTGACATTTGAGGGGTATCTTGAGTGCACAGCCCGCTTCAAATTCCAATGCGATCCAGGGCCCATATTTATCAAGCATCTCAGCATTATTCCCAGGAATTGCCCTACATGTCAGACTAGGATCAGAATTTGTCCTGCCTCAGAGTAGGATGTGAAAAGCTACAAAGCATCCTGGTCCAGTAACAGCTGAAACAACAACTGAAAATGAATGGGGTCACGATTCTATGGCACTTCTTGTCACAAATTAACACTCATGATGATGTTTTTTGTAGCTTTCTGATATTAATGCTGAGGGATAACCACAAAGACAATAATGGTAATAATAATATTCAACGAAGAAGAAAAGGAAAAAAGAAGAAAGAAAATAGAAGAACAATAAAAGACAGCAAAAAAGAAGAACAAGAAGAAGAGAAGGCAGAGTTCAGAACTATAACAGGAATATTTAACCATGAATGATCTACAGCCTGCCTCGCAGTTAGGAGACCCGGGATCGCTTCCCGAGTCCACCCTGCGTGGAGTTTGCATGTTCTCCCCATGTCTGCGTGGGTTTCCTCCGGGCGCTCCGGTTTCCTCCCACAGTCCAAAGACATGCAGGTTAGGTGGATTGGCGATTCTAAATTGGCCCTAGTGTGTGCTTGGTGTGTGGGTGTGTTTGTGTGTGTCCTGCGGTGGGTTGGCACCCTGCCCGGGATTGGTTCCCTGCCTTGTGCCCTGTGTTGGCTGGGATTGGCTCCAGCAGACCCCCGTGACCCTGTGTTCGGATTCAGCGGGTTGGAAAATGGATGGATGATCTACAGCCATATTTTCAGAAGAATCACCTTCTCACTGTTACTGAAATGGGAAACACCTGATAAAGAAACAATTAATGAAACTAGACACGGCTATTCCTGCACTGTTACCAAAGTTTCATTAACTCTTGCACTGTCCCGATTATCTTCCAAAGTCGTGTGAGACCTGCCTTCTTGAACCTTCCCGGCTTATAAGGTGTAAAGCACATGTTCCAGGGGTTTGTGGACTGCAGAGCTCAGCATACCTGTGTGACATTCACTGCCAATCACCAGTGACAGTACAATTTATGTCTATGGCCACCTTGGTGTTGATACTGTGATACTGTATGCGATTGACATATAAGTACTCACCCCCCATTGGGTTAATGATCTTGATGTGTGTGCCAATTTGCATTAATGCAGCTTGCTTTAATATTACCTTATGTGGAAGGGGTAGTGAAAGGTATGAATCTGCATATTAACTCATGTGGTGCAAGGGGGTTCAAACTTTGTTATAAAGAAATGCTTGGATGTAACATACTTAATTCATTGCTACTGCCTGCCTTTTCCCAGTGGCCAAAAAACATAATAGTACCAACATTTTAATTTCGGCTAACCGCACATGGCATCTCCGAATAGATGGATCAATCACATAACGTATACAAGAATATTATAATGTTACAAAAATTATTCAATCCCTGTAAAATCAATGTATTTTTATGAGTTCATTGTCCAGAGTTCCCAGACCATTCAGCCTTTCCTGGGATTTACTTGGGAATCTCTGCCTGAACACAATTTTGTGGCATTTCCTAGCGAGAATTTAACCCAAATCCTGGCGAAGTTAGAGAAAAAAACAAAATGTCTTTATTCCAGCTCCTAAGAGTAAGACTGAATTTACATCACACTTAGATTTTTGAGTCAGTCAGGACAGTTTCCTATTCTGAAACACTTCATAAATATGGGCTTGGATCCAAGCTTTGACTGGGCCATTTCAGAACCCTCAATTTCTTTTTCATCAGCCATCCATTTTTGGATTTACTGGTATGTTTACAGTCATTGTCATGTTACAAAGACCACCTTCAGTCTTCCAACTGATGGCCTGACATTATCCTCAAGCACCCACCGGACCAATAAAGAATTCCTAGTGGATTCCATGATGGTGAGCTACACAGGCCCAGATGCAGCAAAGCAAACCATAACATTTCTACCATGCTTTACAGTTGTTATCAGGTTGGTGGCTCTGAGACTAAGGATCTGCACTGGTATCCAGAAGGTTGCCAGTTTGAATCCCATTACTGCCAGAAGGGAGTTCTGTTGGGATTTGAGCTAGGACTTAACCTGAAATTGCCCCAGGAGTGCTGACCCTGCACTCTGACCCCAAGTGGTATGCAAGAACTACATTTTGTTGTACCTGTACAATGACAAAGTTGAATCATTTCAACTCTGATGCGGTCTTTGGTTTTCACCAAAAATGTCTTCTGGTTTTGTGGTCAATTAACTATCTTTGCCTCATCTGTGACAAGCACTTTGCTCCAGAAGCCCTAGTCTTTGCCTAGCTGTACATGTCTAAACTTTGTTGTTGCCCTGATGTTGTTTCTTGACAGCATAGGTTTTCTCCTGGCACACCTCCACAAGAATCGTATTTCTGAAACCTCTTTGTAGACTCATCATCAATACAGGAAAAATCTGCCAGTAGGTTTCATGATGAAATTCTGGGGTCTTGGGCTTCTGTCAACATCTCACATTCTGCTCTAGGCCTGAACTTTCTGGGGTGGATGGCTTGAAAAAACTGACAGTTGTTTGAAATTTTCCCCACTTGTACAGAATAGTGGAATGGTTGATTTCCAACTATTCTGAGATCTTTTAATGTTCATTTCCAGACTCATATGGTTTATAACCTTCTTTCTGAAAGCCTCAGAGAGCTCTTTTGATCTTGGCATGGTGATAACACCCATGTCAACAACAAAGAGCAAACCAAAGACAGGTTTGCACAATACCCTCTCTGTAATGATGTTCGAATTAGTTACATCTCATCTGGTGAACCTGATTCCACTTTAAGATATTTGAGGTTTGGTAAATGAATGGGTAGGTTTACATTTATGTTTATTTAAATTAAACAACGGATTAAAAAATGTAAACATGGCCTAATGTGTGCTATATTATACCACTTTTATTTATAGATACTGTTTAAATGAAGATCACATTTTGATATGTCCACATACTGTATGTTGAAAAAGAAAAAACATTCCATGGGGTTTACTTACTTTATACTTTACACTGTGTTTAAAAGTGAGAGGACAGCCTTTAGCTGCAAAGGTGTCAATTGCTGCCTGGCCTACTCACCATTCTAAATGGGTCATTATTCCCAAAAGGAGTTAGCAGATTTGAAAGTGGTTTAATGGAGGTAAACCAAAAAGAAAAATCAGAATGAAACCTGAATTTTAAAAGTATCAGCAAGAAGGTTGTGCCTCTTAGAGTTAAATAACTGATAACTACAGGAGCTCGGACATGCTTAAAGCAAAACAAGCCACCAATAGATCCTCCCTATTGGTCTAAGAGTTAAGCGTCTAATCAGAATCACTTATATCGTTCATGGGATGTATTTACTTTTCCCTATGTATTACTATAGTCTATAGTAATATACTGTACTGTAGTAATGTGTTTTTTTCTCAAATCAGATTAGTATCTGATTTCTCATTGCAAATCATAATTTTTGAAGGTGCATTACACTTATCTATTGTATAATAAAACATGAAGGTCTGATTGGTCAGTTTGGCTTTGGTGACATGACGAAAGAGGAACTGCAAGTGTGAGAAGGATGAGAAGGAGTAAAGGCATGTGAGGCATGCAGAGAGAGTTCCCTTCAAAGATGGCAAGTATAAAACTGGACAGGAGGCAAGATAGGTGTCTCAAAAATAATGAGATTCTGAGAAGGCGGCTTTATGCAAACTTGTTTGAGAGAGGGAGTATCAGTGAAGAGTCATTCACATGTGCAAATACAGAGGAATGTTGCTGAAGGTAGATAGAGGGCAAAAGATAACATTTTTTAATTATTCTATTACTTGCCTTTGACAGGTACCATGGTTAGTACATTCTATTTCATAGGTAAACTAAATAATGATTCAATGAACACAGACATAGTAGCTCTAATATCTAAAAAGGAAGCTAAATATGTTTTTCATACAAGACGACCAAGGTCCTTACTTTTGTGCCCTGAATTATTTTAAATGGGGAAAATTTCAAATACCATTTAACCTAAAACAATTTTACTGATTAATAGATTGAAGACTTAATGGAAGGATTAACAACACTTAAAATGATAGCCAGTTTCAGTAATAAAACCATAAAGTTCTTTGCAACATAAACAAAATCAATAAGACAAATTAAAACCTCTGGTGAACTGGAACACTTTTATTGCATTTAATCACGACTCAAAACCAATATTATTTTTTTGTTATTTTGCAACAGGTACTTAAAAGATGTGAAAACAGACTGTTTTCAGCTGCCTGGGAAATATGTCATTCTGAAACACCATCACTAAGATGGCCTGTATCTAGGTAAAAAAATATATTTTTTTTTCTAGGCGGAAGAATCAACAGTCAGGTAAGTGAATATTATACTATGGTACAACAAATGGGAATTTAAACACAGATAATCCCTCTTTGGCAACAATACCAGGAAAAAGGCAGCAGCTAACAGCTTAGCTCAATGTCTTTTTTTAATTAAAACCTGTAACTACATCTAACGTAAGCAATAAATATTTTCACTTTTTACCCACAAGAAAGATATGACGGGAGCAACTGTGCTAATAATTCTTCTTTCTTGCTATGCCCTTTTTTATTTTTTCTAACCACTGTTTTACTCTGTACAGGACACCTACTTTTTCCCTAGATTTTTTGCTATTTAATCACCTGTATGTTGAATTTCCTAATTATATTACACAAGCCAACCCGCGGCGTAGCATACGCCGCATAATAAGACCGCTTTTTTAATGATTTTTAGGCACAGGGAAAAAATGAACATTTGAAAAATCCGTAATTTAATAAACCACCAAGAAAAGTAACATTGCAACAATGCACAGTACGAACCAACATACAATTGTCCGTGACTGAAAACTGGAGGACCGCCGTCGCGCCTTCTCCTCCCAGAGCAAGGGACGGAGGTGGACGGCGCTCAGGCGCGCAGGGTGGAATGGGAGGAGAGGGGAAGGACGCCCATTCCGCCCTCTCCGTCATGCTAGTCTGCTGATTTCTCGTTCAGTACGCACTGCCTGCTCATGTGCCCACCCGCAACTCCTCACCTGAGTCGTTGTCGTCTTTGCACAGTCCACATGCACCTCTGAGCCACGTAGACTTTTCATTGTTCTTTGCGGTTCTGGCTGCTTTTCTATATATAATCCACCAAGTCACCTGACCATGGTAGTAGCTTGGGTGTACAAAGGGCAGGGACGTAATCAGGTTCAATGGCTTACCCATGCCTCTCTGTGCCGGGTAGACACACGTTGATCAATTCAGTGTAGCGTGCGTGCAGTTGCGTGATGCAGGAATCTGTATAACATTGAAAGAAGTGTTGTTTCCATGAAATACATTTGAAGCGGTGGCAATGGAAGGCAAATGAACAGTCAACGTGGCTCACAGCTGGATTGACGCCGTGTTTTGTGTCACCCGACCATGGTAATAGCGGGGGGGGTGGGGGGGATGGTTGTGGTTGGGGGGGGGGGGTGTTAGGGGGTGTACAAAGGGCAGGGACGTAATCAGTGCGAGCGTATGACCTGCACTTACTGGGAATTCCTCGTTCGTGGGGAACAATTGCAAGCCCTGGTTTCCAGCACGAATGGGGTTCAACAGCTTACCCACGCCTCTCTGCACAGGGGTTCACCAGGACCGAGTTTGGGAAACATTGCTGAACACAGACGAAACTGACTCAGGTGAGGAGTTGGGGCGGGCAAAGTAGTTGCAGCTATTGATTATTCAGTGTTGTTTGCCTGTGTGTCTGATCTGCTCGACGGGATCAGAAATAAAAGGAAAACAATGTGAAGGCAATGTCACAGGTGTTCATGTGGTATAGCGGGTCCACAGCTCCCCTTCAAAAGGCCATTTTTAAATAAATAATCATCGCGCTCACACCGTAGCGAGGGCCGTGGAAGTGTGGCTGAAATGGTTTCCGGGTGGAGTCATGCTGCGGGTATTTCTCCCCTGTGCAGTGTGCGAGCGAGTGAGGAGAGAGAGAAAGCCGGTACATTAGAGTGAGCGAGAGCAGGCTCGAAGACAATGTGTTCCTGTGGTATAGCAGGTCCATAGCTCCCCTTCAAAAGGCCATTTTTAATCAGGCGACTGACAGTAGTGGAGTCAGGCACAGAGAAGGTCAGCTGCTGAGAGAGCATCTCGACTGTTGCAGGGCCTGCATCGGTGAAGCAGGTGAGACGCTAATGAAACAGAGGCACAGGGCTTATTGGTTTTTAAAGACTGCTTCCTTCATTGTGTTTTAACCTCAGTTTTAAAGGATTGTTTTAAGGATCCCATGGGATACCCCTCGCAAACTGTTTTACACGCTGCATATAACGATTCACATCCGCGAGAAACATGCCTCTATGAACAGTCAACGTGGCTCAGAGGTTCATGTGGACTCTACCACAGACAAACATAAATTACGCCGTTTTTTCTGTGTCGTTGCGTCCGAGTTGGTGGGCGTGGCTCTGCGAGTTGTCGTCGTATCCAATGGTCTTAGAGTTGGTGGACGTGGCCCCGTCCTGCGTGCTTCCATGGGTGTCTTGCTTGCTCTGGCGGCGGCTTAGTGAATTATATATATAGATATTGATCTGCAAGCAGTCAGTGCTGAGGGCAATCTTTGGTCCATTTGGTGTGTGTTAGGACTTCTAAAAAAAGACAGTATCTGATGATGTAAAAGTATCAGCGTTGGGCTGTGTCACTGTTCACATTTGGTTGCTGCCTTGCATCCGGTGTATCCAGGATAGGCTCCAGATCCCTGCAACCCAGCTAATGAATTCACTAGGTTTGAAAATGGATGGCTGTACTACCATAATAATATCAACTCATTAAGTTTTGCTGAATTAGAAGGCAACTTGCTTGTTCATACTGGTCTATCAATCAACATTGGCATGGCTTCAAGACCTGTTTTTTTTTGGGTTTTTTTTTGAAAGAAATAAAGGAAAATTGAAGCATTTTCTCAAAAAAAACAAAGGAACAGACTACTAAAATTTAAATTGCTCTCTTTATAGCCGGCAGTTAATCTAAAATCCTGCTGCTGGGATCTTTATTGAAACTAGGCAGTATGACTATATAACTCCTGTTTTTAGGTATTTTCAAGTCAAACTTATTTCTTCACGAATGTTGTATATATGCATCTGCAAAACTGAGTTCTAAAATAAAGCATTTTCCATATATCGTTAAAAAAATACCCTGCCCTCACTGGCATTTTACAATACAGACTAATCAGGCAAATCTAGAAAATAAAAGCCCACTGATCAAGTGGTAAAAGTTTTGATATAAAACAACACATCTTCCATGTTTCCAATGAGCATTTGTGACAAGAAAAGGGATTCGCAAATACTCATCTTATCATATATTCCTAGTAGTATTTCTCTTGTGGTAAGGACACATTTTCTGTTTGTCTGAGTGAGTTCTCAAAGAAACACTGAAGTAAATCAAAGCAAAACCAACCACGTGGCACAAAATGTTTACTGTACTTTGGTCTTTCAAAAGTAAATCAAACCCCAGAAGGGTGAAGGATTCATGCAGAAGACGACTAATATTGAGATGGCGTGCACTCAGGTCTTCTTTTGAAAATGGTTGAATCACATAATATTTGTTTTTCCATTTAAAAACAACACATATAAACTATTTTACAATGTGTGTGCAATTGCAAAACATGGATTAAATCTCAACAACTGTTTTGGGCATATTCAGTAAGTTTTTAAGTTTTTATTTTCCGGTGATGCCTTATGCATCTACCGTAAAATGCCAATAAGAGTAAATTTTTTTTTTTGTAATTTATAGAAAACCTTTAACATTACAATTTTATGTGGCAGATGCATATATACCATGTTTGTGAAGGAAGAACTTTGACTTGATAAATACAAAACTTATTCTTTAAGTCTCGCCTTTGCCTTCCAGCTAAGGTAAGAACTTAGTTTTTTTGTTTGATTTTTTTTTAGAAACAACATGAGCCTACTTTTAACATAAAGTCAGGTTTTGCTATGGGAAATGCAAGCAGCAGAAAACTAAAACAGATGGCAGAAATTGAATATGAGGGAACTGCAGCAGATCAGTGTATGAGGAAAAGGAAGGTAAACATACCCCCAAAAAAAAAAAAAATCCAGGTCAAGGAAAAGTAAGATAATCACTATTGAATGGAAGTTTGCCAATGTTATGGCTTATAGAGGTTGATAAAGGTTATTTAGATCTATTTTTATTTTAAATGTGTGGATAAGTAAAACAACATTGGGACACATATGTTACACTATTCTGAAATTTTCCTGTCCCCATGAAAATTTGAATGTGCTATGTGGCTTTACTGGCAAATCACTTCTATAGTTAATACAAAAGAACATAACTTCAAGACATGCTTCCTGCTCCTGTTGATGGAGTTGCAGCTAAATAAAAACCAACATGAAAAACTGCTTTGTCAAAAATTAGCATTCCTTGTGCATAATACACAATTCCACATAGAGAGCATCTGCTTCCCTTTGACCTTGCACTTTTAAACCAATTCCAACTTCACTACGGTACAATCAAGAACAATTAACATTAAGAGAAGTATATATGGCTGTACTCAGTCGTATACTTTCTGTGACAGATACTAGATATGGAAACAATCACAAGCACTTAATTATGATAATTTACACCTGGCCTATTTGAGCACAAGAAGTGAAGTTGAGTAAACCAACATGAACATTTGTCACTTAATTCTGGTCATTGTGAAAACGGTCTACACAGATTATCTAGTTTAGGATGTCCATGGATTGGCATCAGGTCACAGTTAGTGACAAGCGAGTTAAAGGAATGAGAAACAGATTTACATATGGAGATATTTGGACTACAATGTTATCCACAGTAACATTTTCAAACAAAATTCTGTTAGAACAGTGGTTGTCCTGGTGTGGGAGGCAGTATCTGTGGTAACCTGCATCCTCTGCCATGGCAGATTTTAGCAAGCAATTCAATGATATGCTCCTGGAAAATGCTGTTCTACATCCTCTAGCCTTGCAGAAACCTTTAAAACAACAATACCCAGATACACATGATGGCACTTTATTCTGTTCTGCTACATCCCCAGAAGCCTACAGAAAAGACGTGAGACATTCTGAAAAGCCAACTATTGACCAAACATTCCATGATCACCATCTGCCTGGATGAGCGACTGAACCGCGTTTTGGTAGATCAAGTCAAGTGCATGACCAATAGCTTCTGGTCAGAAGACCTCAGCGATCATGAAGGAGAGTAAGGGTATAAGAGTTCAGTAAGATAAAAGGGGCTAGACTATTCAGGGACTTAAAAAGAAACAGTAAAATTGTAAACTCCATCCTGTATGAATAGTAGATATGCCAGAAGAATAACTTACTTGTACAATTCAGCTACTTGTTTTGCAGCCTTGCTGTACATAAGTTGTTTGTTTGTTCAATCCAAATCATTACAACTTTAATGTATGATTATTTTTACGCAAACTGGGCCACTGCTTCCTAAGGTAACTGTTGTTTTGATACAACATGTACACATTAGTTTTTTCATTGAGCTTTAGGGTTATTGACAGGGAAGAATTCTAGATAATTCAGATAAAAAGGTACAAGTGCTCTATCAGGTTTTTTTCCCTCACCCTCACTATAGCAGAAAAATTGGAATATTTTATCTGTAGAGATACAGTATTATTCTAGTCTGACAGTTGGGAACAAAAGTCTTTTACTGTGGAAGATGTACATGAATCTCTACAAATATGCAAACACATTCTAAAAAAGGAAAATAAAAGTCATCCTGCGGATAACTGGAGACTGCAATGCAAAATTAATTAGATCAGTGGTTTCATGCCGCATCTGTGTATTCATACCTATAAACATAAGCCTTGATCTGAACATTTCATATTTCTTAAAATGAAAATACAGTAAGGAGCCACTGTGGGGTATACAAAGAGACATGGCTGCAATGCACTGTACACATCTTCACTAGGACCATACTCAGAACAAGAAGGCGGGAAGAGAAAAATAAAATTAGAAATAGGGTGGGGGGGGTGGCAATCAGATGAAACATTATTTCAATCTGAAGTAATGCTTCACATCAACAATCTCTACACTCTTACTGTTCACTTTGACTTTAAATGTATCTGATGCTTTAAAACAATGTACATAAAAATAAATAAATAAGTATACACACGTACACACAGTAAAAGAGAAAATTGGTCTGCCATAAAAGGAAACAAGCATTTGTGTCCTATAAGCCAATACACATACCCTTGGTGTTGTAAACCTAATTAGCCTCCTAATGTCTTATAATTTGGACACACAGGGGATACAGTTGCAGCTAAAGAGCACTTGCTCTCATTTCGCTTCCTAAGAGTCTTTTATAGACAGACGGGTCATATTTCTTCTCGGATATAATGGTCACATGGTGTAAAGCTCGGAAGTAATCAATCACACTTGACTGCATGCCTTGCCTATATCAGCATGTCAAGAACCTATTGTAAGAAAACACCCTATAATTGGTAACTTAAAAAAGTAAATAGGTGAGAAGGCAGAGATGATTTTAATAGAGTACTTTTTGTTCCAAGTAACATACTAATGAAGTAAGAATATGAATTTTCCAACTTAAAACTACAGTGGCAAAGTGGATCTAGCAGCCTATGATCAAAGGCATGCATGGTTGAGTAGTCAAGTCTACAAGTGCATACAGGAGTGAATACAGGGGACTTGATTTTCCTAGAGATACGCTCATGTTCCACACCAGGCCTAGTGCTTATGCATGATTGTGTATGTTTGTTTGAGATATTTGCATATTTTCATACATAAAGGAATACACAACCCAAAAATATTTTTTATGTGTTCTTACCCCATGAAGTTTATAATGATGTCAAAGAGAAAAAAAACTTTAATCTCATGTTTTCAGGCAGAATGAGAAAAAAGTTTATGATGTAATAGAGCATAACGGCAATCCATGTTGTACAATGGCAAACGATGTGGAAAAATGACTATGGAAAAAAGAAAAAATTTCCCACATTATTTGTGTCACATAATCCACATGTCCATTATCCAGTTGTATGACCAACCACTTTTTGCTAAAATATTAACAGTTATTTCTGGAAAAAGGAATGTACATAGTAAACAGAAACACACATTCCCATAAAACTGTTTTGAGTTGAAGACCTGTCTCTCCCCCTCATTTATTGGTCCTGTCTGGAAGTGGTGCAGAGCTACAAGTACTTGGGCATTCTGGACTGGTCTGATAGAGCAGACTGGACTTGCTAAGGAGACTCGGGTCTTTTGATAGGTGCAGCAAGCTGCCGGAAATGCCCTACCAGTCCATAAGAGCCAGTGTGGTGTTCTATGCTTTGGTCTCTTGGGAAGCAACAAAAGATCACAATGCCTGAACAAACTTATCAGGAAAGCCTGCTCCATCACAGGATGAACACTGGACACACTAGAAGCTGTTGTGGAAAAGAGGAGGGTGTCAAAATTAGGTGCCATCAAGAAAACGCACCTCCACCCCTCCAGGAGGCGCTCTGTTGGAACACTTTTTGACACAGGCTCATTCCACCACAAGTATGCTAAGAAGCACCTCTGGGGGTCTTTTCTGTCCACTGCAATCAGGTAATTCAAAGCTTCCTCTAAACTAAAGGCTGTTACTCTAATTTCATTTTGCAATTTCTGCACAATATACATTTATTATTTATTTCATTATGTATTTATTACTGTTTGATTGATTGTATTATTGGTCTTGTGGGTCTGCATCTTTCGTGTTATGTTTCCGCTTCTGTATGCATCTAAATATACTCTTAGGATCAGTAATGTTTATCTAATCTAAAAAGAAGTTGCGAATGGTGACCGGATCATAGTTCAAAGGTAACAGGTTTCAAACATCAGCATGCATAATGGGCACTGACACCAGAACATTTAAACTTTATTGTTCCCCACTAGTGCATTCTTGAGCTACATTGTAGCTGTTACGGTTTAAATAAATTGTTGTAACAAAGCAGTCAGAGTGAAGCATTACGAAGGAGTGCTGGCACAGGTATGAGGCAGCCCCATTCACATTTCCGGACACATTTCTGATGAATAAGCTGGTGGCTGAAAGTCCTCCTTGTTAGTTTGTCAGAGAGAATGTGCAGGACTGTTCATAACGGCATTAAATGATGGTTTTATTTTCATTCTCCTCTCCACTACTACCTCCAGTGGATTAAGTGCAAGTCCTGAGCCTGCAGTCTATATTAGCTAGTTGATTTGGTGAAGCAACTCATGAGATGATGTTACTGGCCAAGCACACCATTCTTTAGAAAATCACACTCACCATCACAAAGCTATAGAAGATATGAAGGATGTCACTTCCCACATTAAAAGGAGCACATTCTCCTAAGAAAAAAGAGCATGTTCTGCCCTTTCTTACATTGTTCCTCTGTTATACAAGACGAGCCAGTTTGTTATTGATGTGGACCCCCAGGTACTTGTAGTTGTGGACCACTTCAACATCCACTCCTTGAATAGTGACCAGACATAGAGGCTCTTTGATGCAGTGAAAGTCAATAAACAGTTCCTTGGTTTTGCTGATATTAAGTTGCAGACAGTTCTCTTTGCAAAGAGAAACAAGAACAAAGTTCTCCACCTGACTCCTCTCCTCTGTCTCATCCCCTTTATCAATACACCCCATAAGTACAGAGACTCCCCCCAAACAAAAGATGGCTGGATGCTATTGAAGGTATTGGAGAAATCAAAAACCACAGACCTCACAATGCTACTAGTTTTGTCCAGATGGAAGTAAGCCTTGTGGAGCAGATAAATAATTGCACCCTCCACTCCAAGTTTGGTCTGATAGGCAAATGGCAATAGTCCCTCATTTCCACAAATAACATAAAAGCAGTGTTTAATTTTATTTACCCTTATGATAAATATTAGCCGCCAGTTACATTCCCATCTGCTATGGAGCACAGCTGTAGTTTTTTTTGGCCACATTACCCTGCTACAGATTAATGCACTGTGCCACTGATCCAGACAGAGAGTTGTCACTGCAATCTTTTCCAAAAACTGGAAATGCACCTAAAAGGTTTGAGCAGTTCTACATGACCAGCACTGCAAGCAACTCTCTCACATTATAATCCTCCCTTTGTAAAGACATATCTATTTATCTTATCCCTTTCTGGTCTATTGTAAACTAATCATGGGCACACAGATCAATTGTGATCCTCTTAGCAGTATGACACCAGGAGCAGTTGGCCATTCAATTCACTTTCATTTTATTTCTGCCTGCCTAGGCCAGCTTGTCTCAGCTCTAGCTAAACTCATCACAGTCCTGCTGTCGTTAAAAATATGCCAAGTATGAGTACAGCGTTTACATGGCAATGCTTGGCAGTGACTGTTGTGCCAGCAGTCATAATTCTACCACAGATTATACTGGTCATTGATCTGTTAGGGTGGCCTACAAATTTCACCCGTTTATATCTCATGATTAAGCATAGCATTTCTTTACAACCGAAAATGACTCCTGCTTTCTTATACTCAGTTTCACAGTTTTATGAAGTTATGTATAACAACATTTATTTCAGAGCCCTGAACGTACTTTTGTTCAGTGAAGTGCTTTATAATAGTGTGTCAGACAGAGGATGTGCCTATATAATCCTTCACAATGAGCACTAACACTGAGGACTTTGAGCCAATGAATTATTGAGCAGAAGTGTGTCAAGAAATGCTATGGAGCTCCTTTTTACATACAGCAGTATGCCTGTATAGTGCCTCACTGGCACTGGAGCTGCCAAGTCACATGTTTTCTTAAATTTTTAAAATTTTCTTCCTGTTTGGTCATTCTGGTGTGTGTACATATATTCATTTATCTATTTATGTATTTATTTATTGAAAGAGCTTTTGCAAAAAGCCAAATTTCCTCCTGGGGAAAAATAAAGGTCTGTCTATCTATAGATGTATCTTTCTAATTACATTTCATTGATGATGCTTATTAAATGGTGCAATATTTCAATATACAATACTTGCATTCAGTTCACTTGCAAATTTCAGACTGAAAATCACAAATAATACATCCACAATAAATTCAACTCTTTTTTTTCTCCAACTACTTAATCCACTCGAAAATGCACCTTTCTCTACTAAAATGAAAACAAAATAATAAAACAGTTTTGGTCACATTGACAGTTTATTGCTAGACTCAACACGGTTGCTAGACTTTCCACACAAGCCAGAATAGGAGAATGTGCGCTTACCCACAGTTTTCAGAGTTTTACCAGCTCAACCATAATTGTAGAAGTATTACTGTCTAAGCAACAGAAGCTGAAGGCTGTCAAAGGTGCCATGACAATGCATAAAATGTCTGCCCCCAGCCCATGCAGCTGTCAACTCTTTAAACAGTCTTCTCATTTCATTCAACTGAGCATTTAAAGATGCTTTAAAAAGCAGTCATTTTGCAATCTAGCAAGAGCTGAATTAAACGATGCATATATAGCTTGACTGGGCAAGAAAAAAAAAGGTGTTTAACAGTCTGTGCCCATGTGCAGAATAGATTTGTGCATAGGAGTTTCATACAGTATTACAAATTACAATTACATACAAAAGCTTTGTTTAACAAACTTGCTGAAAATATGAGAAAAATGGAGGACAGGTATATGCTCTGGTTAATGATCAAACTGCATTTCAGTGCCATCTCATCACCAGTATTAAAAGTTCATTAACAACTCTACAGCCAGAAATACGGATTCAAAATATTATTTACAAAAATATGTAAAGCCAATTAACAACTGTCAAGGTCTTAAAAATACACCAGGCACTGTTTAACCAACAGTTGGAAATTTATAAAATAAATAAAAGAATTCAGTTTGTCACTCCTGATGCTCATTTTGCACAGCATAAAGTGAATATCAGACCAGTTTTTTTTAGTATCTCTGCACAATTCAGCAGCCATGCCCATTAATTTGTCTTCCGTTTCCCCATTCCAACTTGATATTTTGTGACATTTTAGACCACAGGGAAACAACCCCTTCCTTCTGTGCAACTGTTGTAACCGTACGGTAGATTATCCTAAGGGAAGAGTCAATGACGCGTAACTAATTACTGTTTACACGTTACTACTTGCCATGCTTATTGTCAAGGCTGCTTGTTTCTATTACTATGCAAATGAAATGCACACTTAGGGGGTCTGATGAAGAGCTATGATTCCAGTGCTTTCATGAACTACACAAAGGTCCAAATTACTATTGTATGGCAGGAATGAGTGAGACCAGTCCTTTGAACATTCATTCAAGAGGAAGTGTGGCAACTGTACAGCAGGCTTCCAGATTCCTCATCATTATTGTTTGTAAATCCATCAACATACCCTCTTCAAGCAAAACTCCTAGCTCACACTTGGTGGTTCTCAATAAATATATGGCAATAAGCAAGCTCCATAATCAACCAACTTATGTTAGCAAGTACTCAACCAAAACCCTAAGTGATGATATGCCCCAACTCAAAAAAAATTACACCACCCTACTCATGAGAAACATTGAATTTTAAAATTTATTCAAAGTACCCCAATGATTTTCCTCAGCATTTTTTGAAATCAGAACTTAAGTTTGGGATTGCAAGACAATGAAAGCTTGTCATTTGGCACTGTAAGGTAATAAATAATTTGCTCATGACACTGAAGATGTGTATTACTAAGACACTTTCAAGGAAATATGCTCATATTGGACCTTTTTCACCACAAACGCCATCAAAACTGAATCCCAACCACAGATTCACTAGGTTTGCTCAGAATAACCTTAACTGAAGAAGGAAGAGGAGGAGGAGGAGAGTACATTGCAGATGTTATCTGTACAAACCTGCATGTGTTGGTCACCTGAAGATCAAATGCTTACAGGAAAACACTGGGAGCACTACGGACGCAGATATCTTACCTTTTGGTTGAATGGTGGTGGAAATTGAACTTTTAGATATCTCTCTCTCTTTGTCTGGGTTTTCCTATGAAACCAATACATCTAGGTTAATCCTATCAGGAGAACTTTCTTAAGACACCATAACTCTAAGGATCTCACATCACATACTCAGAATATCAGAGCATAGCTAATGTTTGAACAATAGCCAATCGGGGAAACTACAGGAATGCATTTTTGTTATTGTCAGATGGGTTTGTCCTCTTGACCTTATCTAACTGTCATTTCCAGTTCCTACCTGAGAAACCCTCAAACATGTGTTATGTGGTCAGGTGAAAAAATAGTTATTAAATTATAAGACTGACTAATAGATTGATGTAGCAGTGTCATTGCTGAAGAGATTTACAGTGGACAGGAGAGGAGCTGTAGGAACTATATTCTCAAGTAAACATCTCAGATTCAGTGGTCAAACTGCATCCTCAATTACTGATAGAACTACAGGTATAAGCAGCCCAAAATGAGCCGGAGGGCTACAGCATTTGGAGTTTTGAGTGGACTTCGGTATAGCTACCAGTGCTGTACATTGTGATGAGACAGTTCAGGTACTTTGGGAATCTATGAACAAGTGGGTAAGGGTTTCCTGGGAAACAGTATTGTCTGCCCTGGTCTGTTTGTTACAACTATGATGCAAAAAATTGACAAAAGTAAACTTACAGTTTAAACAGTCATCATAACAGTTATTTAATTAAATATGTTAAAATTTTAGGATAAATTAAGAAATTACTAAAATGGTATGACATTATATTAGACTACTTCAAAGAAATATTTCTTTGTTTGGATGGTTTGTTGTAAACTAGTGATGAGTGAACTCTTTTGAAATCACTTTAACTTGAGTTGGGCAAAATCACATAAAATGTTAATGAACTTCACAGAACTCCACACACTGCATTGAAGTCAATGGGGAAGGAGGAGCTTAACTAGTTTTGAGTTGATTATAATAGTATGATGGTCTTTGAAATATCCCTGAGGACTAAGCAAACATTTGCCATCTATGCTGGACCAATTATTGTGCCCAAATATGTGATCTGAATTGTGAGGCACCAGTGCTACCTTATACTGTGCCATCGAGCCTCAAACATTGAAAGACGCATGTGGAAAGAATACCACAAACAAAATATAATAAACGGCCACAAATTAGCAATAACTAAATAAAATAAACAGTTCTAATCTTTGGGCACACATTGGCCATGCCACGAAGCAGCAGCAAGGGACTGGTTGGTTCCTTTATTTAAAGTTGTGGCTCTGGCACATCAGGAACGTCTTTTCTTGTTTCCCATGTACAGTATCTGTAGAGATGCTTTGTACTTTCCTCTTCCATCAAGATGAAAGCAATGGCTTATAAATAGTAGTAAATTTTTGTTTTAATTATTTCACAACATGTCCTGTGTTTTCTGATGAAGAGAGGTGGATGTCTCCTTTAAGGCTTGTTTTGAGTTGTTGATGGAGGCATGGCATACTTAGCCATGAGGTGCTGGCGCACAAGGATCAGTGTGGCAAGTTTTTTTTTTATTTTGCTTACTTTTCTTTAAGCATGCTGATGGAAATCTGGCAGTGTTTCATATCTTTTGGGACTTCAGGACCCATTTTTACATTTCAAGGGGGTTGAAATGACTACTAGTGGATGGGACTAGGGCAGTTAGAGACCGGAAAAAAATATCACAAAACATTTAATTTCCGTCAGGGTGGGGGTTTTCAGTGTGTCTCAGTAGCTGAAATGGCTTTTTTGTCCTCTTTAACCAGTTATGGCCATGTCTTACAGTGGACATGTGTGAAGGTTCTACCAAGCTACAGCTCTGTAATGTCATGGTGGACTCGCAAAGCACTTGAAAAAAATGTTTGCCTAAGCCAGTAACATAGCAAATTTCCAAGAAAATATTTGACAAACAAGCTGGTGGAAAGGAAAAGAAGAGTGGCAACATCTGCAGCACTTCTAGTAATGACGAAGAACACCATAATAGTTAGAAAAACAACAGGAGCAACATCTGCTGACAACAAGTGTGAGATGCACAATGCATGAATTACAAAGACAAAGAAGTGAATGGAAAACAATTGAGAAGATTAGAATTCATAACCATGTTCAAAGTTGCATCAATAATGTGATCAATATCAAGCTATTTTTTTCATGTTGAAAACAAAATAATGTGTTGTAGATGAGCCAAAAGAAGTAATAATATATATTATCACTTCTAGACAAACTGAAAGAAGCAACTATTTAGAAAACATAATACGTATCAATAACGTATCTTTAACTTAGTTTATTTTTATTTTAGGGCCATGACTTTGCATGCTGCACTACTATACTATTTTATATTCACAGATATGTAGTTAAAAAAAAAACAAAACAAAAATATCTAGTTTGTTAATCTGGTACATAAAAAAGCTGCATTCAAAATGGACAATTTTGCAAAGACCTAAAGTAGAAGACAGCACAGCACTACCTAACATTCACTTTTATCACTAGGTTGCAAATACTGTACTGTATATGCACCATAATACCATAGTAAATGAATCCTCTGAGAATGCAGCTTCTTTATAAGGAAGTCAGCATAAAACAAGCTATAGCACATGTACAAGTTCAAGTACCGGTCAGCTAAAGTGGTGTGGTGGTCATTGTGCAGCTTATCTACACTGAATAGTCGTCTGCTGTTGATGGCACAATGTAGTATGAGAAGTTTATTACACACAAGTGCTTGGTTATTTTACACACAATATCATTTTTTAATAATTTTGAAGAGTAATAAACACATTTGCTTATCATTTTACAAAAACAAAAAAGCAATATCTTCAGAAACAAAAATGCAGAAAATAAATGGGTAGAATATGAAGATAAGAAATGTCATGTTGCCGAATCACCCAATCCCAAGGGAACTGGTGCCGAGTATAAAAGATCAGGCACAAATAAACAGCCCTTACCTAGAAGCACATCAGAGATGCTTCACCTCTGCTAAAATCCACTGGCTTGGATGGGTGGCCTCCAGTGAGTCTCCAGCAGGACCCTTTAAAAAGATTTAATTTTTATCTATGATAAATGATTCAAATCATCGTTTTTAGAATTTGTTAAGAATTCTTTAATTATACACTAAAACAAACTAGACAGGCATCTGTTCAGTTGACACTACTGTATATTGTTCTTTTTGTTCACATAACTCCCTGAATTAGGTAGGGAGGTTGATGGTGATATGATATGGAATTAAAAATCAAATCAGATTTTACTTGTCACATATAATTATACACATTACAATATTTAATGAAATGCTTAGTTGCTAAATTTCAAAAACTCCACAAATGTACGGAAGTAGAATAGATTGAAATTGTGTTTGTTCTGGTGTCTAATTAATTGTAATTTGATTAATGCAATAATACTAATAGAGACTTTTGGCAACTATTATAAAACAAGGATGATTAAGTTTTTTTTTAAATAAACTGCAAGGTGCCTTTAACTTGGGCAGGTGAAAGCCCTGAACATACACAACGTGTGGGGAGAAAAGACCTGAACCAGCACCTTAGAAGCAGCCATTCTGAGACTTTGCAAGCATTGCATTATGCGGATACTGTGCAAGCATCTAAACTGTGCGATTTATTATTAATGTCCTATTACAGATGATGACGATGCAGAATCATTTTTGTTATTTATGTAATTTACAGAATTGGAACATTTTGCAACGTTAATCCATCGCGGCAGTCCATTAAGCCTTTTCATTTTTACCTTGAAATGTATGCCATCGATTAAAAAACATGAAGCTTTAATCTGATTTTAAGATTTTATAATCTGATTTTAAGTCGTTTTATTTATTTTAAATTGACTACTGGGAGTTGCCAACTTTTCTTGTGTATTTATTAGGATTTAAATTGTTTTTGTTTCATGGATAAGATTTGCACAACTACATAGGATTGACTTAATCACAATAATGCATTAAGTTTACATTCTGTGTTACATAATCATTATTGGTGAGGATTGATAACATCCTTAGCATATTCTTTTTGGAAAAACATTTTTAATAAATTCTTATTGCTTCCTTTGTTGGACACACATTTCCAGTATCAAAATCTCAATATAAAGTGCCAGATAAATGACAATGTTTAGAAATCATGGGCATCACTCAGTTACCATCACTGAGCCACGTTTCTTGTTGCATATAAAAAAAACAATTGTACAATTTGACACCAGTTACTAGATTAACCCTTGACTTTCAGTCCAAATCTTCTACAACATGAGCTTCACACCTTTATTTTCAGTCCAGATCAACTTGAGCTTCACACCTTTATTTTCAACCCAGACATTCCATTATTATTATTATTATAATATACACCCATAACAGTATCATTCCCATTAAGAAAAATTAGCTGAAGAGACTGAAAAATAATATCATGTCATCGCTGGGAAACGAAAGTAGACTGTCTGAATGACTACAGACCGGTGGCACTCAGTCCAATCTTGATGAAGTGTTTTGGGAGACACAATAAATTCAGAATAGTCACAATCACCTCCAGTATGTATATCGTCACAACAGGTCCACACAGGATGCCATATCTGTTGCAATCATACCATCCTGGCATGTCTGGATAATACAAACTGCTTTGCCAAAGCTCTGTTTAAAGACTACACCTCAGCATTTAACACCATCGTACCAACAGAGCTGACTACCGAACTCTTCACTTTAGGTTCCTCTGAAACTAGATTTTGGACTTCTTAACCAACAGATTTCAGCATGTGTGTATTGGCAGCACCAAGCTTCCATGCTGACCCACAACATATGCACTCCACAGAATAGTAGTGCTGAACCCTTTTTTGTACTTCTTGTTCACCTTGTTACCATCATTAAATTTGTAGATAACACAACAATCATAGGCCTTTTTACCATTAGTGACAAGTCTGCTTACGAAAAGAGGTCTACATGCTTACTCAGTGGTGCCAGGACAACAATCTCAACCTTAATGTCAGCAAAACCAAGGAGCTGGTCATAGACTTCAGAAAACATAGATTTTTAGCTTATTTTGGTGTTATATTTTTGTCAGCTATTCTGAGGACACGTGCAAGTAAGAGCATTCCCCTACAAGTACCTTCAACTCCTTTCTTTGGTATCTGCATGTACATCTTGAATGCTTCTCCCCCTCTCGAGTGCATTCTTATAAAGCATGTTTCTTAGACTGTCATTATTTTTGAGGCGCCTTTCTCACCTCCTGTCAAGGTTTATACATCCAATCCCTGAAGGTGATTATCTCAGTGTGCCTCCTATGTCTCTTCTCCTCTTTGTCTGTCTTACACACGATCTTATTCTATGAATATCATCAGCAAAGCCAAAGTGACCAATCACATCAAAGCTAAACGGACCAATCAGATTGCTCTGAGGGGCTGAACACACAGACTTTAGTGTTGTATCATACAGTAGATATTCCTGCAAAAAATACATACGTTTTGCAAGTTGTCAGCATATGATTGGAGGTCTTGGCTTGTGGATTATGTGATGCAAAATTTTTTTCATGGACATTTTTGATACTGTTTGCTGTTTACTGCTCAGCATTTGTCACCATTGGGTCTTATTCCATCAGAAACTTTGCTATGTCCAATCTACACTAAATATGAGATTAAAAATTCTTCAACAATCAATATAAACAACATTGAGTCATTAAGTAAATTTGGGAATATTAAGGTATTGACGTATTGTCTGTATAGTTGACACAGGCTTAGTGGCCAATTTATTTTTTTTTGTCTGTGTCATGTACAAGGCACTTGATCCTGTGAATCAGCATCAGATGTGCAACTCCTGTACTTCAAACCTACCTGGCTCAGCCTAAAGCTTTTAAGTGAGTCACTGAGCCATGAGCTGTGGAAGCCTACAATTACACAATGGGCACATGGATCGTGTGGATCAGGCACTGCCATTCTACCATCTTATACTAAAGCAGTATGTAAAAAAATATTATAAAGAAATGTGCACAAAGAAATATGCTTCTGCTATCCCGAATTGAGATGCTGGGCTGTGTGTTGGTGACTGTTTCAAAGCATGTCACATGAAGACTGTGCACTAAATCTATACAGTACAGAAGTGGACACCAGACATACCTTTCTTACTGTATTCATATTAACATTTAGATATATACTAAATATTTCTGTTATATATGTAATAACATTTTTTTCTTGTTAAAAAAAAAAAAAAAAACTTAACTTTATTGAATTGTTAACCCTAACGCCTAACCCTTTTTGCAAAATGCCAGGGGTTGGCAGTTACCCTCTCCCTTGAAGGACATTCTGATTATTTTTGGACATTTTGAACATAAGAAGCTAAAGCCCCATAAAAACCTGGACTTGGCTGAAGCCAGCCTGGGGAGAAGGCACCAGGCAGCCCTTGAGAGTACCATTTCTGGATAGGGTGGTTGGATTCAAGCCTGCTCTGTGGCTCATTTTACAAATCCTCACACCACTCTAGTCAATTTGCGGGCTGCATTCACGACGATAGTAAAGTGTAGTATGGTGGTGCAGTTCATTAGTGCTGTTGCTTCTCTGCTCTGGAACCCTTAGTTTGAACACAAGCCCAGGCAGAATTTGTGCAGTCTGCATGGCCTCCTGAGTGAGTATGTTTTTCTTTATTTTTATTTTATTTTTTCTGCGTGCTGCATGTTTTTGTCCCTCACATCCTAAAATCTTACATGTTAGGTCAAATGTTAATTCTGAATTGGATCTATATGAGTGACGTTGGGAACATGCTGCAAAGAACTGGCAATCCACCTAAGATTAACGCCTGCCTTACTTTGAGTGCTGCAATGACTGAGAACTGAATAAACCTGTTAGAAGACTGCAAGATGGATGGACGAACAGACAAGTAGAAATTAAATTTTCCAGCATTATTTACCAGGAATTAACCTCCTTGACGTTAACGCAGAGCAAAAGTCAATTTCAGAATTCTATGACTTTATGGTTAACCGGGAGTTAGGCTCAAGTGACATTTAATTTTATCCGCTTTACAATGTAAAGACCAAATAACTTTATACTGCAAAAACATCATTATGTTTTTTATGCATTTTACCCCTCTAAGGTAAATCATCAATATTCATGATGATCCAACAATGATGGATGGATTAAAAGCCAGAAGTCTATATGACCATCAGCATCAAGTGACTCTGTGAAAACCCGAACTACAAAGAGGACTATTTCATTTATGTTAGGTAGAATGCCCAGAGGGGACTGGGCGGTCTCGTGGCCTGGAACCCCTACAGATTTTATTTTTTTTCTCCAGCCTTCTGGAGTTTTTTTTTGTTTTTCCTGTCCACCCTGGCCATCGGACCTTACTCCTTTCTATGTTAACTAATGTTGTCTTATTTTAATTTCTTATTTGTCTTTTATTTTTCTTTTCTTCATTATGTAAAACACTTTGAGCTACTTTTTGTATGAAAATGTGCTATATAAATAAATGTTGTTGTTGTTGTTGTTGTGGCGGAGCCATCCAACAAAACGCAATGGCAAGAAAACAAAAAGCTATAAAATCAGTTTTACAACAAACAGAAAGTGAACCATTTGTTGAATTAAGGGATAAGGAGGACAATGTGAATTGGCTATCAGACAATGACACGGATAAACAAACTGACTGACCCGGTACGATATACCTGGTGAATTCGCTTGCATGTAGTTTCAGCATTGTGCAAGTAGAAGTGTGGCAAGGAGGCAAAATTACTGTAATCAACAAGAACAAGAAAGATGTTAGCCCCCTAAGCACTGTTTATAACACAAAACGTCAATGTAAATTTCAGGGAAAATGTGGAAGTCACTAAGTCTTGTGCAGCGGTAGTTTACAATAAGACAAAGGGCACATTGATCGTGCGGATCAGGAACTGACGTTCTACCATCTCATGCAGAAGAAACAGAAAAAAAAAATATAAGAAAAGTGTGCAAAGAAACACACTTCAACTGTCCTGATTGTGATGGGTTGTGCTTTTGTTACTACAGCAGTGGACACTAGACATACCTTTCCTATGGTACTTACGTTGAGGTTTTGGAATTTACATGTTTCTGTTACACATAATAACAATTATTCTTTAAAAAAAAAAATAACATTTTTGGCACGTCTTTCTAGGGGTAAACATTTTATTAAGAAGGCTACAAATCATCAAACATACTTTAAATACACATTTCTAAGATTAGACATATAGATTTATCCTAAGTCAACAACTGCTTCTTTTAAGTGAGAAAGCAATAATTTTATAAGTTTGTATTGAAAATGAAAGTGTGCTAATGATAATGCTTATGGCACATTAACTGAAAAACTAACATTTGATTGGCTTAAGTAGTATTTTTTTTTTGTTTTTGTTTAAAGTATACACACTTAACCAATACCAACACGCATGTGTGCCTTAAATTAAAAAAAGATAAGCATGTCATATGAAGAGGTGTTCAATTAAAATTCAGTTAAATTTAATTTTGTAAATCACACTTCAATTTGTAAGCAACCAGAGTACCAAGCTCTTGAGTGCAAACAGAAAAACATAATGAACACCCATATTAACAGGGGAAACATATTTTAAACCAAGAGAAAGAGGCCAAATTAGTAATATTCATGTAGCCATTCCTCTTCTCCATGCAAAATCGCCCAGCTAATGCACCCTGTAATATATTCTTGTCTTGATTAAACGTGAGATAGCTGAACTAATTGAATAACCAAGCTGATTAATCTTGCAGCCCTAGCATTTAATTGGATTAGCCATTATTATATGTATGTGTACATGCAGATGAAAGAAGGGAGAAGGCATGGGAAAGGAGATGACATTCTGCACAACTTCACAGTAACAGAATCTCGCACAAGCACTGGCAGCACACGTCATGCACTAAACAAATTAGGGCTATTTAACGTGTGGTTGCAGGGGACAGCAAAGTTAACAGGTCAGGGAGTATAATGACGGATCACTGCCATCCTTCTATTTTAAGATCTATTTGCTTTCTAGTCAAACATTATTGTTTTCTGTCATACAGTGGGATTTCAAACATTTGTCTTTCTCTTCTGGATTGAGGTTAATAAAAATCTCTGTGGGTTCCACAATACTAAGCTCCCAAGTCTTATTTCAGCTTTGTCTGTCTTTAACTCCATCCTCCCAATCCTACATAATTTTTGATTACAGTTATTGGTGTAGTTAGGCATGGTTTTAAAGTAAGCTGCCTGAGGTGTGCCATTCCAAATGAACAGGTGATGGAGGGTGGAAATCTCTTTACAGTCCTGTCATTTCTGTTCATTGTACATCATATTTACATTGTTATCTTCACTATAGTGCACTCTGGTCTGCTTAATCAAACCCTGGGTCACTTTGTGGGGTTACTATCTTCAGATATTATAGTATATTACATTTACTTTAACAGCTCTGAATTTTTTTTTGAAGAGAGAAGTTTTTTTTTTTTATCATATCACTCTATAAATACCACTGATATGAAAGCAGATAAAAAATCCTTTATCATCCTGTTTATGTATCACTAGAACCATAATTTCTGTGCATACACACATCTGTGTATTGAGATGCGTAGTACAGTTTTGTGTGATACTTTCGTAACTCATTGATCAACATTACTGTTAATATATAAATTATCCTAACAGCTCACAGAGAGTTTCTATGCAAGAGTATTCAACTATTAAACTACACATAGGGCTTCTTCTTGCGGTTAATCCAAATGTAAAATGTATGCTTGCCGTTTTTTTAATTTGGTTGTTATCCCAATATTGAGTTAAAAGAAGCCTATGGTGACAGCACCAGGCACAAGGCTAGAACTCACTCACATAGGCTCACTTTAGGCTCAACAATTAACTTTTTGGATGTGGGGAAAAACATACTACACCATCAAAGGAATAAGGTGCAAGCAGCACATAGAAAGTAACCAAACTGTTGTGGAAACAAACACTCTTAATTTTAGTAGGATATAAACAACTCACAGCAGTGGCCTGCTCTTGCAGTCTGTCCTTAGAGCTAACTGCCAACATACCAGGGACAGCAACTTCTTTCTGCCCTTCACTCCACCAAAGCATCTCAACATCTCTGAAAACACAAGCACAGACAACTCTTGGGCTCATTGGTCTGAATCACCTGTATAGATAGATAGATACTTTATTAATTTTATTAATCCCAAGGGGATTATATATATATATATATATATATATATATATATATATATATATATATATATACCTCTCACAATTCCTCAGGATAGAACAATGACAGACATCTAACTAAACTATGGTCTTATTAAGTGTTCAATATGTGCTGTTGACTTTCACAGCACCAAAGAGCCTCTACGCTGCACCACTATTCAGGGAGTGGATGTGTAGCTGGTGCACTGCTATCAGTATTTGGGGTTCCACATCAATGACATGATGGACTGGTCTCATAACACACAGAAACTACAAAAGAACATCACCTCAGGAGAAGCCCACCAAATCAACAATCTGACTAAGAAAGCAGGCTCAGTTATGGGATGCACTCTTGACATGCTGGAAATAACAGTGGAGGACAGAATGAAGACAAAACTGTTAGGCTTTATGATCAATGTCACACATTCTTTCTCTGAATGCTAGCATTAAGTACTTTCAGCTAACTAATACCTACAATGACTTTATAATGCTTCATTATATCATAAATGATAACTTTTCTTCTCTTTTGGTAATTCTGTTTGTATATTTTGAAGGGTTGTTGTTGGTTATTGTGTTATTTATTTATTTACTGAGCCTTTGTTAAAAGCTAAATTTGCCCTTGGATAAATAAAGTACTGCCTATATATGCATCCATCTATGCATATTACGCAATGCAGATCTCAAAAATCCAATAATTCTGTAAACTTTAGCAACGTTAACAGTTAAACGTGTAAGGACATTTTCTAAACAGATAACCACAACTGTCAAGATAGACACAATCTTCCAACAGTAATAACCAGCATTGCCATTTTTGTCTTCACTTGTTCGTATTGAATGCTGGCTGGTGATTCTCCAATTTTAGCAACAGGTTATATGTTAACTTGGTGAGCTTTGGTTTGAGGCCATTTTCTTCAGCATGTCCTTTTGCCTAACATTTGTCAGCCCTTTCTTAAATCCATTTCTAATTCACTAAAATGTGCCTGTTTCCATTAATTGCCAATGGACCAATACATTTACGTTACTTGTTTCCATATATATTTTTTGCCATCATGGGAAGATTCAAGACAAAGTACCAAGTGGTGCGAACAGTAGTACCATTATGCCACCAGCTTTTCGAGTTAAATTAAATAGAATTAATTCTTTGATAACGTGTTACCAGAATAAAAAGTGTCTTGCTTGTGGATAAACTGGCAATGACACCCGACAGAAAACAATCATTTAACTCTGTGGTTGACACTTCAGATTTTTAAGTGCATTTTAATACATAAAACAGCCACTGTTTCTTTTCACAATTGATGCAAATGATTGCTGGATGAACATGACCTAGATGTGAAACCAGCCCACCAGACAACACATGCAGTGGTAGTAGTAGCAGTAGCAGTGATGGTAGAAATAATACAGTCATGTAGTAGATGTGTGAACACAACCATACTTCCTCATGGATCTAATTCTTAGTTTATTAGTGAAACAACCAACTTGCATGTCTTAGGGACACAGGAGAAAACCAAAAGACCTGGAGCAAACACCAAAGACAAAGGTAAAATGATCCAACTCTAACCAAGATATGGAATATGCCAGGAATTGAACTTGGGACTGGGGAGATGTTAGGCATCCAATCACTTCTTTACAACATCAAAGAGACTCAGGCTCTGTCCACCATACTTTTAAAAAAAGAAATGTAGCAGATATTAGTCTCCGTTTTCGCCTTTCATTCACAGTACCCTGACACTCCTAAACCCTGAAAACAAGACACCCTTGAAATCGCTCTCCAGAGTCAATTACCATACTTCTGAAAATGTAGGCTCAGCAGTGCAGTGTAGATTGGTGAAAACACAGTTTTTAAAATGGCAGGCTCTACTCACGTTTTTATTAGTTTGTGCTTATTATGATGCCCTTCTGTGATTGGATCCTGCTCATTACAAAGTCTTATTTCCTGACTGGTCACTGATTAATGGTGGAAGACCGTATTCTAACATAGCGGACACAGAGAAGTTGTTTTTCCACGACACGTGTGCTGCTTACCTGTATGCATCTCAATTGCATTTTGTACAATGTGAATGCTACATACATGCACAAAAGTCAAATCATTTAACAGTTGCTGCAGTTTTATGATAAATCCATTGGTTGGTGATGTAACCATCCCTTCAAGGATGACACCTCCTCTTCCTGTTCCGACAAATGCCAATGTAGGCAAACATCTACATCAAAGCATTTTCAGTCGTTTAACGTGGATGGAAACACTTTCGTAAAACAATGTGAAAACGCTAGTGTGAACAGCGATCATTTTCATTTTAAATGAAAACACAGAAATATGGATGTAGCCTGAATCTTGTATAGCAGATTTCACTTCATTCGCTGTTGATTAACTTTTTAATAAAAATCCTTCAGTTACACTGAGCCACAGAATTTTGTCCGAAATTGGAGGCTTCAAGTTGAATTAAAAGGCAATCAAAATTCAAACACACTGGGTTTAAACACTGGGGCTCCAGACGGATAACAAAACAGCTACTTTAAAACTGATATACAGTAGATTAGTTTTGCAAATAGTCATATTTAATTTACAAAACAAAATTATATTATCAAAATCTAATATATTATTAACAAATTTAAGTAATTCATATAGTATTGTAATGACCAGTGTAACAAGCAAACACAACTCTGAGGTACTGGAGTTTTCTAAGTTTTACTTGAGAGTCTTAATTCCGTAACAAAAGGTGCCCTGAATCATACACCATTATCTGGGTTATGTAACCCGGAGCACACTTCCAAAACAATAAAATAAAGCTTTTCCTACTAATCACTATATCTCCTGCCACTCACATTCTGTCTTATTCTATACCACAAACACTCCTGCTTATTGTCTCCTAGCTAACTACTCAAAAATTCCTTCAGCCGCACCTTCCTTTTTCTCCTAACTTCTCCTGTCACTCATGTCCATCCTTTACAGAACAGAAGCCTTTCACCCAGTCCCATCACTTACAGCATTCATTTCATCCTTTCTCCTCCTCTACAGTGCATCACAAGCTGCCTGCACGTCACAATATATTAACAAAAAATAATATAACAGACCTTAAAAAGAAAATGTAAATGTCAAAGAACATTAACATTAATACAAAAATAACACAAGCATTCATTTGTCGGCCATAACTATGAATTGTAGATTAATTATAACAAAAGAGAAAAGCTAAGAAAAACTATTAAAACTGAAGGTACGCAACTGACAGTGTGTTTTCAAAATGTGGCATGACACGTGGTGCTGGCAAAGAACACTATGCGCTAGCACAAGGGAGATTATCACCAGAAGCAAGCCACTATGGTGACAATATCAAAAATCTGCCATGCCAAGATAGACTTGCACTGAGTAGGAACAAAGTTAAATGAAAATTGATGGACTTAAAAAATAGTATTGCTCACCAATTTTACATCATCATTACTGACACAGAACTATAAATATCTGATAGTGTTACAATCTTGAGAGTTCAAATCATATGTTATAGACTAATAACAGTAAGCGTATCCTAAAGCAGCATAGTGATTACTGAACATTCAAAAACAAATGTGCAAATTTTATAGGATCACTTTTTATCATCTTTCCAGTACAATAAAAATATAGGATATGACACAATTAGATTAAGGCAAAACTTACCAATCTATAACTTCCTTACCTTATCAAAATTTCACCTTATTGTTCTATAACATCAATAGGCAGAAAAATCACTGGAGTAGACTGCCATCCATGAAAGGCATGCACATCGAATGTCACACAATGTAAGAGCCGAGCCATCACCCATTCATATCCCGTATGTTGGGCAGGGATTAAACTTATCTGCTTCAGCGGCCATTTCTAGTCCTCAGATTTGTGTATTTTAAACAATTGTAGTACCAACAAACCATCTACTATATTCTGACCTGTGTGGGCACTGTCCTAATGTTTCTTGTCTGCAGATGAACAGTTTCAGCTATTGTTGCTATTACTGTCTTAGAGCTCTTTTGAACAGGAGCTGCAATGAACTGTGTATTACAATAAAGACTAACATAAAGAGAACTCTCAAAGATCCGTATTTCAAACAGTTTCTTTCTCTCACATGCACACCTGCCTGCCGACTCTGCAGACAATATTTAAACAGGTAAGCAGGCATCAAAAGATAGTGCATGTGTGGGCAAATCAGAGAGACTGGGCCAAAGGCCATGAATGTGTCATGTCATTTGGTGGCAGATATGCCGGCATGAGTAAGTCAGAAATCAGCAACCTTGGCAGTCCTGTGCTTGGTATCAGATTATTCATCAAATTAGTGCTGGAAAACTGTTCCAGAAATCATCCCGGACACACTAAAAAGGAAATGCAGAGTGGCTTAGAAAAACACTTGATTGTCCGTTCTATTAAATGTCATTCATTTTCTTTCTAACCTACTGGCAGCACCAGGTACTCTGACTCTCTACAGCCATTAACTAGCCCAGTGTCAGAAGTGGTCTCAGGAGGATGAAGGTGGCATGGAGCTTGTGCTGAATACTGATAGTAAGTAGTAATCACTAAAACTATAATCTAGAGGCTGGCTTGACAATATTGTTCTTTTGATTTTAGTGGATTAACTTTAATTTGAGAATTTACATAATGGCGTCTGAATTGTAATTCAAGCCTGATGTGCCAGCTTCTATTGTTACCCTAGACAGGAAATGTGAAGCTCCCCAAAAAGTTTTTTTTTTTTTTTGTGGGCTAAGATTTTGGGGTCAACTGAAGATAAAACAATTTCTTTCTGTGAAACCAAGAAGCTAGGGTCAAACAGCTAACAGCCAAGTACATCAGAGGAGTCAAAAAGGTTTGTCTGAATGCCCAATTGATTTGATCTGATCTAGCAATTGATGGCTGAGGTCAGTTTTACTCCTGTCATGGAAAGCTTATAAGGTGCTTACAGAACATAAACACTAGAGAACAGGAAAACCAAGGTGAAATCAGATGGATCCCAGTTACTAATGATTCAAGTTGAAGGGGCGACTGTAGTATGGTGCAACTCCATGATACCATGTATCTTTATTCCAGGCAATGTTGGCAACATAATGGCATGAGGTCTGTTTTCACAAGTAAATGTTAAAGGGTATCAGACCTTCACTGCCAATCAAGTACATCCACTTATAGCAGCAATGTACCAAATCTCAAATGGGAATTTTCAACAGGTAAATCCCTACATGACATGACCAGGAAAGTTAAAAAATTACTCCAGAAACATGACTGACAATCCAGCTTAATGCAGTGGCCTCCCCACTTAAAAGATGGGAGTCTCGACAAACATGACTAAAGAATGATCCACCAACAACTAATCTGCAAAAAACCAAGGGACTGTGTAGAAACATTGGCTAGCATCTCTTTACCACACTTTCCAAACCATGTTGTGTCCACACCTTTACTAACTCAGGCTGTTCTGAAATCCTATGGAAGGTGGAACAAATGGTCACTCAGGCCATGTCCTTTGGTTTTAAAATTCAAATATAAGTATAAAGTTCTACGCTCTGTTCTACTTGCTGTGACACAAAATTGAAATTCTTGGGATTTTCCGTTATCATTATGTCAGACATTCTGCAATTTGTTAAACTCATAGAACACAGAAAAAGGTAGGTTTAAAGTATAAAAAGGTGTACTTAGAAATATTTATTTACTCATCCACTGAGTGAAGTTATGCATTTTGCTAGGTTTCCAAACAGTGAACTCAAGGTCTCTGTACCTTTTACGTTTTAGTTGCTAAGCAGTTAATGATTGATATGAAAGGTGCTCTAACCTAAACTGAAAAAATAAATAATGGCATTCCATCTATTATCAAAGCATTCTGATGCCACACTATTCTTTATACCTTTCAGGCTTAGCTAACACCATTAAATTGTCAGTTTTCTACAATTATCAATGTCTGCAGGCCCAAATGACTGCCCAAGCATTCCCCGCCAATGAATAATGCAGGGAGACTGTGCATTCTATCAGCTTTACTTACAATCCAATAACACGGTGTAGCAGAAAGCCTGCAGGGTTCCATACAACAGAATTATGTCAGAAGCCGAGCGGATTCTGTTATTCCACGAGGTAAAGAAATGCTTCAACCAAGCCACTCAATAAATGGCATTGTATAGCCTAGGAATTATAATGGATACTTGACTACTGTAGAGAGGAATCGCAGGATTGAGACAAAGTAGATTTCCTGATAAACAGAATAGTTCAAGTTGAGGCACAATCACAGTGAATTAATCTACTTAATTTTCATTTTCTTATTCAACCATTGCTATTCACCTATCAACATAAAATAAATCCTAAAATCAAATGTAGACAAAGGACAAATGGAAACACAACACAGACTTTTGGTTTTATCCATTGTAAGTAAGTTATGATAGAGTGCAACATCAAGAGGTCTGAAGGTGCATGTGAGAGTAAGAAGTACGTGAGGTGTGTCCAGGATAAGTATGAGGGAGTGAGGACTTGGGTTAAAAGCAGTGTTGGGGTAACCGATAAGATTCCAGTTAGAGGTATCTTCTTTAAGTCCTTACCTCTTTGATCTGGTTATGGATGCATTGACTGGTGGGATAAAAGACCAATCACCCTGATGTATCTTTTTGCTGATGACATGAAAAGAGGAAGTGGGGAGGAAGTAGGAAGAACAGAGGACTGATGATAAATAATAAAGAAGACAGAATATATGAGGTTTAACGATGAACAGGATTCAGAAGTTAGCCAGCAGTGACAGCAATTGAAAAGAGTCGATAAATTTAAATACCTTAGATCAGTGGTAGCCCGAGATGGAAAATTAGATGATGAGATAACACATAGAGTGAACTGTGGATGGAACAATTGGAAGAAGTTATCAGGAGTATTGTGTGATCACAAAATTAAGGCAAAGGTTAAAGGTAAGGTTTAAAGACAGTGGTTAGACTGACAATGATGTATAGAGCTGAGACATGGGCAGTAAAGAAAGGGCAGGAGAAAAACGATGTATAACAGAAGTGGGAGAGGTATCTAAAAGTGCAGGAAATGTTGAAAGGGAAAGGACATGTGATCAGGAGAGACAACGAATATGTGGGCAGAACAGTGATGGGAATGGAAGTACAGGGGAAGAGAAAGCGAGGGATGTCTGTAAGAGCCATTTTCCTTGTTCTATAAGGTTCATGAATGTTTATTAGATGACGATGCATAAACTATGGAAGGTTCCTATAACCCCCGTGAATAGAATCATTTTGGTATGTTCTTGCCATTTCTAATAGCTTGGAGTAAACATTATTCTCCAGTGAGTTAGTGTCAGCCTTGTGTTGTATAAGGTGTAGAGGCATACGGTTTTTAACGTGATTGCACGTCACCGTGTCTGGGCACTTGCTTATGTGCCAACCGGCTTACGAGCCTTTAGAGTGCGTGAAGTAAATATGCACTTAACAGCACTTAATTTATGTGTTGTGCCATACGTAAAGCGTACAGAAGAAGAACCTTTAAGTAGGAAAGAAGAAATTAAGATCCTTTAAGTAGGAAAGAAGAAATTAAGAACCTTTAAGTAGGACAGAAGAAATTAAGAACCTTTAAGTAGGACAGAAGAAATTAAGAACCTTTAAGTATAAAAATACTAAAGTCTTTCAAGAAAAGCTAAGTTTATAGAAGATTCATTTTTACCTTTTTTGCCTTTTATTCTAAGTGTGTAAATATTTTTTCTTTTATTCTTGTTTGGATCATTCGCTTTTAACTTTCACTAAAAACCGTTAAAACGAACTCTTGGATTCTGTGAATTCTTTGACACGCGTCTTACCCGTGCCTGATGACACCTTATATTTTTGCAGCTACAATGTCAAACTGAGGAGGATGGATAAAGTAAAAGACGATATGAAGGAAAAGGGCTCGACTGGGGAGGATGTCCAGGACCGAGTAGTTTGAAGAAGGTTGATCAAGCACATCATCCCCACATAGAAGTGGGAAATGATGAAGAGAAAGAAGTAGTAATAAGTTATTGTTTTTCTGCTTCATCCTTGTCTTTTCCTGGGTACTTCTGTAAACTTTCTCCAACTATTTTTCTATAAAATGTAAAAATGTACTTTTGCACTTGTTCATTTATAGGTTTATACAGTACAGTGAAATCTGAACTTGCACATTCTCATCAACACACAACATCTCACCACTCTCCTCCACCATAATTATGGGGTATACCTACCTTACCACAAAATTTAAGTCTTCTTTACTTGAAAAGAAAAAGAGAAAAATCACAGAAAAACAAAATCCTGCATTCATTTCAAAGAAATTTTTATTTGCCTTCGTAATGGTAACGTTAAGTAGTAGATCTCAGGCCTTTTTAGGAATAAGTCTTTCATAACAATGAAAAGTAACTTTGCTTACAGCTTCCGTTGTTATTGAGAACAATCCCCATTTCTAAAATAGTTCACACCTTCGCTGGCATTTTCTTACTGAGTTGATTCACCTTTCATCTGTAAATTTCTGCAGGTGGTATACAAAAATTAAATTATCGCTTAGTATTCCTCCTTGGAGCAATCCAGGAGTGGTTATCTATAAAAATAACATTCGTAATACCCTGGTTTGTCTTTTGACTTGTTTGGCTTCATTTAATTTTATTTATCCATTTTGCACACCAATAACCTGCTTTCAGCCCTCAGATGGCACCTTGTCTCTTTGTCTGAATTGGCTGTATCTATGTTCACAATATTTTGCATGTAGTGTGTCACTGGTCCATCTTAAAACAAACACACACTGTATGCAGTTTCAAATGTTTCATCAAAAAGGGAGGTTGTAATTGGCAGGGCAAAGATTGTATCACTCCAAAACAGTTGAGTCAATGGTTTATGAAATATGTGCATGAATATTACTGTGGATGCAACTTGAACTGTTTTAGGCCTTTTGGAGGGTGGGAATGCAAAACCAACTAAAACATTATTATACCAAAACAGTTCAGCCAATGGTAATGAATTTGACTTGTTGTTTAGGCATAGGCACTATTTACAGTGAAGGCTACACATTCCATACTAGAGATTTAATGAAAAGGATATAGGTTCAACACAAAAATTGCTTATTAGTCAAAAATCACTATGCCTACTTTTTATAAACATTTTTATTTACATTATTATTCATACAATTTAAAATAAAGGCTTCATGGAATTTCAAAAATTTGACATCCCACATTGCACCAAAAGAGCCGAGTGGATATTCATGAAATTGTCAATCAATACTATGGTTAATCCATCTTAACATGCAGAGTATGGAGTTTCAAAACTTTTTATCCTGAATAGGGAGCAACAAAAAAACTGGTAGTTTTAAGTGGCTTATGTGCCATATCAATGATTCAGTTATACAACAAGCCATCTAGTTTAGTAATGGAGGCTTAAACATGTATTCATTAAACCATAGCAAAGCAATAAACATAAAAAAGTATGTTCATGATTCCAACCCATGAAGGAGTTACCACAATTTTCAAAGAAAGAACAAATTCACAACTTATGAGAGCAGAGAAATTGATACAGGGGTACTGTACATGTCAGATGGGACACTTGCATTTCAGCCAGTAAACATAAAAGCATCAACATTTTAAAAAATATATAAATACTGAACTTGCTTTGTTCCCTTAATATATTAAGCAAACATGCTTGGGCAACACCAAGGTACTTCGCCTAGTCTGTCAAATTTGTATGTGATAAGAAACTATAAACCACAGACTTCCATATACTCAAGAGACAAATGAAGACAGGAATGCGGCAAAAACACAAGATACACTGAGCCGCCTTCTTTAAAAAAAAAAAACTACAGCTCATTAATAGGTTAGTTTTTTAACCTCATTTTAACATGCACATAATTTATACATGACTAGAAATTAAGCTAGACTTCCTACCTTTTCTCCATGGTTACATTCACATGCTCATCTACATCTGAGTGTGTTCCATTTATGTTCATGACAGTGTTTTCCGGCAGTGATTTATTTAACAATATTTAATAAAAAGAAATGTGCTTGGAGCATTTTAAGCATACAAGTGGATAACTTGTGGATTATTCGATGCAAGCGACATGGTATTTTTTGTTACTGTTTGCACTTGTCCAGTGTTAATAATAATAATAATAATAATTCTTTGCATTTACATAGCACTTTTCTCACTACTCAAAGCGCTCAGCAATTGCAGGTTAAGGGCCTTGCTCAAGGGCCCAACACAGCAGAGTCCCTATTGGCATTTACGGGATTCGAACCAGCAACCTTCCGATTGCCAGTGCAGATCCATAGCCTCAGAGCTACCACTCCGCCGGAGTTGGTCACATAGAAGCATATTATATCAGAAAATTGTCTCCTTTCTTTATGAAAACAACAGATTAAAATTTTTCTCACCCATCACTACAAACTATATGGGGTAAGCAGCATATAAAAAAAAACAAACAAACAAACAGGGGTGGACAAATTGATAGTCTGAATGCCTGGACTACCAAACTGCAACTCACAAAGCTTGACAAACTACCAGATGTTTCAGTACTTTTGTCCATGTGATATTTTTTTCCTATTTAAAAAGTAATCTGATAAAAATAAAAGACCCAGTTCCTCGTGTATGACCTTAACTTGGGTGTCACTTTTAAAGACAGCTGCTTAAAGTGCAGCAGACTGCCAGAACCACCATCTAAAGCCTGATTAATACTTATCTAACTACAAGCCAATGCAAACGTGGTGCCATGTATCCAAAGTGGTAAATCTCAAGGACAGACTGGTTACATGGGTTCCAGGATGAGTAACAAAGGTCTTAAAATGATGCAGTAGGCCATCAAAGCACAAGATCGACATGCAAAAACATTTGAAGTACATCTGTTCATCAAGTAGGTTACCCATTCATGAGAATATTATACTTATCCTTTCTTTGCTACTCTTGGTTAACACGTCTGACACTCCTTCTCTCTTTTTTCCCCTGTTAAAGACAGTAATGTCGCATATCTAAAAATTTCACAGCAGAGAAAGCGAGACTCTGTTGACAGAGGAAGAGCTGTGTCAGTGATTACTTGCTTTAAGAGGGAAAAAAAAAGGTGCAGGTGGAACGTCAGGCCCAGTAGCCAAAAGCTGCAAAGGGAGGGCAAGTATGATAATCTTGTCAGTCGGGGACTTACTTGATGAAAAGTTTGAATGCCTTCCTTGCACTTTGATGACTTGTTGCATCATATTCAGCCCTTCATCCATCATTCTAGCACCTACGTAACCAACCTCTTCTATACGCACAAGTCTACAAGTGAGCAAAATAGAGAAATTGTGTAGTATATAAAGCCCATAAAGCAAGCAAGTGAAACAAAAGCATTAGCTTTAAAACCAATGGAGCAATGAAGGCAAGAACGCCAATAGTTTATCTTCTCGCAATTTACCACAATATAAATTAATACCTACTTTGTTATGGATTTAAAAAAAAAAACAAAAAAAAAAAAAAACCAAGAACAGAGCACATGGCAAACCATTCCACTAGTGTTTCAATACCAGTTACAAGTGAAAGGAGTCACTTAATTACAAGCAATATTATGACAAGAAATAAATGGAAAGTAACTTTTCATATACTGGAGGAACTTTTTCAGCGGATTAAATACAGAGGATATTTTGCACAGTAGCAGTGACTGCAGGAAGGGGACATCATCACAACCAAGTAGGAGAATGGTCCATGCAATATGCAGAGAGCATCCAGAAACCAAACATAAAAGAATCTTTTTGTTTTCAGGCAAAACGTTAGGACTGAAAACATGAGAGAGCACAGTAACATTGAACTGTTTACCAGTCAGCCTGTTAGATCTAATGAATGCTGACGCAGTGCCGAGTCATTTCATGAATGTATACTGATGCAGCAGGTAACTCTTTTAACACTGACAGGGCTTATTATCTCTGAAAAAATGACCTCAAATACTCGGTAGCTAATTGATCAAATGTCGTAGTATGACTGTTCCAACAATGCTCTTGTCACAAATATTCAAGTGTTCAATCTTTGGAAATGGACGTTAACCTCTGGAAATCAGAGGTCCATTACAAACAGATCTAGCCATATGCAGTCACTGGAAGGGCACACAAGGAATCTTATATTAAAAAAAAAAAATGTACAGAGTGTGAAGATGCTTTTTCAGGCCTAAACCTCATTTTTACTAACATGAGAACCCCCTCAATGGTCCAAGCATGACACATTTTAACATAGCTGTATACATAACACTGTAAACCTGAAGCTCAGAATAGCCCTGAAGGTCAAACTGATGTTTTTGAAAGAGAAACTAATAGGTGGGGTTTAAATCAGAGAATACAATATTAATGCAGTTTTTCAGCTCATTTATGATACAATATTTGTGTACATTAGAAAAAAGCCCATACATTGACATGACATGTTCCTTTAGATAAAATCATCTATTTAAATAAAATCATCTATGCATTGTAGCAGAACAGCCTCCTATTCATGGTTGGTTCCTTCCATTCTCAAAATTCGGCAAGTCCGGAGCCAGATTCCTGCAATCCTATAGTGGAATATATATATTCGGAAAATAAAAGGATTAACTGATGATTCATCAAGTTCATTTCAAAAAAGATAAATGTTATATGATGTTGGATTTCAGTTACATACATAGAGATTATGATTAAGCATAAAGTAAACCTGAGAAACAGTGTAGAATATTATCTTTGCTAAAGAAAAAAAATAAAACTTAATTCAAAGTATAAGTCATATACACATAAAAGAATATGTAGCTCTGCCTAAACCACAAGATTTGACAGAAATAACTTGCAAGTCAAACTATCTTATGTGATATAAATGCTAAGGCTTTATTTATTGTGCTTGCAAATAAAAAGTTTAAACATACTGTCAAAAAGGATTAAAATAATAATGTTGTGCTATTTCTTTTTACCTTCTTTTCAGTTGTTAAAGCATGAAAATGGTTAAGAAGAAGTATTTCACACCACTGTAGTCAAATAATAAACATAACATTCTCAATCCTACTAAGCCCAGTTTAGAGTCACCAAGTGGCAGAATCTATACCAACAATATCAGGCAGAAAGATGCAACTGGACATGGATAGGTCAAACATGCACGAGACAACATTCACACAGAATTAACCATAAATCTAGCATACATATCTTTGGGAATGTGGGACAAAACGTAAATAAACATGAAACATGAAAACTCCACATGGACGAGTGGCCTGATCTGTGCAACAGCAGTGCTAACAACTGTTCCAATAATCCATATTACTAACCGAGAATGCTAAACCGGATGATGGACGCAGGCACATCCGGCCATGGGCCGTAACTGCAAAAAGACGTACTGCGCAGGCGCAAAAAGAGTCCGCGAGAGGCGGATGAGGAGCCGCGAGAGGGGGACAAAAGAGGCCGCAAGAGGCGGATGAGGGGCCGCGAAAGGCGGACAAGACCACAGAAAAAAGGCAAAAAAGGAGAAATGAGGCGCAACGAGCACCGAAAAAAGTAAAAGGCACATAAAAAAGTAGTCAAACGCAGTCAAAGCACGAAACACATTGCACACGAAACTAGACCCAAAAAAAAAAAAAAAAAAAAAAAAAGAGGCCCGCGCACAACAGCAAGGCAACCCCACCCCCCCCCTACAGGCACCAGACGGGACACACACCAAGAGGGGGATTCAACAAGCCCATGGAACACAAAAAAAAGAACACAAAACCACCCCACAGACCCTACAAGCAAGGGACGGGACACACACAAAGAGGGGGATTCAACAAGACACAGGAACACAAAAAGAAAGAAGACACTCGCGCAACAACAATCCTCACCACCCCACCCCCCCCCCCCCCCCCCCCCCCCCCCCCCACACACACATCCATAAGAAGTGACACCCAAAGCCACATATTCTAAAGTGAACGTCAACACCTTCACACTAGACAGCATAGGTGTCAGCATAGGTGGATCTCCTTACAATAAAGCACTATTAACTGTTCAACTGCAGAAAAGGAAACATATTAACAGTGACTGCGATCCTCCTTATTACTTATCCATATTTCGCATGCTGAGAAAGAAACAATTCATGAATACACGGTCACGGGTACAAAACGAAAAGGAAAGGATAACAGGAACAAACACACGAACACGAAAGAAACAACAAAATAGACGGCTATGCAGCATAGGTGGATCTCATTACAATAAGGCACTATTAACCGTTCAACCGCAGAAAAGGCTCCATATTAACAGTGAGTGCAATACTCCTTATTACTTATCCATATTTCTAAAAGAAAAAATGTCTCGACTCCAAAAACGCAAAGCTCAACTAAAGCTTCTAACTAACGATGTACCTAAAAGTAAAAACTTTATGAACTGCATTAGATCCTACAATAGTTCATTTGCTTTTGCATCTACCGGAGTAAATATCAGGCCACCAAAAGGCAATGGCCCATACTGCTTTCCCATATGTGCACAAATACTGCATCGCATTGTAACAGTGCACCCTGAAACAAATCAACAACGCAAATATGCACAAATCTACATCCTAGATCCACATGACGCAAGCTATCAATCAAAGTGCTGCATCGCAACAGTCACGGATTCAAAACGAAACACCTCCCGTCTCAGACATACGTTAACGGCAAGGAAGGCTACAACAGTCTTCTCACACAGCACAGGCAAATCGATTACAGCTCCAAAACAACACGTCCCAAATACTACACATGCAACAACGCGCCTCTCAAACGGCACAAGCAAAACATACACCAGGAAAATTCATTCGGATTAATGAATGTCATTTGCAATCATTGTCATTCAGTTCACTTCCCTGAAGAAACAACTGGCAATACAAGTAATACATTTACACGTTGTTGTAAAAAGGGTCAAATTAGACTGCCTCCTTTACATTCATATACTGAATATCTACAAAAGCTTCTAACTAACGATGTACCTGAAAGTGAAATCTTTATCAACTGCATTAGATCCTACAAATCGGTATCCACTATGAACATTAACGGTGGCACTGCACGTGACATCCGTCTTGAAAAAATGTTAATTATTGATGAATGTACAATGGCATAAAGTCACTTACTCAACACCATTCATAAAGTTCTACAAACGTTTATGAATAATAATATTCGATTTGGATGAAAGGTACTTTTATGAGGAGGAGATTTTAGACAGTACTTAGCTATTCTTCCAGATGCCATGCACTCAGCTATTGTTCAGTGCACCTTAAAATACGCAGACAATTGGCATTGCTTTCAAAAGATACAGTTAGTAAAAAAGATACGATGTCCAGAACCAGATCATAACAATTGCTTATTACAACTGAGAGATGGTACACTCACCAATACAGATGGACTTCAGGCACATATTATTACAATTCCTCAAGCCTTTATCTGCGACGACTTAGTTACAGACAGATTTGGAACAGCAATCTCATTAGACCAAATGCCCCTTTTAACACAACGCACTATATTATGTTCAAAAAATATTAATGTGCAAAACATAAATACCCAAGTCATTCCATTACTTCCTGGAGAGACACAACTCTTTCTAAGCTCTGACAAACTTGACTCTGATCACAACAATAACCATCTTCATTAACCTTACAAGTTCTGAGCTGAAATTACCTTTTACACTTAAACGGCGTGTACAAAGAAATTTTCAAATAAACCTTTACACTGTGCCACACACTTTATTGTTTGCTTTCTATTTCCATCATCTACACCGTCACACTATTCTATATCTCATTCATACATCGCGCTCATTGTCATTCCCAACACCAGGGGTTGGCGAGCGAAGCGAGCAGGGGGCGGAGCCCCCTAGTTAAATAATAATAAGAATAAAAACTGTTCAGTCACATACACTTTTGGTTGACTGGATGTTAGATCCAGCTCACAGGATCTTTATTGTTGAGGACCCGAGTGGCTGGACCAAGCCAAGGAGAAACCTATGTAACACCTGGGTGCGGCAGATAGATGGTCATTTCGTAAGGGTGGGACTGGACTGTGAGTCTGCCTGTGGATTTGCCAACCAGGATCCCAAGGTGTTTCGTCATGTGGTGGGTGCATCAACACTATCAGTGCATGCTCCCCACTGTGACCAGACCTGACTAACCTGGATGTTAGAAAGGCAAATTCTCAGTCACAATGGGTATTTTTCAACATTCAACCTCAATGTAACCATTGCATGTAGAGAGTGCTGACATTTTCACTTGCATGCGTCATTATTCATTAGTGCACTCTTTTCAAGATCCTGAGTTACACAGGGCTTGACAAATTTTTTTTGGATGGTTTAAGTGTTATTGTATTTTGATGGATCATACCTTATTCTGCCATTCTGCACTTTGAGATTATGACAGCACTGATCAAGCTACCTGCATTTGTGAGTCAAACAAAGTCAGACTGAAAAGGTCCAGTAGAGAAGAGCTATGGTTTCATTCACAGAAGTCCAAAACTCATTAAAGACATGAAGTTAAACTTTCAGAAAATGTTCAATATCATAATGGGAGGCTTACTCATATAAGCTTGACTAAAAATATGTTACTATATCCACATGTTTTCTAAGATATTTAGTTTCATGTTAATTCAGTCACACAAATATGATGAGTTATTTAGCCCTTGGCACTGCACCTACATAGGGCTGTCAAAATGAAAAACATACTAGAAGATGCTTTTGTTATAACTACTGTATAGTTGTCAAAAGCAACATACATTTCCAAGAAGTCACTGAAAACAAGTAAAGTATTATTATGCTGCAACTTTATAACATGCTTAGACGAGTACACATGGAACACTGAGTAAAACACACAGTGACAAATGTGTACAGGAAACTGCACAATGGCAAATAAGCTTAACATTAAACATTTAAGATAAGGTAAACCCCACTAGTAGTAACTTTCCCATTACATATACAGTATATCTATATACCATTTCAATTATGATAAATAAGCCTATTGTGAATTGAGATTTTACCACTTTTTCATTGAAAAGTTATTTTTATAAAAATAATACAAATTAAATAAGAAAATTGTGAATCTAAAACATAATGCAAGTGCAAAATGCTACATTCAAATGTTCACAAAACGCAAAAACATGTAATGACGAGGGTAACTGTAATGTGGAATATATAGCACCACATCATATATAACAGTTTGCAAAAGGTCTAAAAGCATCAACCGTTCATAATTCGGTATTAACTGTTGCAGGTGGAGATTAAGCTGGACGTATGTTGACTGGGACACCTCTAGCTCTGGATGGAAAGTATCCACAAGTTCTTCAAAAGCAGTTGACCTGTCATTAAATGCTCAAAATGTAAAGTTAATTACATTTTTATATACCATACAATCTCACATATAATGCACATGCTGATTTAGCCCAAAATTACAGTAAAGGTAGACTCTCTTTGCTTGTATTCCCTGAGTGTGCATGAATAGCAACAAGCAAACAGCAGCAAAAATGGCACAGACATTTGGCAAGAGAGCAAAGTGAATGTGCAAAGGAAAATACTCAGTGGATGATGTTTTGCATATATTTTATTATTTTAAATTGGACTCTGACTTGTCAGACTCCAGTTTTGGTGCAAGTGATCAGGAGATCGAGATCTAAAATGAAAGTACATTACCAGCATCAGCTGATCATGGTGCTGAACATGTTCGTGTAGCTGATGTGTCCATGGCATCATTCGCCTGAGACGACCACCATTTACAATAGCTGCTGCCACCAGAGACCGCTAACACATAGCAACAGCGCACTGCATGCAGCAACAGACATTTTATGTTAATATATGTGAGAAACCATTGCTTTATGTGCTTTTCAGAAAACTGGGTTTTCTCGAAAAATATTCAGCCCTGGGAGAAAAGGAAAATAAACAAAACAGCCCTAAAAGCATAAAAATTATTACTTACTACTGTCAAGTTCGTTGATCAAGTTAAAATTACTGACTATAATGTGGTATTAATGCACTTGGGGACAGAGTGGTTAGCGAAAGATGAGCACTGATGTCTTACGTGAGATGGGAGAAGTGTAACACAGCTTCACCCTACAGCGAAGCGGTACCGCAAATGGAAGTATAAATGCAAATTTATACACATAATGAATTCAAGTACCTACATTCCTACTGTGCAGGCTTATTGAAAACACCTAATTAAAATTTGGTGTTGTGTATAATGCACACCCCAAATTTTAGCGAATTAAAATAAATGAAAAATTGCATACATTTTACATGAGATTTTACAGTAAATGTTCACTAAATTAAATTCCTGCACGTTTCTGCACAGTGACTGTGTAACACAGCAAAAATAACCCACTAGCCGTGACATTAGGAAGACAGTTTTGCAGCCATTCTGATAAACATGAATTTTTAATAACTGGCCGAAAAAGAAAGGTAATACCTGTGGGTGCATGCATACATTACTTCATGCTTTTTCTGAGATGCCATCTCATATCTGTAGTTCCGGGTCTACTTCTAGTTAAAAATTTTGATGTAATTAAATTGCATGCCCTTTTCTAAAAGGCCAAAGAAACAAAGAATGCTACACTAGAACCAAATAAAAGTGGTCAAAATACTCAAAAACAATAATAAAAGCAAGATGATTTAATACGCCTGCAAAGTAAACTACATACTTAAATTCATAAAGGACAAAGAAGAGCTGTGAAAATATGAAATAACAAGTTACATGGCTGAAATAAAGAGCTTTTAAACTGTTGGATGGATGAGATAATGTGGAATATGTAGCTAGTAACTAACCAGCAGAGCACATGGGATTGAATAGTCACCTTTAGTTTTAAAAAAAAAAAAAAAAGTGATGTTATTGTAAAAAAACTCTATGATATAACCACAATTATCCAGGACATAGAGTGCTGCAACCAAAGAAAACTAATGTAGCATCATCAGGATCCCTGCTGAATCATTTCCATCATGCTCAAGTCTTTGAGAGGCCAGATTAAAAAAAAAAAAAAAAACAATTGCAATGAATATGCTGGCATCTGATCAAACACTGCAGGGTTTCAGCTTCAAATCAAGATGTCATGAAGGAAACAGTCTCAGGAAATACTACTTTCATTGCATTGCTACTCATGATTGAGTTGCGTAGTGTCCGGAAGTATAAAATATTAACATGTATCATTGAAAAAGTATTTCAAAATCCCTTATATAATTTTCAAAAAAAAAAAAAAACCTGCACACTACAATAGTTTGAAAAATGAAAGCACCCAAGATCCCAGAAGTTCTATTTTTGCAGAGCATGCTTGATTAAGCAGGCTAATCACAACTGTGGCTAATTGTAAAACAATACGGCAATCAAAAGAAACCAGCAGTCATGCATACCACACAAAGCTTAAATCCACTTGAGGGAACGTTAAGGCCAAGTCACTTCATGTAGACACAATTTCAAGCTGTGCTTTGTTGATGAATAAAATGAATCTGCATTTCTGTTTGACACAAGTGAACGACAGATACCTTATAAAATCCACCTACTACAGTGCATCCGGAAAGTATTCACAGCGCATCACTTTTTCCACATTTTGTTATGTTACAACCTTATTCCAAAATGGATTAAATTAATTTTTTTCCTCAGAATTCTACACACAACATCCCATAATGACAACGTGAAAAAAGTTTACTTGAGGTTTTTGCAAATTTATTAAAAATAAAAAAACTGAGAAATCACATGTACATAAGTATTCACAGCCTTTGCTCAATACTTTGTCGATGCACCTTTGGCAGCAATTACAGCCTCAAGTCTTTTTGAATATGATGCCACAAGCTTGGCACACCTATCCTTGGCCAGCTCTAGGAAGAGTCCTGGTGGTTTCGAACTTCTTCCACTTACGGATGATGGAGGCCACTGTGCTCAGTGGGACCTTCAAAGCAGAAGAAATTTTTCTGTAACCTTCCCCAGATTTCTGCCTTGAGACAATCCTGTCTCGGAGATCTACAGACAATTCCTTTGACTTCATGCTTGGTTTGTGCTCTGACATGAACTGCCAACTGTGGGACCTTCTATAGACAGGTGTGTGCCTTTCCAAATCATGTCCAACCAACTGAATTTACCACAGGTGGACTCCAATTAAGCTGCAGAAACATCTCAAGGATGATCAGGGGAAACAGGATGCACCTGAGCTCAATTTCGAGCTTCATGGCAAAGGCTATGAATACTTATGTACATGTGCTTTCTCAATTTTTTTATTTTTAATAAATTTGCAAAAATCTCAAGTAAACTTTTTTCACGTTGTCATTATGGGGTGTTGTGTGTAGAATTCTGAGGAAAAAATGAATTTAATCCATTTTGGAATAAGGTTGTAACATAACAAAATGTGGAAAAAGTGATGCGCTGTGAATACTTTCTGGATGAACTGTATATATTTAAAGCAACACGGGCCCTGCTTTAAAATAATCTACTTGTGAAAAGGCTTTTCTAGACTCCCCTTTAGTCTGAAAAACTAATTGTTGCCAACAGTTGAGGTAGGGATTCTCACCACACAGGGATCACTACAGTGCCCCACAAACATGGCCAGCAACACTGCTGCACTGCAAACAATGGAGTCAGAAAGTTATGAAAGTAAGGCCATTCACAGAAGACTTTTGCAGTAAGTACACAAGTCATCCTGTTGTTCTTCTTCACTGTTGTTACTGGTTGATAAAACCAGACATTCTGCTTTTGAATAGCATCTCAGACACTTGTTGCTTACATTGATAATAACACTGAAGAAGGCATTTTGGGGGCATGGAAACCAGATTATCCCCAACCATCATTTGCTTATTCTACAATTAGTGATAAATGAACTTTAAGACGACTGTGGTCTATAGTTTGCAGTATCCAGGGTGCATACCAGTGTAATTAAACATTCATCCTTTGTTGACTCCATCTTTTCCAGCCAGGGTTTTATGGGAAAAGACTCATTCCACCATGGTGTGTTAAGAAGTGCCTCTGGGGTTTTTTTCTGTCCACTTCTATCAGACAATTCCACACAATATAATTAAGTGTATTTTTATTTATTTATCGATTCAATTAATTGTCCTGTAAGACTGTATCCTTGTTTTTTATATTTCTGCTACTGTATGCATTTGAATTTCCACATGGGATTAATAAAGTTTAGCTAATCTAATTAAAATATCTGAAAAAAGAAAAAAATTCTAACCACTTAACCAGTTCACACTCCCAGAAGTTGAATGCTTATCCTGGGTTCCTGGGTAAACTAGGAACAGGGTGAAAGCCAGTCCTGAGTGGGAAAACTGTCCACGGCATGATACACCTATGACTGCAGACATCAGGCCAAAACACCATATTGTAACCAGCTAACCCTAACACATGTACATCTCTGAGATGTGGGAAAAAAACCAGAGTAACTGAAGAAAAGCCTATACAGACACAAGAGAAGCACATAGACACCAGGCAGGCAGATGTCCAGGCAGGGATTTGAACCCAGCACTATGTACTTATGAAGCAGCAATCTGGCCACTGTGCCACCCAAGTTGTACACTAAGTTACAAACAGTGCAATGTAAAGTTTTTATTAAACTTCACAACAAACAATCAGGTAAAATGCAACACAGAAGTGTATTGAAATTTCAACATAAACTTTCAGTATACCCACTGTTACTCTGGATACAAAGAGGAACACGATTTTAAAATACCTCCAACAGATTCTGCAGAAGTGTTTGAGTTATGGCACTGATCACATTCATTATTCTAACACCGAATTTGGGTTTTCTTGAGTAAACTTTAGTTTAAACATAGCCTCACATGGAAAAAAAAAATCTAATTGAGACAAATCTGACAGCTAATATGGACTTTGGCTCAGCTAGCCAGAGAATGTAATTGACCTTTTCTTCAACTGAAGTCATTAGGTTTAGTGTGGGGTTTATCATCTGGAAAGTAAAAGAAGGAAAGGAAAATACATGAACTATTGACAGCCCAATCTGAATCTGGAATACAGTTCCTGTCTGTTGCATTTTGCAAATTATTTATTTCTTATATAGAAGTTATTCAAAAGCATGAGGACTTTACAGTAGCTGCATACTGCCCACATTAAGAAATCCTTTAGAATTAAAAAGATTGACCCAGAGTCAGAAATAATATAGAGCAATGAGCAAAAATGGCATTAAATTAAATGCTTTTGCCCATTAAAACACAATGGTGAGTACTAAAAAAAACGCCAAAATTGTGCATAATATTCATAATAATCATTATCATAGTAAAATTCAGCATTGACACGCTGATTCCACCTAATGTTATGCTTTTATCAGCTTCCCCCATGATGCCTTCACTTGCCTAATCGCTGTGATTCACTATAGCTGCTGTATGGCTGGCTACTGTAGGAGCTGCTGCAAAAGTGAAGAATGCACCACCACCAAAATAATAGCCTATAAATATTAAACAGGTCAATCTACCAACCACTTAGAAAAGCAAGTTACATTAGTTCAAAAAAGAAATATGTGCTGATAAAATTACTTCAATATACTGCAAAGGACCCTCTTCTTTTCCTGGAACTGCTGAAGGGCAGCAAAAATCATAACAGATCTGTGATCTTTAGGTGTGATATCAATCAACCACATGTCTGCATGAATTTTAGTCAACCTCTCTCTGATGATGGTTTAGAAATGCAAAATTTAAGAAGTTAACAGGTTGGCTAATGTTAGCCAAAACAGTACATTAGCAAACAAGGTTGGAAACTTAAATCAGTGGTTGTCAAAGTGTGGTCCACTGACCACCTGTGGCCTACAAGTTTTGCTAAAGTGAATCGTAAGATGACAGTCATTGTATCAGAGACAAGCCTAGATACATCAGTTAATTATATATGTACTTGGGTGTTTACTTAGAACAATTTGGGTACCGCGTGACAGACATGCTATTAAATGAAAACAGCAAAACTTCTAACACTGCCACAGAGAAGAATACCATCTTACTTTCTTATAGAGTTTCATTAAGTTTGCCGATGTTGGTAACTTGCAGAAGAATCACAATGAGCCGACAGAATTAAATAAGAATAACTAAGAACTTTATGAATGAACAACAGGAAAATGGCGTTCATTCTAACTTTACCAATTTTTAGGCACAGACACCAGCACCCTCTTCAATCTCTTTTACTATAATTAATTTACTAAGCCGTACACTACTACATTACTGGTGGTATACAGTACGTACATACTCTGCCATTATATACTAAAGCCCAGGTGTTAAGCCAAGATCTTGGATAGCAGTGATTATGAGATCCGGCAGTGGTTGATTTCCATTCCAGAACTTTTCTTTTTTTTAAATGAAAAACCAGTTTCTGCTGCTAATGGAACATACCTCATTTGCCTTAATTTTAATTGACTTGTTTTTGTTTTTTTTTAAACATTCATAACCCTTAATAATTTCTAATTTTTTACAACTTTTAGCAGCCAAAAATGTTTAAAACACCAATCCAGTCTAACTTGAGCTGACATGATGTTGAGGCAGTAAGTTGATAAATACAAATGTAGCTTCTCCAGGTACTCAAACTGTTAAATAAAGAGGTGCTGTGACACATTTTAAACAATATTATTTACCCAGTGACAAACAGTTGCATTGTGCCAATGGTATTTTACCAGATGAATTAGTATGGTCACCATTTCTAGATACACTGCACAATAACATTCTTAAAATATGACAAAAACAGTGCAATACATGCAAAAAGTATACGTATTTTACAATTTACTGAATGCAATGAAGAGTTTTCTGAAAGTGAAAAAAGGGTTTTTAGCCTCAGATTCCAATTGTCCTACATTACCAGCATTCTACAATGGATCACGGTGTAGGCAATGCGCCTAAAGTAATGGATTAATCTCAAATGTAAAATTCTTTAAAATTATGCATCACCACAAAAAACAATGTGCCTCCTTCTATCTGATGGCCTTATTAACCTTGGCAGATTATCAAATACGCTTCCTCAAACACAACTCTTGGCCAACCATGAAGAAAAAAAGCAAACTGCTTAAAATGATGGTTAAAATACAGTAAATTTGTTTGTGGTCGTTTATTAGTGGAAGTGATACACAAATAACTGAGTGCTACATTTGTATACAAATATTCAGGATGTGTTTTACATTTATTTATAATACAATTACATCCTCACAGCTATTTTACTATATAAATTAACCCTGTTTAATTAACCCTGAGAATTCACTGTCTTAATCTTCTTTATTTATGTATCTGGTTTGTACAATGCTATATACTGTATACACTGCCGTTCTTTATTATATTCTGTAAGTGCCTTGAGCATGGGAAATGCGCTATATAAATAAAACGTATTATTATTATTATTATTATTAACCCAGAACTTGAGGTCAGTAAGCCGTATGAAGTGTACACTCAACTTGACACAGCACACAGAATCAGGGCTGTAAGAGAAACCAGAGAACTCGAATGTCCGTCGATTTCCTTCCCCCAGTTACCAAAGGACACCACCTTGGCTGCCATAAAAATCAGCTTTAGCAGCAATTCCATCAAAAAGATGTTTTTAATTAAAACATTTTGTATTACTCATTAACTCTTGGTAGGGACAGGGGAGAGGGATTGGGAGCATGCGCTGTTACATAATACTGCCAGCCGCCTTTACTTGTAACAACTTCCTTTTCCACTTTGGAAAGAAAACTGATGTTTGCTTTTCTTTGTTAATTACTTGTTAATAATAAGCAATAACTAGATATATAGTACTTTATTGATGTCCAAAAGTAAATTAGTTTGCTAATCAAATAAGCAATGAGCTAAAAGTGGCAAAACATTAAATCCAGTGGCTGAGAAAAGAAAAAAAAAAATCATACTTGATAAACTGGGCGGCACGGTGGCGCAGTGGGTAGCGCTGCTGCCTCGCAGTTGGGAGATCTGGGGACCTGGGTTCGCTTCCCAGGTCCTCCCTGCGTGGAGTTTGCATGTTCTCCCCGTGTCTGCGTGGGTTTCCTCCGGGCGCTCCGGTTTCCTCCCACAGTCCAAAGACATGCAGGTTAGGTGGATTGGCGATTCTAAATTGGCCCTAGTGTGTGCTTGGTGTGTTTGTGTGTGTCCTGCGGTGGGTTGGCACCCTGCCCAGGATTGGTTCCCTGCCTTGTGCCCTGTGTTGGCTGGGATTGGCTCCAGCAGACCCCCGTGACCCTGTGTTCAGATTCAGCGGGTTGGAAAATGGATGGATGGATACTTGATAAACTATACATTGTTTAGTATGCACACAAAGCCTGATTCAGTATAAACCATAAAAAAGGCAAACATTTACAAATAAAAATTAAATGATTAAAATATAATTTGCTTTTACATGCATTAAGCCTAAAAAGCAGATAATTCTTAGCAAAAACTCTTTATTTTTCATTTTGGGATTAACTTCCATATATTTTTTACTTTAAAAAATACATCCATTTCAATCATATATTAAACTGAAACCAGAATGCATAGCTAACAGAGATAAACCCTCACAGAATAAAAGAAAAATTACCGTATATACTCGTGGATAAGTTCTCCCGCGCATAAGTTGGGGCTTGATTTTACCGTATAATTTCTGGTATTTTATAATGTCGGTCATATACGTCAAATGCGGAAAACTCACACTACTGGTCCAAGATATTATGATATGCTAATGCCCACCTGTGAGAGTAACCAAAGAGCACACTGTCTTTTTTTCCTATGTGGGTGCGGCAATGTGCTGTATCAGTGCGTGCTCCTAACCTCTCTCTTTCTCTATTGTGCCTACGTGAGCACACGGTAATAACCGAACTATTCCGAAGCAACATTTACATTGATTTGTGTTTTTTGTATCTCACACCCTCATACACCTTTATAATAAGAGCATCCCTTATCTACGATGAAGCATTCAATTAGAAGAAAATATGCAGCTGGGTTTAAATTAAATGTCATTGAAGTAGCAAAAGAAATTGGTAACTGCACTGCTGCAACAAAATTTGATGTGTCTGAGAAATTGGTGCAAGATTGGAGGAGGCAAGAAGATGTTTAAAAAAAAAATAAAAAAATGTAAGTGTCACATTTTTGACTGGGTGTATAAGTCGGGGTCTGCTTTTATCATCAATTTTTCAGGTTTCAAGACCCGACTTATACGTGAGTATTGTCACGCACGAGCAATTAGGGAGCAGCTGAGCGACCCAGCCTGTTGCATAAAACACCCCGCGAGGGAGCTACGGCAGTGTACTAACCTTTGTTTCTTTAATTCCTTAGAAAGACCGAAGCAGCGGAGCCGTAAAGAGCGCCCGGAACAATCCCGAAAACGCACACTTCCGGGTGCATTTGTAAACATGGAAGAAAATAGATGACGTCACTCCCAGAAACCACTGCAACGCCTCCCAGCATCCCTCCTACCTTATTTCCTGTCCAGCTTTATAAAATGTCCGTCCTTCCCTACTGTTTTGTTGAAAAAGTTTTGAGTTGTTGAACTTTCTTTTGACCCGAGATTTAATTTACAGTATACGGGGCCTCAAAACCCCAAACCCTTAATCTGTTGTTTGTCCTTATTTGACAGTATATACGGTAACTAGCCTGAACAAAAGTGTGTCATCAATTTGCACATTCCAAGCGTTAAATAAACTCAACAAAGAATGGTCTTCAATATGTGTACAATGCCATCTGCCACTGGGGAATGATGGTCTGCACAACTATAAATAAAGTATAGTGGACATTACACACTGGAGAAAAAAACTCTGATTTTATGAAGTCAAGTTACATTTTCCCAAGCATTCACAATGCAGCAAAAATCCCAAGAAGGAAGCACTAAGACCCCATTTTGTGGTCACTTTGGGACCCAACATGCCAGAGTTGAGCAAAAGGCAAAGCCAAGTGTTTCAAGAGGAAGATCAGTTATAATGTTGAGTGAGTATGAAGGCAAGTAGCTTTCTTTGTTAACAAATGTCAACATAAGCCCAGGAGGGCCTGACAGAAGTTCAGTGTTTCGTTTCTGTGTACTTATCCCTCACTATACCATAAAAGCATTCACTTCTGTACTTCCTGTTGTTTGTCCACTTTTTGTTCAATTTCAGAGGTAAATTGAGAATCCAATACTCTAAAGGAATCCAAGTCACAGAGTGTTCCTGATTTATAACTGATGTTACTGGAATAGACTATCTCCCCCAGGTACAATGTTACAAGAGGAGATCAAAAAGTGAACAGACAGATGGATTAACCAATGTCACCCTACCTACTTCTGCCTAACAAATGTAAATTCTTCATAATAATTTATTGCGTTATGGCAACATTTTAATTGAAGTACTTTACTGCACTGTCCCCAGCACACTTACTGCTATTACTAGTAAACAGTGAATACACATGCATTATATACACATCTGCCAAATAATTTAATCATAAAACTTAACATATAACAGAAAAGAAAATGGACAAACAGAGATAGAAGAAGAGCTTAACATTGGAAAAGCACTATATAAACAAAATGTATTATTATTTTATCATTATTAGTAACACTGTTATAGGATGTTAAAATACAGTACAATATCATTAACAATGAAAACAACTCACAATAAACAACTCATAGTGTTTAAAACAGACCCATTCACCTCCTAATGACAAAGTGTCTACAGACAGACAGGAATTATTAGCTCTTCTTGCGGAATTTTTCAGTAAACCCAGGTAATGCATTATGGGTTGGAATTGAATAAAACCACCCAGCTAATTGTGTCACAAAGCTGTAAAGTGAGCAGTCTAATCAGGCTAAAAGCTATTTATCCATCCCCCTCATTTTTAACACTAAAATGGACCTGCAAAGTTCAATCCTAGACAGCCATATCAGGCTGCAGGTTTCTGTTCTTACCTCATTTCTTAATAAGTCAATTGTTGCTTTTGAAGCACTTAACGTACAGGCAAACGTTTAATGCTTCATTTTAGTTGTCTCACTTGTTAAGATTTCCTGCCCTTAATTAGTTATTTAAGTCTTAAAAAGCTGCATTCACCGTTTTTAATTCATCCTTGTCTCTATACAGTATGTCCCCTGCATACGAACCTTCAAGTGACAAACTTTCAAAGATGCAAATGTGCATGTCCAATAAATTAAAAATAATTTAAATAAGTGAAAAATTTAAAATTGTAACATAACTTCAAATTTCGTGGCACCATGTAAGTTAGTTTACGTGTCTGGCACTAGGCAGAGTGCAACACCCACACTAGTATTGTTAACATTCTCAGTCACCTGAGTACATCCTCTACAAGTTTTTGTGCTTTTGGTTGTATCTCTGTTTATGCTGAATTAACACAATTTATTTCATGCCAAAAATGTCCAGAATTAAGCATAAAAGCAGCAGTGATGTAGCTGGTACTAGTAAGTGAATCTACTGTACTGAAATCTGATGGAAAACAATGGGAATAAAAAAATAAATTTCAGTTGTTTGTTGTTAAAATGAACTAGAAATCTATAACAAAAAATACAAATATTAACTTTTAAAAGCACTTTCTTCTGTACTGTACAGTTACAAATACATTTTCAATAAGAATTGAGAATAGGTCAGGTCTGCATACGGGGACTACCTGCCGTAAACAGTGATATCAGCTGATGGAAACAATGGAAACAAAAATTAGTTTTTTATTTTTAAGATGCACAAGAAATTTGTTACAAAATACAAACTTTTAAAAGCATTTTCTTATATACAAATAGCCGTACATGTACATGTTTTCTATAGGAGTTGAGGGTTGGAGGTTGTTGGGTGCCTAAGCTAACTTTGCTGGACTTGCGAACGCACCTCAGAACAGAACTCATTCATATGTAGGAAACTTACTGTATACATCAAAATGACAAAATGTCCAGCATTCATGCCCTGTGTATAATGTCATCAGGTGCCTACAAGAGAGCTGCTTTGTCCAAATGACAAAGTTCACAAGAAGCACAATAAAAAAAGACAGATGCAAGGGCTAGAATGTAAGATGAAAAAAAGACAATAAAAGCCACAAAGAAAGACAGACATAAAGGCTACAATATAAATGAATGAAGGCAACAAGATGCACAAAGAAAGGGGGACTTAAGGGATAGCACATTCAGTGAACAGGTTCTTAAATGCACAACAGTCTTACCATTGTATTGTTGTAAAAACAGGAATTTCAATTTGCTAGTTTGCAATAAGATACAAACGACAAAATAACCAACAGTTTATCATCTAACTTGTTTCCATTAACACCTGTATGCATTCATCGTAAATAATCTGATTTACTAAAATATTTGAAAGAAAACTGAAAGGAAAAAAGTGTAGCACAAAGAACCAAAATTCCTCATCAGGCTAAAAACCATTTGATGATATCCTTATAAAGTAAAAAAATCTAAGGCACAAAAATGGCCTGAAATAGAAGTAGATCAGGAGTTTCAAGACTGGGAAGGCAAAACAAAACCAGGCAAACTAGAACCAAAAGAAATAGACTGGAACGTAAATCATAGTTAGAAGGAGGATTTAAAAGCCTACCGTTAGAGCCTATGTGAAAAATAAGCTAAATAAGACAAAGAAAGTACAAAAGCTGTTGTAAGGGACCCACCAAGGGATAAGGAACAGTGCAATTGCCACCATATTATTATTATATTATTACTTTCTATGATGTCATCACCATGGCAGTGACAGTCACATGACCAGAATCCAGAAAGGTACCAAGTTAAAAAAAAAAAAAAAAAAATTAACACACATCCAAGAGTAAAGAAAATCTGCTTTTTTAATTCAAAACAAAAATTCAAAATGTGAAACTAACAATGAAAACACAATCTGTACACACAGCTGCAGCCAGGCAGACTGAAGAACTATACACATATCACTTACATCTGACAATACATCTATAACTTCTGCTATTGAACATCATAGATGAAGATACTTATCTTCTGCATGCTAATCAGAGGAGTACAAAATAAGGGGAAAGAGAAATATAACTTTGTATTACATTCACTGTAGTAATTGGTGATCGGAGTAGTTGAGCCTTAGTGGAGGACCATCTCTGTTGTCAGTTAAAGGGTTAAATATCTTTAAATGGTTTGCACTCCCTTTAGGGACCAACCAAACAGGAGAATCTACTAGGTAAGCTGTTATCTTCGAGAGCCACAAAAAATAAATGTCTGTAATAGCAGAGTATGCAATCGGTGACCACAAATTAGCACACAGCAGCAAGGAAACAGGATTGAGATGATTGGAAAGTTCTCAAAAGGGTTTCAAAAAAATTAATCACACATAAAATTAAAAAAAAAAAAGAATAAAGTGGGTGCTCTTCAGTTTTATTACATAGTTTACAAAATGCAGCATAATTCAGTGCTATTAGGGCTCAACTGTGTTTTTCTCCAAAAACATTATTTTCCACTGCAATGCTGCTCATCTAGTAGTCATCAATAGTAGTTAAAATGCTTGGGTGCCTTATATTGTCCACTAATAATAATAATAATTCTTTGCATTTATATAGCGCTTTTCTCACTACTCAAAGCGCTCAGCAATTGCAGGTTAAGGGCCTTGTTCAACAGCCCAACAGAGCAGAGTCCCATTTTGGCATTTATGGGATTCGAAGTGGCAACCTTCCAATTGCCAGTGCAGATCCCTAGCCTCAGAGCAACTAAAACCAAAGCAGAGTGTTCTTTGTATCCACTGTTGAATATAAGATTCTTGAACCAAGAGACATTATGTTCAGACTACGCATTTGGAGTACGGTGGGAAGTTCTGGTCACGAGGCTACAAGAGACACAAAACCGCACTTGAAGCTGTGCAAAGGCGAGCACACAAGTGTATCCCAGGACTTAAGGACATGTCCTACTCTGTCACACTCAGATAATTAAGCCTGTTTACTCTCAAGCACAACAGGAGACTGTGTGAGGGCCTAATCCAGGTCTTCAAAATGACATTGATACAGTAAATCCAGCAGAACTCTTTCCACTTAATGGTGAATTGCCAAGCTGAGGACACTAATGGAAATTAAGGGGATATTCGTTTAGGAATGAAACCAGGAATATTTATGCAAAGAGTTGTGAAAATCTAGAACAAACTACCACATCATGTAGCTGAAGCAAATACCTTGACACCTTTTAAGAACTACCTGGATGAGATATTGGGACAGCATAGCTATTAGCTAAACAAAGAACCCTGATGGACTGAATTGCCTCTGTTAGTTTGTAAAATGTATTATTTTACTCCAACCAATCACTTAATGAAACCATTTAATTTAACTCTAGTGACGTGTATAACTGACTGCAAAGCAGCAACCAACTTTAAATGAACAACATTGTATTTATTACTGGACACCCTCGCTCATACTGGGCCACTGTTAAAAATCACAAATTAATCTGATATTACAAGTCTTTTGGATGCAACAGGAAAAACAGAAAAAAACAAGAAGAATGTGTGCATCTTTGGCTGGGTCAGTGTCCCTAAGCCAAGAACCACTGCACCACAATGCTGCCCAAAAAGAAATGCCACATGTACATAAAATCAATGCAATCACCTCCTTATCACGGAGAGCAAGAAATAACTCTTAACTAAGTTACCTTGAAGATTATTTTGTCTATGTTTCAAGCATTTGGCAAACTGCACTGACCTGGGATTAATCTGAACAAAAGCAACCCAAAGTTAAAATTTCAGAAAACTTACTGGAAAATAAAAGTCAGGACACAATATGTACGATATTTACATTTTTAAGCGCTGAGATATCTTTTGAAAAATTGTTTGTATCTGGCACCCATGTGTCAGACACAGAATTTCAATTAGTGCTCCTATTCTTTAACATTATAAAAAGCAGTATCAATTACCTCTTCATGTTAGTAAACCACAATGTTTTGTTTGGCGTATCCTATGAGGAGTTTTTTCATGCCAGGATCAAGTAACGGACACACTGATTGAAAACAACATCTGTCAGTACCATTCTGTAGCTCTCTCAAATGGTAGGTTTATTTCAATTATTTCTAGAAGATGATGTCCATTCTTTAATTCTTTACAAAGTTGAAGGATGTTACAGTTTAAATATGATACATTTCCCATATAAAAAGGCAGTCCCCAATAAACTCCACATGAAAGACGGTTAATCTTAAGGCTCATAAAAATGTGATCAGTAAGCTGGATATAATTAAACTGGTGAAGGACTGATGGGAATGTGGAAGTACCTGCAGCACATGAGGCAGGACATGGACTCCACTCACAGTGTGCGCATATCACATGTTTATTACGGACAGCTGTAAAAGAGGAATAGCAGAATAATTGCACACAAGAGATAACTATCTTAATCTTCAACTACAAATGGTAACAGCGTATGCTGCTCCTACCTGGTCAAAAATCACTGTGAGGACCTTGTTTTTTTTAGTTGTGCACTACATTCAACACCTTAAGGCCTTTGTATAATTTATAGTTAGAGATTAGAGTATCAGATAGAAATGTGTAGCACACAAACCACACTAAAGATGGTACTGGCCCCAATCATGTTCATCCCATACATATCAGACTTTAGATACAACACTCATGCATACAAAAGTCATGTCATCTGCAGAAATCTTTGATGATAAATCAATGGTGATGGAATCAGTGAAGGCAGCACAACAAGTACAGCACTTTGGTTGGAAGACTTTTTTGTGTGGTGCTAACAGACTCCACTGCAGCTCAGCAATAATAAGACAAAGTTGGTGGCATTCGAATTCAAGAGGTCCAAGAGCCCCACTGCTACTATACTGGTGGAGTGGTTATAGATGTTGTAAGAATCTAAAAAGTACCGGGACTGCCAACACTGAGGCTCTGTACAATTAAGAGTCAAAGTAACCTCTGTTACAGATGTTTTATTAATCTGTTCCATCAGGTGTAATATTATATGCAGCAGTTTGCTGGAGAAATGAGGTTATTACAGATGACAACAAGTTTTTTTTATATAGCCCAAAAGCATAGACATACTGTCTCATGGGTCTTATTTAATTGACAGACCCATAGCCTTGACCCACTAAGAAGACAAGAAAACATTCCCAAAAGCCTTGCAGGAAAAAAGGAAGAAATCTTGGAAAGGGCAATTCAAAGAGACATCACCTTCCAGGTAGGTTGGGCATGCAATGGGTATCAAAAAAAAAGTTAAAATGCAAGATAGAAAACAAAAGGCAAATAGCTCTCTTCTCAGAGCTAGATGGCTATTATATGTATTGGCCTCAAATTAAAGGAGTACATCAAGAACCAGAGTCTGTCACTTACACATCTATGATGGATGTTCACATCTTTCAATAGAAGACTTTGCTGGTTTTTGACACACACTCCCAGGAGGACAGATTGTCATGCTCTAAAACGACCTCAGAGAGAATAAAGACAGGGTGTGTTAGCAACATTTGAGTTGACCTTTCATTGCATAATATTATTATTTTGGAGTGCAATAGTGATCTCTGGTATCCCTAGGACAGTCTTACTAAAGAAAAGAAGGAAGATGCAGGCTAGGAAACTTTATAAATTGTTTAGAAAAGCTGTCACTGTTCCAAGAGTTAGTCTGGACTTTTCAGAAAAAGGGGTTGAGAATTGGTCACTTAATAAACTGTATTTTATATTTTTTTAAGACAAGTTTCAAGAAAGGACATGAAGACAATGGGTAAAATGTTTTCTATGAACTATGTATTTGTATGCTTTGTTGTTGATCATGAGGATGGAATGTGGCAAAATGTTTTATGTGGCTTGGACATGCAAGCAAGAATACTACTACTACTAGACATCATAGGCAAAGATACTTATTGTCTTCAAGCCATTACAGCTAACCAGAAGAGCACCTTCATCAACAGTCGGAAACTGAGGGCACTGATGCAGACAATGCTATTTGAGCCATTAAGCTGTGAAGTGGATTTCCCTATTGCCAAGATGGTGATGATCTCTTAACGTCTGAAGAGTAAAGAGTTCTTGTTTTCACTTTATACTGACCTGCACTTTTTGTTCCATGGTCTGTGTAATATGTTTGCAGCTGCAATTGTTGTCATTTTGTTTGGGACGAAGCTTCCATCTTTCTGTATCTCTTTCTCTCTACATTTTTGTAGTAGTAGGGTGTTGTACCATGTTAGCCATTATGGATGCAATGAGGAGTGTAGCAAAATTACACTTTCTTGGTTAACGAAAAAGATTACAATATGCAAGCTTTCAAGACAGCTCTGGGCCCTTCTTCAGGCAAAGACATAAGCCTCAAACTTACATATTGTAATCATTTTAGTTAGCCAATAAAAAGTGTCATTTTGATTGACTTCTCATTGCATCTATAGATGTTTAAATTAATGAATTAATAATTTATTTTTAGAGTTACACTACTGGTCAAAAGTTTAGAACACCTCAGTTTTTCCACTTTTTCTTCCCACAGCAATGACAAAGAGGGAAGACCATTTCAAGAGAGATCCAAGATAGAGTATTCGATTATGATGAGCAGGTGGTACCTGTGCGTATTTTGTTTATAAAGAAATTGTGGCAGTAGGTGTTTGTTGATATATTCCAGCTCGCATTAGAAATATGATGTACTATTTTTGGCCCTGAATATAACTGAGCTGGACACCCTTGCCTCAAAAAAAGCATTAAATAAACAAACAAAAAGACAAAAGGACAAGGTGGCATAACTGATTTTCCTTCTTTAGTCCTTCAATTTGTAACAAATTGGTTGCCTAGTAATATTTACTAAAAGAAACATGCCAACATTAAAAGAGGATGAAAGGGTGCCCAAGAAAAAGAATCAAGTCCTATAGGGAAAGGACCAAAGTCCTCTGGATATTGAAGGGGACTGGTGCCAGAAACAGTATCTGTGCTTAAATGATAGCGGTATCTAAGAAAAATAAAAATCACAAGTCAAACACATCTAGCGGCAGTGTATGTCATTTTAATTTTGTTCTTTTACCACTGAAGAGCAAACCATAGGTCAAGTATCATATTCTAACTACATCAGGCTAATAAATCAATATTAATATTGTCTGTATCACTTAATGTTCATTCCTATTAATGTGCTTTCACCAAGTCACATTTTTCTCATTTAATTATGTTTATTCTTTTAAACAAAATGTTGACTGGATACTTTTTCAATACCAAAAATAATTATGAAAGCACAGCCTTTTAGCTTTTTGCAACAGAATAATTTCTACCTGATGTTTAGTAAACTCACAAAATAAAATGAAGACAAAAAAAGCACTTTAACAGCAAAACACTGACGCTGCACATATTTTGTGATTTAAGAAGACATCACAAATACAACTACAAAAGTTCCAGGAAGTTGTTAAGGTGGTCACTGTGTGGAGTTTGCACGTTCCTCCCAGTCATCTGTGTGTTTTTTGTTATTAAGCACAATTCTTTACCTCTAATATCCCATAGGCATGCACATTGTTTTTACTGGCAAACCTAAACTGGCCATAAACGTTGGTTTTTCCAACATTTGAAAGTCAGGTCAACTAGCAACTACAAATTGGCCCATATGCGTGAGTATGTTCTGCCTTGTGGTAGAGTGGTGCTCCCATTCTACAAAGGTTCTTCTTTGCATCTATAATGCATGCATGACCTGTAATTATATTAAGCAGGTTTAAAAATGAACAGATGAATATCCTAGTCTGTTTTCAGCTTCTCTAAAATAGGAGATTTATATTTTTGACACTGTATGTACCAATTGCCACTAGCCAGGATATACGTATTATAAGGTTGTCTCTGTAAAAATGCATGTTGCCTTTTGGCTCAGTATCCCCTAGAAATGAAACTGAACACTCCTCCCAAGAAAGGATTAAGGATAAGAGTGATGTGTGCTCCTTAAAGGCCAGTCCAGTTCTCCAACTCATTAAATGGTGTGTATTCTTTTTCTGGCCCCCAAAAAACACTATATGGGCCCACTGGGCTTCTACCAAAACTGTATATTAATTATGCTCTTTAGAAAGGCTGTGGCAGTCCAAATACTGGAGACCGTCCTCTACTGGTTCCAAAATTGAATTTTCTAAAGGGTGCAGGTTAACCTGCCTATGACGTCAAGAATGATGGCTTGTGGCAGATCAGAGAAAGTGGTCTATACTTCAGTCTATTATTGAAAATGCTAATAATGCACTTCATAGTGTTGTGATTGCACAGAGGTTTTTAGCATAGATTGACCAGCATAAAGTGCTCCACTGAATGTCACAGAAAATCCTTCATCCCCACAGCCATTAGACTCTATAACTCCTCTTCCGGTCACTCATCCACACATTAAGCTGTTCCCTCTTTCCTCAATGGATCTCCTAGAAGATTTTTCAACTACTTAGATGTGCAATAACTTATCTGGTGCTTCTTGTGTAAATTACTCTTTTTGGTTCTCAGAATGTGCAATATTTCACTTATATATGCAATACTATTATGTGAAATACTTCCAGCTCAATGTGCTATTACTGTTTGAGTACACTAGGGATTTTGTAAAAGACTCTCATGTATAGTACTTATTTAATTTATTTTTTATTTTGTTTTGTTTTTATTTTGTTTTATTTTTTATTTTATTTTGTTTGTTAATTTACTCTTATTTTGTAGCACTTTGAGATTGTTAAATATAAAGCGCAATATAAATAAAATTTTTTATTATTATTTATTATTATATGCATTTTACAATAAACATAAAATTTAGGGTTCTTTTTCACTATTTCATTTGTGTAGAGACACAAGAAGAGGCTATTGTGTTCTACCATAAACATTTTGCAATTTCCTTTTTATATCATATACTCCCAGTCACTCTCTTACTTTTATATTACAATGCAGGCACTTTATTAATTTTCATACACTTATTACCACTGCCACTGGTGTGGAGTGCAGCACCAAAAAGTTTCCTTTATCACATTTTGCACAGGTATATAAGCAGATTTTGGACTGTCTGGCAGTTACACTCTGATGGATGTATACAGGACTGACATTGGTGATGTGTAGTCTATTAGAAAGTTATAAAATGCAATGCATTTTTCATTCCAACAGATACCACTTTGCAAAATTAGCACTACTATTAAGAATCCTATACTAGGTGTCTTACAAATCAGGCAAGAGACAAACTGATACTATAACTCAATAAAGAAAATTTTCAATAGAATAACACAGAAGACATAATAAAGAATAAAATTAGTACTCTATCATTTGAGTCCATTAAACATTCTGGTGATCTGCCCTCACTAAAATAGCAAAATAACAGCAGGAATAAATCATGAAAAATAAATAAATGTCATGAACAGCTATAAATGACCATGCTGGGCCCCAGGGACAACAAGTTTGATATCCCTGCAGACAGACCATGATCCACTTCCTTCTTTGTGAGAGTCAGTGGCCACCAGCAGGATTAGAACCTCGTCTATCAGCCTTTTCTATTTCCAACCATTTCATTCTGTTTAAAATTTCCTTTATTAAGTCATAAAGGAGATTGTATACGCCATCCGTTGGAATGAAAAATGCAATGCATTGTATTGTATTAGTATTTGAATCAAACACCTTAAGAATGTGCGTGTTGAGAATGCCGCCCTTGAGTTAGCAGGTTGTGAATGATGTCTTGGGTATTATGGGCAGCAGTTACAGACTGTTGGGCTCACTTCAATTAAATGAAACCTCTGCAATTAGAGTTAAGTGCTATACCAATATACCACAATTTATTCCAGACAGGGCCAGCTAGTATTATATAAATAATAGTCATGCTTACCTGTCGAACACGGGTGATAGAATAAATGTAAAAAATAGTGTTCCTCCTGCACCTCTCCTCAGTATCTTCACATATCTCCACCTTTCTTGTCCTATGTTTATGTGCAGGATTCTTCCTACATCTCCGCTCAGTACTCTCGCCTGTCACAACCTCTGTTGCCCAAGTCCATCATTATGTCATCCCTTTACTGGTAACTTATCATGGAAGAAAACCATATTCCAACACAACGGAAAAGAGGATTTGCCTTCCACAGTCCTTGTTGCATGGCTTACCTGTATGCATCTAAATTGCGCTTTGTACAGCTTGAATGCTGCATACATGTGCAAAAGGCAAATGTTTTACCGTTCGCACCAATTGTATGATGAAATCTGTGTGCAGTAATGTAACCATCCTCTCAAGAAGGGAACTTCGTCTTCCTGTTCCCGTTCCCCCTGAAGTGTGCATGCCCAGTGTAGTTGAACGTCTATGCCTTTTTCGTTTTCGATCATTTTAGTGTGGGCAGAGATCATTTTATAAACTATATGAAAATGCTAGTGTACAATAGATGGAGATCATTTTCAGTTATGAAAACACAGTAGTGTGAATGTATTCTAAGGTGGTTGAGTTCATTTTGATCTTTACAATGTTACAAGCAAGATCTGAAACAAGAATCTTGTAAGCATTGTCAAATGAAAATCAATTATTTTGGCTACAGTGCACAAATAACTGTTCATCTCCAGGCATCACCAAAAGCAAAAGCTAAGCAATGTGCAAATGTCTGTGTTGTGCATCATAATTGAGAGTTTCCAGAACTGCTGTGGGAAATGTTTAGAGTGATTTACATTTCCAAAAATATAGATTTTATTGGAAGTAACAGTCTGAAGATGTTTAACTTTATCAAATAAAAAGAGAATAATAAACTAGAATAAAATGTAGAACCAAACTGCAGTACTTAATACATTACAAACATAAAAGATTTTAATGAAACACAATACAACGATTACAGTATGGACCAGGCATAATGATGATATTGTATTATCATGCCCGTGGCAATTCTCACCTATATTATCAAGTTTGAAATAATTTAAGGTTTTTATGGTTTATAAAAAACAGCATCAGGATGATTCAAGCACTCTTAATAAGCCCTGAATTACACTGGTGTAATTTAGGGAGGTCCCCCCAATGTCACAATGGTCAAATGCTAGTACTCTGATTCTAGTCTCGTAATACCAGAGTTCCACTGCTGCACCGTATAAATTTGGTATATTAAATTAAGATTAAAATGTCAAATTGCTATTAAGTACTGAAGATAGTATAACAAGAAATGTGTAAAAGCAAGAGAAGAAATGTCATGACAGAAATCACACTGTCTTGCTAATACTTTTCACTTAACACAGCAAAATTATTTAAGTAGAAAAAATTACATTTTTAATCTGAAAATTGCATTTCTATCAGCACTGCATGTCAAAATTTCTTAAATTGGAATTGCAAGTTACCCTAATCCTACAAAAACAAGTCTTTCTAGACTAAAAGCCACAAGATGTTTATTGGTTATGATTATTTCTCTACTGAAGATTATGATGTATTTTTTCCAAACCATCAGCAGGGTGAAGAAAGGGGGGAAGAAAACCACACAACTCCTTGAAAGCCAGTGTACTATGAAAATGTAGAGGAAAAAGCACTGCTGCTGCAAGGAATTTTGTCGGTACTTCTGTGATACAGGAAATGCTCAACCAGCCATCAGGAAGGAGAGACAAAACATCTTCTAGTGGACACAGAAATCTAAATCTAAATTTATACCTTTTGACAACACAAATTAATTAGTTCAGTAAATGGGTACATAGTCCAATCTGGTACTCAAACCAAGGTGTTAACCACAGACACTGATCAAAGCTTTCCACTGACCTCACTCCTAACTCAATTGAGACAATTCAATTGCCCATTTCAATGGACAAGTGTGTATTTTCAAGTGCTGACAACCAATAATAATTCTTTGCATTTATATAGCACTTTTCTCACTACTCCAAACCAATGAGTGCTCAGTCAGAACTACAATGCATACAGCCCTGTAGTCCTCAACAAGACATGGTCATCTTCTTGTTTTACAACTGATCCTCTTTTTTTTTCCCTTTCTTGTTACAAAGGAAATCACAGACCGCAATGGCAGCTAATACTCTATCTGCTTTGTTTTCATTGTTGTTTACTTTCTTGAGGTACACTCCACCTTCACCATGATTGGCTCCCAAAATGTGTCAACCTCATGATATTTTCATGGTACAATAGTAAAACTGACACTTTCCTGAAAAATTGTGTAATCTACAATCCCCTGAGATTCCTACTCGTGTACTATGACATCCTCAAGACCAACAGATCCAGCACCTGCAGTTTTTAAGTGTGGCATGTGTTTGTATCACATGTCCTCAGTGTTGATGTGCAATGCCAGACTTGGATTATTAAAAATTCCAAATGGGCCCTGCAATGGACTAGTAATCTGTAAAGGACGGGCTCCTGGCTTGCATTTAGTGCTGTTGGGATAGGCTCTGGCATAAAAACCAGAAGTGCAGCAAAACAAAAAAATGAATTATGAAAATAATGAGGCTGTCGAGTGACACATTTCACAGATGGTCATAAGAACACACTATTGTACTTACTATGCTATTTTCATTTATTTGATGGGGTTGTGTTTTGTTGTTCCAAGTTTAGTTTAGCTCCATATGTTAGTCATTGCTCACTGGCTCCTAACCACAGCACTCAACTGGCATTCTATGTATCAAGTCTGGTCAGGTTCCACACAATTGGCCACTTTTTTTTGTAATTGCTATTAACATATTTGAGCACTCAATAGCTACTTTGTCTGGGTTCTTTATGTACCCAATTTCACTTTCTCTTTGATTACTTTGTGCATGCAGACAATCCTATTTTTGTTTTCACGTACATTTGAAGGTTCCAGTTTTCACCTGCTTGTTTTAAACAATTGTGCACAAGTCATAAGCATGTCATGCACGGCAAACATACCATGACCTAAAAACTAAAAATAATGAGAAATACAAAAAGCACATATGGTACAAATATATATGGAGCACATAGCTTAAATATGCTATATTTGTCTGTCCTACTTCAGATTTGTTTGTTCAATTTTTAAAGTCAAAAGTGAAATTGAAAATTTTACAATAAATAAGAGCATTTACCTTCACTACACCCCTCAAACCAAATTTGAAAAGGTCTGCTCTAGAGTGTTATACTTGAAGAAAATAAGGAAAAAAATCAAAGCACCGATAAAAAGAGAATTTGAAAGCATCAGAAAAAAAAGAAAAGAAAATGCCAAAAAATTTTAAAAATTTAAAGGAAAAAGACTAAGAGCGGAGAACACAGAGAGAAAAAGTCTAAAATAAAAACACAGGAACAAATGTAATAGGATAATAAGTCTGTTTTTTTCAAGTCTACATTATTTCTTCATAATCATGGTATATATTAAATTTGCCACATAAAATTGTGTTTTGAAGAGATACTTTACAAAAAATACCTTGCTGTTTGTGCAGCTTACAACAGGACTAATGGATACATGGATCCACAGGTGAATAAAAAGCCTTAGAACTTACCACATACTTTCATTTTTTAAGTCAGAAATGTTAAGAGTATTGTTCTTGACTTTAGAACACAATTTTATGTGGTAAATTAATATATAACCAAGATTGTGAGGAGATAACCTTAACTCCAAAAATATCAAACTTCTCCTTAAAGAGTGCCACTGTTCACCTTAACACAAAGCCATTCTATGGCCTTTCCAGCCTTTAGCAGTTGACACAAATGAGTTTCAGTGTACTCTCTATATAAGATTAGTGAGTACTGAGGAGGAGATCAGTTCTAGTTTTTACAACATCAATATGCCGATGCATTACACAAGCAGCAAATCAATAAATCAAATATCATGTTTTCCTGGAAAAGTCTAAGAAAGGCCAATCATGAAGTCTAGAGTGGGCAGACATCTTCTTAATATTCTTTATCCAAATAAGGGGTGGATTGGTCGGCAAGGAAGTAGCTGATAAAACTCGAGGAGGTGGTGTTGCTTGGCACCAGACAATTTCTAAGGATACACAATGTAATCAGGCAAATCAGTATGAAGGAGGCTTGGGGGAGAGCCATGCTTCAACTTTTGTGTTGAAAAGAGGTGTGGTAGATGACAACTACGTAGCCAGTGCTCCTCCTAAGACATGAACGACCTACAGACTGTAAAGGCAAAAAAAAATTTTTTTTTTTTTAAATAAAAGAACTCTTGCCAATTTTTTATGTAATATTTAACATTTAAAATAAATACTTGTGATGCTCCGATCAGTTGGCCGTTGATCTAAATCAGCCAGTTTCACTACAAAAGATTTGATTGGTGATCATTAAATCTCAAAAATGTTTTTTTTCCAGCATTTGTTTCTTAAGCTTTATGGTAAGATGGTAGCAGTGGTCCTTTACAGGAGGTATTATGGTAGATTAGCTTTCCCATGTCCTTTTCTTGCTACAAACTTCCTGTAAACGCAGAGCAGCAAGGCAGACATTACCAGAGAAAGAAGACAGGAATTAGCCTTTGCATTAAAGAAAGCATAGTAATAATCTGAGAAAAAGTAATTGAAGAAGTCATCCTGTGCAATTAGACAAAACGGCAAGAAAAGCTACTTTAATTATTTTAGATCTTTTTATTTTGTCCTTTAATTAAAATGAACACTGCTTATCCGAGTTTGGACAGTGAACAAGCTTTTTAACCCTTACACCCTGAGGACATTTTTCAGCAATCCCCACCTTACCCCAAAATAAAACCTTATTACTAAAAAAAATAAAAGGCAAAGCAGTCAACATTTCATTAAAATCTGACAGATAACTTCTCAAATGTGATAGAATCATATTTAGAATTCCTTTTCTTAGAAACAGTTGTGAAACGAACAACAAAAAGAAATATATTATATCATTTGAAAATATTACCGTGAGTGTCTATCTCATGTACAAGCAATGCCAGGACAGTTTTTTTAACCTCTATGCTATTCCCGTACATGCCAACTGTACCTGTTTAAAGTTTGTTGTGTTGATAACACAAAGAAGTAAATGGTTACAGCATCTGGCACCACGGGCCCTCCCTCCACTATCTAAATTCCCTTCAAACGGGAATCCAGGTTCCAAACAATTCTATTGCACGTAAAACAGTGAATCATAAAGAAACTCTAAACACCCTCTCCTAATAAACTCTTACATCCAAGCACACCCTACCCCACCAACACATTTACATTATTTACAATGTTTGCTCCTGCTCAAGCGGTGTATTTTTTCGTTGTGCACACCCTCAGCTGTGTATCAGAATGTCTATACAGTATATGGAAATCTATGTATCATTAGAGACGTCACAGTCGCTGCCATTAAATGGTATGAAGTTTGCGAGTATGTGATCTATTGAGTCAGAGTTAATGACCTGGAAATGTGAGGTGTACTTGCTAAAGGTATCCTCGCAATTCTGCTTACTTGGAGGATATCATATGCATATACATATTTGTTGTTGTTTTGTGTGAAGTAATACGCTAAAGCACACGCAAAAATCAGAATGCTGTTTCTGCTTTTCAGCCTATAGCTCACGTTCTCTCAGTCAGTGGGAGGGTTCAACCCATTATTTGGTACCTATTGGTCAGAGCTTTTTGATTGATGCATAACACTTGGGTATGTCTCATACAGAATAATTAAGATTTTTTCAAATATTTTTGTGACACTTTGGTATGAAATCATATGTGTGGTGTTTCATACCAGATTAAAACTCAGTCATCAAATATTGTAATAATTTGATTACCAGGAGTGTGAAGTCAGCATCAGTCACTTGCAAACGGGGTATTTGTTCATGTCAATGTGTGGCATAGTTCACCTATATGATATAGTTAAAGATTAGGGTGTAAGAGGAGAGCAGCTCACATCTTCAATTACAAAAAGAGAAAAAAAATTTTAATTACTGTTTACTAAACAATAAGCTTGATGGCTTAACAGTAAACTGTGTCTACTTGTAAACTAATTAAGCATGTTACCCTTGTATTTTCTTGATAAACATCTTATGAACATTTTAAAAATTTGCAGCTTTATTAAAGGTTTGTACTGTGTTTAGTGTGTGTGTGTGTCACACAGTATGGGCTTTGGTAAGAAACAAGTACTGCTTAATTAGAATAGTAATCCGTATTTATAATTACACCTCAAGAACTAGGATTGTCTAGCTGGTACTTGAAAAAGGAAAACAAAAAACCTGCAGAATATAGTAAATGCACATTTTACAGCAAAAAAGCTGTTGTGCAATTAATGATTAGATAGATAGATAGATAGATAGATAGATAGATAGATAGATAGATAGATAGATAGATAGATAGATAGATAGATAGATAGATAGATAGATAGATAGATAGATAGATAGATAGATAGATAGATAGATAGATAGATAGATAGATAGATAGATAGATAGATAGATAGATAGATAGATAGATAGATAGATAGATAGATAGATAGATAGATAGATAGATAGATAGATAGATAGATAGATAGATAGATAGATAGATAGATACTTTATTAATCCCAAAGGGAAATTCACATACTCCAGCAGCATCATATTGATAAAAAATGATATTAAATTAAAGAGTGATAAAAATGCAGGTATAACAGACAGTAACTTTGTATAATGTTAATGTTTACACCCCCTCCACCCCTCCCCCCCAAGTGGAACTGAAGAGTCGCATAGTGTGGGGGAGGAACGATCTCCTCAGTCTGTCAGTGGAGCAGGACAGTGACAGCAGTCTGTCGCTGAAGCTGCTCCTCTGTCTGGAGATGATACTGTTTAGTTGATGCAGTGGATTCTCCATGATTGACAGGAGCCTGCTCAGCGCCCGTCGCTCTGCCGCGGATGTCAAACTGTCCAGCTCCATGCCTACAATGGAGCCTGCCTTCCTCACCAGTTTGTCCAGGCATGAGGCATCCCTCTTCTTTATGCTGCCTCCCCAGCACACAACCACGTAGAAGAGGGTGCTCACCACAACCGTCTGATAGAACATCTGCAGAATCTTATTGCAGATGTTGAAAAATGCCAGCCTTCTAAGGAAGTATAGTTGGCTCTGTCCTCTCTTGCACAGAGCATCAGTATTGGCAGTCCAGTCCAATTTATCATCCAGCTGCACTCCCAGGTATTTAAAGGTCTGCACCCTCTGCACACAATCTCTTCTGATGATCACGGGGGTCCATGAGGGGCCTGGTACTCCGAAAATCCACCACCAGCTCCTTGGTTAGGTAGAACCTAGATTAGGTTCCTATACTCCTCCTCCTGCAGCCCACGATAACCGTGTCATCAGCGAACTTTTGCACATGGCAGGACTCCGAGTTGTATTGGAAGTCCAATGTATATAGGCTGAACAGGACCAGAGAAAGTACAGTCCCCTGCGGCGCTCCTGTGTTGCTGACCACAATGTCAGACCTGCAGTTCCCAAGATGCACATACTGAGGTCTGTCTGTAAGATAGTCCACGATCCATGTAACCAGGTACAGTATGAATCTACTCCCATCTCTGTCAGCTTGTCACTAAGGAGCAGAAATTGGATGGTGTTGAAGGCGCTAGAAGTCCAGAAACATAATTCTTACAGCACCACTGCCTCTGTCCAAGTGTGAGAGGGATCGATGTAGCATATAGATAATGGTATCCTCCACTCCCACCTTCTCCTGGGATGGCATCCTCCGCTCCCACCTTCTCCTGGCATGCAAACTGCAGAGGGTCGAGGGCGTAGCGGACCTGTGGGATCAGGTGGTGAAGCAGCAGCCGGTCCATGGTCTTCATCACATGTGACGTCAGAGCAACAGGCCAGAAGTCATTCAGCTCACTAGGACGCGATACCTTTGGGACTGGGGTGATACAAGATGTTTTCCAAAGCCTCGGGACTCTCCCCTGTTCCAGGCTCATGTTGAAGATGCGCTGTAGAGGACACCCCAGCTGCAATGCACAAGCCTTCAGCAGTCGTGGCGATACTCCATCTGGACCCACTGCTTTGCTGGCACAAAGTCTCCTCAGCTCTCTGCTTACCTGGGCTGCTGTAATTGTGGGTGGGGGAAACTCTCTCCTATTCTGGTATCAGCAGAAAGATGGGTGGAGGGTGCAGTACTCCGAGGTGAGAATGGGTTAGGGTGGTCAAACCTGTTAAAGAAGTTGTTCATCTGGTTTGCTCTCTCCACGTCTCTCTTGATGGTGGCACCCTGCTTCAAGCTGCAGCCAGTGATGATCTTCATCCCATCCCACACTTCCTTCATGCTGTTATTTTGCAACTTTTGTTCCAGCTTTCTCCTGTACTGCTCCTTCGCCGCCCTGAGCTGGACTCGGAGTTCATGCATGTTTAAATTAAAGAAGAGTTTAACTGCCAATATCAATTAACTGAATCAATGTGTGTGAATATAAATATTTTTTGTTAAACAAATGGTGAAAAATATTTTTTATATAAGCTTTGTTTCAGATAAGTACCGAAGAAATTAAACAATATGGCAGTTTGTAATTGTTGGAGGCATTTTATTTTCTTTAATGCCTTACGTATTATGGATAAATATTTTCTTCATATATTAGCTAAAAAGGCATGCATTTTTAAGGAAATTATTTTAGTATGTTTATGGTCAATGAACAATAAAAGCTACCAAACTTAATTTTGTTAATACAAAATGAACAGTGTCACAGGTGGCTGGGTGTGGTCTGCATTCAGCTGCCTATAAAAGGGTCCGCCTCCCGACAATCAAGGCTGGAGTCGGGTGAGGAGGTGGACGAGGTCGGAGAAGGAGGTGGGCGAAGAGAGGCCCAGTGTAAATAGTGTGCTGAGAAGAGAAGAGGTGGCTGAAGGAAGCCTGGACTGTTGGGACTGTGGGGAACTGGTATTGGTGCACTTATTGACTGTATATAGTAGCGTATGTAAATAAACGTGTGGTGATGGACTTAGTCGTGTCTGCCTGCCTGTGTCTGGGTCGCCCTAATCCACAACAGTCAACATCTGTGGTCTTTATTTTAATTCTAAAAATACCAAAATTGACACGTTAATATAAAACATAAGGTTTCTTTGCATCTAGTTATGCGGCAGCTTAGTAGTATAAAAGTTTTTAAAGAGATATAAAAAAAAAAATATCAAAATTCAGTTCAGCCAGGGGGTTCATGACCTCCAAGATTAGATGGCGGTTTTCAAGTGAGCTCCAACTTACCCTCCCCTCTATTGCCACACTTCTACCTTTCCCGTCACTTTTTCTTCCCAGAGTTTCAGTACTAATGCATATATTAGAGCCTGGTATGGATCCCTCTAATGTTCACCCTACTGCTGTTGCCAAGGGCCTTGCAGGAAAATCATTCAAAGTTTCTCATGATAACAGTGTGGAATCTGGACCGTCCATAATGGCAAACAAGCACTTTGTGGAGGAACTGAAACAGTATGTTCTCAAACAGACTGAGAAGTTGAATCTGTCTATTCAGTGATCCTACATGGACTTGCACGCAGAATTAGATGTACTGATGAAAGAACAAGCTAAAATTAATGGGGAGTTTGGTTTAATTAAACAGAATATCAAATGCCATAATGAAGAAATCAGTGCTCTGAATAAGAAACTCAAGGCTCTTTATGACAAGATGGAGAATCTAGAGAACAGATTGTGGCATTCAAATGTGATGACTGATAAAAGTGGAAGAATCCATCAAGGGTTGTAATAGAATTCCTTTTCCAAAAGATTCTCTTCCAAAATGGCTTCCATCGATTTGTCACATGCTTGATATTGAAAGAGCACATAGAATTTATATGAAGACAACTGATCGTGCTCGACCCTGTCCAATTACCTTTAAGATGATCCACTCCTCGGATCGAGATCTTATTTTAAAAGATGCCCACAAGAAAAGGAGGATCATATTTAACGGAAAACAGATATACAGTACTTCTTTGCTGATTACAGTTAACCAACAAGAATTGCTAGGCGAGCCATGAATCCAGTAATCGCTAAAAAGTCCATGAGAGGGGAATTAACACTTTTCTCTTTTACCCAGTGACAATCAAGCTCTCCAAAGACAACATCCATAAATCCATCGCTCATCCACAGACATTTGGCTGGAGGAATCTTTAGGGAACCAAGCAGATTAGATTTTAATCAGTTTCATTTCTTTTTATATTCCTTAAAACAGGTTTTTTTCTCTGCACATTTATATCTTGCGTTGTTTGCTGTAATATTAGATTTGAAGAGGTCGATTTTCAAGCTGATTATCTACCTGCCATACAAGGTACATTATGGACATGTGTATGTACGTATGTATACGGATTTGTATGTATGGGCGTGTACATGTGCATATACATATATAGTTAGTTATTATGCATATTATCTATACACATGGTAGCTATTTGCCGTATTCCACTATACCGCGCATCTGTGTTTGACTACGGAGATTGCAGTACAGTAGACTCTTTTAATCCTTTTTATGTCCTCCATCCATACTAATGGTTGTTAAAGTTTTTGAAAAATGTTGAGTATTGCTGTGCTATTGGGAAAGTATTTTGTGACAGTGATTCAGCAAAGTTGCAGTCATACAATTATGCTCTTCAGTGGGCTTTGTGCATGTTTGTAAGGGCAGCTCAGTGGTTTTGTGTTAACTTGATTTAGATAAGTACATTGGTAACATTTTCCTGGAAAAAATTTTTTGGAGGAAAGGACAATAATCTGCAAGGTGTTTCTGTTAACAGCCAATTGGGGGGTGGGGGACAGTAGGGGTTTAGCTAGACATGCCCTTGTCAGAAAGTGTTAGGTGTGGTGCTGGGTGTCCATTCCATCTTTTTGTCACAGTATTTATATTAATCTGTTTATGGTTAGATGGAGATCCAGGTGGGTCACTTGGTTCTTTGAGTTATGTGTTGCACAGGGGAAGTTTTTCTGTATGATGTAAAGCGTCTTGAACCAGGATGTCAAGTGACTATTATATTTAGATTTTTGCTCAGTATATTATCCAACAGATGTTATTTTCTGATTATTTTGTATTCTTTGGGGTTAATGGGCTTTTAGAAGAGAGGTCTGTGGGAAGAGTGGGATAAGCGTCTCACAAGTTGGTTTCTGAGGTGGCCTTGGGCAGCACAATCCAATAAAACTATTTTTGATAATTACTTCTTTCATTCTCAGTTACTACCTTGTTGCCTTTGCTTTAATTTAAGGGTTGGATAGTATTTGAATTAAAAAACTGGAACGAATGGGGGTTACATACACCGGAAAATATAAAAGTGTCTCAAATTTTATGCAAAGTTTAAAGGCGGATATTTTGTGTTTAATGGAAACTTACTTGAAGGAGGCACACAAATGAGTTCAAAGCGCTTTAAGGTGGTGGCAATTTCATCATATAAATACGACATGGCAATACTTGTACAACAGTCCCTTCAGTTTAATATCGTTGACTCCAGCTCTGATCAGGCTGGCAGGTTTTGGTAAACGTTGCTTGAAATTAATGGCCAGAAACTGGCATGTTGTTGTATTTATACACCAACACCGCGTGACCCTAGGTTCTTCAAGGATCTTGCCGGGCAATTGTTGCAATTTTATGGATACAACCTGGTGGTTGCTGGTGATAAGAACACAGTCCTGGATTCGTTTCTGGACAGCTATCCTGTGAAACAGAATCAGTGAGTCCCAACCTCTACTCCGTATTTTCAAACTTCTTGCCACCTCACAGTATAACTGTGGTCAGATTATTTTGATACTTCGTTCTCACAGTTTCTTCTTCTGTGAGTGAAATTTCATTGGTTAATCATAGGAGTACTTACAAAACAAAGGAATCACTTTGCAAATGGGATAAACTAAATTTATCTTTTCAGACATGATTATCTATTTCTAAAATGAATTTTTTACCTTGTTTAAATTATATTAACATGATGGTTCCTCGGGGCGGCACGGTGGCGCAGTGGGTAGCGCTGCTGCCTCGCAGTTGGGAGATCTGGGGACCTGGGTTCGCTTCCCGGGTCCTCCCTGCGTGGAGTTTGCATGTTCTCCCCGTGTCTGCGTGGGTTTCCTCCGGGCGCTCCGGTTTCCTCCCACAGTCCAAAGACATGCAGGTTAGGTGGATTGGCGATTCTAAATTGGCCCTAGTGTGTGCATGGTGTGTGGGTGTGTTTGTGTGTGTCCTGCGGTGGGTTGGCACCCTGCCCAGGATTGGTTCCCTGCCTTGTGCCCTGTGTTGGCTGGGATTGGCTCCAGCGGACCCCCGTGACCCTGTGTTCGGATTCAGCGGGTTGGAAAATGGATGGATGGATGATGGTTCCTCTGGCCCCACCCATTGGTTTTTGGAAAGAGGTTAGGTTGGTGCCATCAAGATTTTTATGGAATAAAAATAGGCCAGCACTTAAATATCATACCTTGGCTCTTGCTAGGATGGATGGTGGGCTTGCATTTCCAGACTTTGAGCAATTTGGCAAAGGTATACTAAGAAGACGGTGACCTCATCTTGGTTAACTCTAGAATAGACTTTGGTACCTCATGTTCACTTACCCTCTCTCCCGTTCTATGGTGATAAATCTAAGATGTTAATTCTACAACTCTCACCCATACTTTGACATGTGCTGCAGGTTTAGGTTCAGGTGGAGTGTATGTTTAACGCCATTCCAAACTGGCACTTATACTCACCTATTTTTGACAATTGTGCCAATAAATTTTAGGGGTCATCCGATCACTTTCCCAGTGTGGTATGAGACAGGTATTCGTAATAATTTTTATTCCAATTGCCTTAAACCCTTTTGGTTATTATGAAAGGAATTCCCAATCCGAAACTCCTCCTTTATCTTCTATCTCCAGGTAAGATCGACCATTAAAATAAAGGGTATTGTTCTATCTGCTCCCCTGCTTGTACACCCACTAATTAAATTTTGTCTTTGTACTTCGCTCTGATTCCAAACCTGTCTCTGAATTTTATGTGTAGTTCAGTAGCTAATCCATGAGCTATTCAAAAAGTCTGGCAAAAGGATTTGTTGTGATATCATTTTTGACAGCATAAATGCCTCTTGTAAAAATCCAGATTATCAGTATGTGCATTTTAGATTTGTTCATCATAAATATATCACACAACTTAAGCATTTTTTTATAGGTAAAGCCGATTCCTCAGACTGTAATTTCTGCCCATCGAAGGAGCCTGACACCTATATGCATGACTTTTGGGAATGTCCCAGAGGTGGCAGAAATGTGGAATCTTGTTGCAAGTGCCCTTGTCTCCATTCTGGATATTCAAATACCTGTATCATCACAATTACTGATCTTACTGTATTTCTCCGTTTATCTTTCATCAATATCTCAGCTACACAAATGGATTATTTCCATTGCCTGTACTGCTTTAAAACTCCTACTAGTGTGTCATTGGGGAAACCCAGATAGTGTATCCTTTAGTCACTGGAAGTTTTCATTCTATAGTTTGATGCTTTTAGAAGGCCCAGCTTTGTGAATTAATGGGGCATCAGACAACAGCATTAGAAACTGGGAGCTGTACTGTGTTGAGTTTTTTTTCTCTATTATGATTTGCATACTATGGGTAATTGGTTGTTTGCTGTTGCGTGTGAGTGGGTATTTTGGGATTAGGGCCATGAAGTCTTGGGGGGTGGATTTGGGGGGGCTGGTGTTTATGACCTTTCTAATGTTTCCAATTCATTAGTTAATAATTTTTCAAACATAGTTTGTTTTTTTCTTTGTTTTATCTGTAATTTTATATACTTTATAGGTTTTCCTGTTTTTACATTGCTATGTATCATATCTTAATTGATCACAAAAAAATCCAAATTAGCCAATCCAGTAACAGGAGATCAGTGATCGGTATATCAGCACTAAAACCCCTGATCAGAGCATCCGTGGTGAATTAATTTGTTAATTATTTAGAAGTTAAACTGACTACTACTACATTCACCTTTCACTGATCTATTTTCTAAACCTGCTTTTTTCTTTACTGTGTTAAAGGGAGGCCACCTCTACTCAGACTCCAACAAAGCAACTCCAGTTCAAGCACAAACACAGTCAATATTCAAAAGTGAATGCAATCTTGAAACACCAGTTTATTTAATATGCAAGTGTTGGAGATGTGGGAGGAAGATGGGTAACCTAAAAGTAAAAAAGAGGCAAGCACATTAAAGGGCAATGTGCAAAACAGAGACTGTACCAAAGCTGTGACTTGACACCAGGTCTTCAGAGATATAAGGCTTCAGTGCTAACCACTATACCACATATATTAGTCAATCAGCATATTTAATTTCACATTTCTGTTGGTTTCATAAACCTGCATTTTGTTGAATTAGTATGCAACAGTAAATCTCTACATTTTGTATATTCTGCATTCTACTGTGCAATATATAATAAGGATAATAAAAGACTTTCTGGCCTTTTTCCACAATTAAAATAACACAAAAAATAATCAGAACAGTTTAAATACCGTATATACTCGCGGAGAAGTTCTCCCGCGGATAAGTCGGGACTTGATTTTACCGTGTAATTTCTGGTATTTTATAATGTCGGTCATATAAGTTGAATGCAGAAATCTCACGCTATTGGTCCAAGAGATTATGATATACTAACACCCAACTGAGAGAGTAACCACGGAGCACACTGCCTTTCTTTTTGTCTATGTATTGTGCCTACGTGATCACATAGTAATATCCAAACTATTCCGAAGAAATGTCTGCATCGATTTGTGTTTTTTGTATCTCACATCCTCATACACCTTTATCGTAAGAGCATCCCTTATCTACGATGGAGCGTTCGATCAGAAGAAAATATGAAGCTGGTTTTAAATTAAATGTCACTGAAGTAGCTAAAAAAAATGTTAACTGCACTTCTGCAACAAAATTCAATGCTAATGAGAAACTGATGCGAGATTGGGGGAGGCAAGAAGATTTAAAAACAAAAACATTTTTAAGTGTCAAATTTTTGAACGGGCATATAAGTCAGGTCTGATTTTATGATCGATTTTTCAGGTTTCAAGACCCGACTTATATGTGAGTATATACAGTATTCATCAACACATACACAGAGAAGGGATGAACAAAAAGAATCAAATAAAGCCCTAATGCCCCTCTGACCCAATTTATACAGCATACTGCCCTATCTGTTCAATAGGGTGTCTTTACAACATCTTGTTACCAAAGACAAGCACTCCCTTACCTTCACTCTTTCTTTTAGATTAAGTTTCTCATGAGGATGGAAGAGAAACCAGAATGAAATACTGGTAATAAGCCACTTTTACACAACACAGGACAGGAAAAGGTCCATGACATTTTCCAGCAACCAAGTTGGATGCCCTCCGAAAATACTGAATTTTTGCACTCTGTTGTGCCATAGAAAAGCCCAAACTATAAAACAACTTGCACGTTTCAAGTCCACTACTCTTATATTCAGGATCTATGCTATCTAGCAGACAGAAGGAAATACATTTGCCTCCACCAGTAAGTATTACTTCTAAAAAATTTGTTTGTCTTGCCTGCAATGATATACAGAGGTGCAATTCAGTGTGGGCTTTCAAAGAGTATGTACTTGGTGGCAAATTTTTGTATCATTTAATCAATTGCCAGGTGACCATCCACAACTCCTTAACAATTATTACCATACACAATCCTGCCAATATGCTTGACTTTTTGAAAACGTCTAGCAAAGAGCCTCATAGCTAGTTGCTTTTAGTAATATCAGCAAACTTTGAGCTGCACTTGGAACTCAGCTGGCAAGAGTAAATCAACTAAGCCAGCAAAACCTGTCTAGGAAACTAATAGAGAAGGCACAGAAAAGTACAGAACGATAAACATGGCACCCTAAAAGAATGCAACAGACTGTTTCATGAAGGAAAATATATTTTAATAAACAAAATATTACACAAAAACACCCCAGTTAACTAATGAAACACTAAAAATTTTGGAACCTGGATGTGCTGACATAATCATATACTTTAAATATCCAGTCTGGGCAAGCCAGCAGAAAAGAGCATGTATTAGTATACAAAACTGCCAATCCAGTGGTGGATACAAAATGTGTCTAACTTGACCATAAAAGGGCTGCTTTCAATTTTCTCAACACAATAAACATTCTAAAATAATATAGTGAGCCTGAGAAATGATGAAGGTCATTGGCAGCAAGCCACTCCTGTATCAAGTGAAAGGAAAACCTTGGCTACTCCTACTCTCGGTGCTATTGGGAAACAGAAGCCATCGCTGATACAGCAGCTCAGCAAGCCAATGCAAATGCAAAGGTTCGGAAACCTTCCTTACAAATGAAATGAGAGCAGTGTTAAGCTGTCATGTGCTTAGAGATAAAATGCCTGACATACAGTATTGTGTAAAAGTCTTAGGCACTTTACATAGTATACAAAAATATTAGTCTTCTGGATTAGTGTGTAAACAGCAAAAAGATTATTTTTGAGTTCTAGATATCCCTTTTGCAGAAAGTGAAGCAATACATTAAGATATCTGAATTTCTTTAGACAAGGAAACTAACATAGCAATGGAGCACCATCTAACTGAGATCTTTGCAGGCATACAGCCAAATGCTTAATTAAGCAGATATAATAAACAGGTTCTAATAAATAATGACGTAATGGCTGAACCAAAGTGATTAACAGAAACAGAAACAGCTGTGTACAGAGAATAAAACTGGACAAGGGATAACCACACTGAAAAGTTGAGGTTGTGGCAGATGTGGCGGATTAACCTGCTAATTTTACTCCATGGTAAAAGACACAAGGTGGTCGTCCTGAATCATTAAGGTCTCTCTCCAACAGAAATTCTGCAGCTGGTACATGCTTTCAGATGTTCTGTCAAAGCCTTTCTAGAGATGCAAATAGGCAAGGTGGAGCACCAGAAATGCAGCAGTTGGCCACAAAAGCTGAGTGGAGCAAACAAAAAATACATCAAGCTAATGTCCTTTCAAAATCAGATGATCTTCAGAAATGCAATTAGCTAAGAAACAAGGGGGACCCTAATATACTGTGGGGAACAGCCCGGACACACACACGTTTATTTACAATATTTACAAGTATCGCAGTGCACAAACCCAGTGCCGCAGCACCAATCACCCCTTCAGTCCTGGCCACACAACACAATTCCTTCTCAGTCTCTGGTCCGCCTCCACTCCTCTCCACCGAGCTTCGTCCTCTTCCTCCTGACACTTGCCATTGAATGGAGGGAGGCGGCCTCTTTTATACACCCCCGGATGGACTCTAGGTGCTTCTTGAGGAGCCTCCATTGACACACCCCTGTGTGGCGCAAGCTCTGGCTGTGTACCCGGAAGTCCTCAGGGTGTCCCCAATCCTCTCCCCCCCCCAGCACTTCCGGGTGTGGCGGAAGTGCTGAGGTCCAGGGCTCCCAAGGCATTGGGGCGCCCCCTGGCAGTGACCACGGGCCCCTACAGGGTTGAGCTTCCAAGCTCTGTACCCATGGCCCCCAATAGAACCAGGGCGGTCGCCCCCTCGTGTTCTGGAGGAGGCACGAGCTCTCCTCCGGTTGTCCTGGGCATCGCGGCCGGGCATGAAACCCAGCCGGGTGCCACAATACCCATCTACAATCCACAGAGGTTTTCTCAGAGGTAGTCTTTATGGAAAAGGTGCAACCTAATGCCATTCCTCCGAACTGAAAATAAAGTTCAAATGATTCACATACTCACAAAAACAGGAAAATGGCAACAGGTGCTCTGGTCTGAGAAGTCAAAATATGAAATTTTTGGCTCTAACAGAAGGCAGCATACCTAATAAAGAGCTGGAGAATGATACATGGAACAGTGGGACACGATAGAGGTCTTCCGCAAGTTTGAGACTGGATCTCAACAAACTGAACTTGTGATTGGATCATAATTGATGGTCCTCTCAGTGGTGAGAAGTAAATGCAGATTCTTATCCATCATGCAACACCAACAGAGAGGCATCTGATCAATCCCAGCTTCATTCTGCAGCATGACAATGACCCCTAACACCTGACCAAAAAAAATCTGCAGTGAAAAAAGGATCAAGGAATCTTGCAACATATGGTATGTTCCCTACAGAGCCCTGATCTTAACTGACCACAGTTTACCTTCAGAAACTGCATGCAAGCAGTTATCACCCCAAATACTGATTTCATTCATCCATCCATTTTCAAACCTTATCATGAGCAGGGTTGTGGAGAAGCTGGAGCTTATCCCAGCAATCATAGGGTACAAGGAAGGAATAATCTTAGCACAAACATGCCAGAATTTGCCTGATATAGGTAAGTGCTACCTGTTGCAAGTTAGTGACACAAACATGGCAAAAAAGTGTTTGAGAACTTTACAATAACCATAAAGCAGGTCAAGAACCTCCCCTGGCCAGACCAGAAGAGGTTACTTCACACTAGCCTGGCTCTGTCAGCTACCTGTTGTCTTCTCGCCTAGAAGGGCACAAAATGGGTAGCTGACAGGGCCAGAGTATGGAAATATGCCTTACTAGATAAAGAAATATGTGAAAACTCTAGTAAACTAGTAAAGATAAATCCCACAAAGAATCTTTTGAAAAGAAAATATTAATTACAAAAGATAGAAAAATGTAACAAAGGGCTCAAAAGAGCAAAAACAGGTAAAAAAGGATTTGCCTACAAAGGCAATCCAAAGTAGAACCAAGTTACAATATGAAAAACCACAACAGAAATCCAAAAACAAAAGCAAGAAATTCAGATCCAGAAAATATCAAAACGAAAAAAAAAAGAAAAAAAACTCCTTATAAATCGCCAGCAGACAACTCAAAGTGATTCACTGGCTGGGTCTCAGATCTGTCGATAAAGCCACATTGAGGACAGAGCAACAGTGACATCAGGGTGGCTCCGCCACCTGGGGCTCCACCCACAAAATGTATGTAATGGAATCTAATTTGAAGACACAAGTAAGCATAAAGATAACAGAAATTACATAAAAACATGAAAAATAATAAATAACAACAATAAAACAAAATTCACAAAAATATACATTCAGGCATAACACCACCCAAGTTAGCTCCATTAAGGGTTGGTTGCTATCTTGTGAGCCCAAAGCTGTCGGCCAAAATGATCTGGAGATTGGATAAGCAGGTTCAGTAAGCAGATGGAAGATTAAATACATTCAATATGCAAATCATACAGAAGTGCAACTAAAAGTCTATATTCAATAGGTTTGGCAAAGTGTGAAATGTTTATAAAGTGTATTATAGAATGTTTAATAATGATCTAAAACTCCTGTTGCCTGCCTCAGACTTTTGAGATTTAGTTGGGTGGTTGGGAATTTTTTACAAGAAGACAATGCCCATAATGCACTCTGTATCAAACTCTTAGTTTCCTTCAGTATAAATGTAATATCTGACCCCAAACAAACTCAAACCAAACCATCTGTTTTTTATGCACTTGCAGTATGCATGTCATGTCACATTTAATTTCCATCAAACTCATTCTTGGATTTTATTCTAAATAAGATGTGAAAAAACCTTAGGAGATGTCAACTGGGGATGTCAGGAAATATTCAAAGACGTGCTGTTGATCAAATACCCTGCTCAGAAGCATAGCAAAAGGCCAACGTATGTTTTAAAATGCTAGTTTCCACTGACACAACATGCCCAAGAAGCATAAAAAAAAGTTACAAAAATGCTGGTGAAAAAAATGTTACTTCAACAAGCAGAGGGTCAATTCACTTACTGTATGCATTTTCACAAAATGCAGATGAAAATCCCTTAAGTACTGTTGTTGTGCCTCAACGACTAATGTATAAGGGGAGGAGAGGGTCCTCAATTAAAAAATGTGATCCCATTCAAGTTCACTTCACTGTTGTGCATGAGGAGATTTTCTAGAAGTAGTTAATTTAACAATATTTCAGCCTAAACATGTGTTTGGGACCTCATAAGCTCAAAATGAGTCTCCATTCAAATCTATTGTACCAGGAATATTATCATCTCTCTTCTCCCTGTAAACATGAGATTGAGTTTTTCCTCAACCACCACTACAAACAATTTAGAGTAAATAACACACAAAAATATTCAGTTTTGGGGGTAATGCCCCTTTAAGGTTAAGCTATCTCCATATCAATGAGTGTGTTTTTAATTTTTTTGAAACTAAATCATCTGTTTCTTTACCGTTATTTCTTTGTGTGTTTTCTCCATGCAGTCACTCAGTAATCTTGACCACATTGTCAGAAATGCTTTGGTCTCATCAGATTTAAAAAAAAAAGCATATATAGTAAATTTGCAGAATATAATACTCACTATCTAGTGTAATTTATATTGCCTATAAAACTATAATGAATACAACTCCAGCGTTCGATCTATCACACAGCACTAAATAAATCCACAATAACTATTCCACAGCCAACCCACTGTTAAGCCAAACTTTAACTGCTCTCACTGCCTGAAACCCCAGTGTGGAGGATAGGTAGAACTATGCACTCCACTTGTATTTAGAGACAGACATATACAGTGCATATAAATAAATATACATTTTCTGAAAGTTGCAATTGTCAGGAATCAGCCTATATGGAAAAATGAAGCTAAGCTGTTGAAACGTATTTGTTGGCAAGTAATAAGGACAGCCAAGCAGCTTGTGGTGTCATAACACCAAGCCCAAACACTAAGCCTCCCCTAGTAAAGCTGATGAGTGATTTATATATGACCCCACAACAGCTTTTTAATTTTACTTCTAAACTTAAGAACCAGAACAAAAAAAATGGAAGGAAAAATTCTAATAAAAATAACAAGTAGGTTAAACTATCGGGAGAGAGTAAAGATACAATAGTAAACATTGTAAAAAATATTGCCAATAACATTTCAAAGACAGGTGTCTAGCAATTTTGAAAGAGATCAAAAAAACGTGTCAAATTATCTACCAATGTTCAGCCCCTTTACTAGTATAAGCACAGTTGGCAAAATTGAGAGCACATGTGAGCCATGCAGCAAGCATAATTCACAATGCACATCACAGAAAAATTACAGAGGTGTGGCAATTAAAAGAAAACAGAAGGTGACAGCAAAGTTTCAGCAGAATAAATTAACAAAACCAAAAAATAAAGCAACCGGCAAACAAGATGTAGGGAGTTGGAGGTATGAACACCACGCGGTGCTCCAGCTCCCCAAACACCCAACACAAACAGGCATAGACACAAGTTAAATGGCAAAGAGTCTTTTATTATGGGAAACTCTTCTTTTTAAGAGTCTCCCATCACCACAGCCACAAGTACACACAATAAAGCACAATTAAAAGCACAAGCACAACTCTTTTCTTCTTTCTCCCACTGGTCCCTGCCTCATCCACTCCTCCTCGCAAGCTTTGTCCACCTTCCACCCCACTCTGAGTCGTACATGTAAGGCAGGCAGCCCCTTTTATCTAATCTCCAGGAGTGCTTCCAGTGACATGATGCTGCAGCTCCGAAGCAATTCCAGGTAAGGTTGGAGCCCTATGGAGTAGGGACTCCCAAATCCCATAACTCCACCTGGTGACTGCCACAAGACACAATAAGGCTACAATACCCGACATGACCTGTGGGTACCCATGCATAGATCTGAGCTTGGACTCAATGCCATCTAGCGTCCTGGGGAGACAAAGGCCTGTGTAAGCGGTCTCCCCCTGTCCTTCCACCGCAAGGGCATCCCGGTTGGGTAAGAAAATGGGCATGCCTTCACAGAGGTTATGAAGTGCAAGTTAGCTATGAATATATTTATCACACAAAATATTACTTATGATAATACAATTATTATATAAGTGTACTTCTCAACTTTTTCTGTGCCAGAATCATTTTAGGATGGAGCCAAGAAAATAAAGTGGTTGAGCATTTTTTGCAGCAAGAAGGGAACAATCCGTACCATGTTTCTGTCTATTTTGTCCAAGGTGGCAGCACTTCAAAATCCCAAAAACTGTAATATTTTCAATTCAGCCGTAAATGTTTTAAAATGTCTTTTATCTATTATAGGAAGACATAGAGCTTATTCCAGTAGCATCATCCTCAAGGCAAGACCACTGAAGGGCAGACACACCTAAACACCCGCACTGTTTTATACCATGTCATTTGGTTGTATCAGAATATAGTATATGTTTTACATTACGCATAGCCTTTGATTCTGTCAAAACACAAACAACAAAATACAACAAAATAGCTCTGGTACGTGTTCAGTATTTGTTCAGTAGGTAAGACAATACATATTTAATATCAAATTTAAATAATTAACTGCAACAGGAACTGTTTATTCACTGCAGTGAAATGCACAGAATAACTACCTGCAACTGTTTCCAAACAAAAAAAAAAAAAAAAAAAAAATCACTGAACAAAATTAGGTCCTCAAAATACTTCTAAACTGCAAGGTATACTGTACTTTGTACAACATATATGTACAATATACAAAGTAAATCCTGAGACATCGATATATAGACAGGGCAGCAACAAAAAAAGCAAAAGCAATGTTCAATAAATAAAGTGCAGCACTTTTAATCTTCAGCAAATTATCCATTAAGACAGTGATGAAAGTGGAGGTTAAAATCAACAATAAATAATCCAATGATAAAATGGGGTTAAACTCACTACCAGGATATATCCATTAATACCTATATGAGCTTTAGTGCTTGTTTCTCTAAGTGATGTATCCTCTGCACACCCTTTTAAGAGACGTCGACTGACAAGCAGTATCATCCCTCAAATATGTCTCATGTTCCTGCCACCATCCTATGGCCTTCAGCGGGAAATCTCGCAAGTGCTGCTCCTTTCTTCCACCGCTATCACTTTGCCTTCAGCAGGAGCTCACTTGGAGCAGTTAGACACTCCTGCTCCTTGGGCACTCAGCAGTAGTGACCCTGCTCTGTTGGCACCATCCACTTCTTCATCTTGGGGCCACTTCCTGACCACTTCCCTCCACGCTATCACACCAGCTGTTATGATCCTGCTTCTCCATTTTGTTTATCTTTACTTTCCAATTAACCTCCAGACCAATTTTTCCTGTTCTCTTTCTGGAATTCTTCCTTAATCTTTCTTTGGATCTCCTACTTGAACAATTTTCTCTTTGAAGCTCTCCCTTCATGTTCTACTTAGGCTCTTCTTATACTTCTGTGGGGTGCAGGTGCCTAATCACGCACCTCAGAGCACTAATGAGGAAATTGGCTGAACAGCATACATCTGCACTTAAACATTGGCTCCATTATTTCCCCCCATCAACACCCCAGGGCTGTACACATTCACGCTAGCATGTGCATCTACGCCCCATCAGTTTATAAACTTTATATTAAAAAAAAAAAAAACACAACAACATGCACCAGCACAGACCTCTAACTCATCTTACTGCACACCTAACCTTTTGCAGTCCGATTCAAACAAGAAAAGGACTTTCTTTATTCTTGATATCATGGAGGGAGTGATAGTCGAGAAACTATCGTATTAAGTGGCACAAAGCTAAGCATGTATAAAAGAACCCATTATGAATCAAAGGAGTTAAATGTTGCAAATGAAAACTGCATGTTGTTTTAACAATGCAACAAGTCATCATTTGGGAACAATGAAACAGAATAAAAGAAATGGCGAAAATGTAGGAGAATGGACATGCTGGCATTTAAATAAATGTGAACGTGACCTTGGAGATTAATGGAGTCATAATAATGCATTTTACATGATCAAACACCTACAAGTGAAACGATTCAAATAGGCAGCACTGTAAAAATGAAAAACTGTCAAATTAGACTTTATCTGGACTGGTGAACACTGGGATAATTTAGGAAACTACTCTTTCCTTTGATGACTACGTGTGTTCTGGTGGTTTACAAGGTAGACTGCTGCTAGGGATTTCTTCCTCCCAAACTGCAAAAATGCTTTTATAATCGGCAGTTGCTCTTTTTTTTTTTTTTAATATATTTATTAAACGGTGCTACAGTTAGTGCTTTATCAGGTAAAATGCAGCATGGCAATGTGCATTATCCATCAGCGCAGCATGAGCTTGTGCCTATGGTTACTGCCAGGTAGACAAAGAAAGAGTTCATTCGGTCCAAGTAATTGCTTAATTCATAAAAGAAAAGCAAGCCTTGTACCTGTTTTTAAATGTCAAAAGGGCATATTTATTGTCACGCACTTTCATCGGGGGTTTACCCATTGGACTCTGCTGATGCTTACAGTTCTGGAGGGGGTCCTCTGCTGTACCAAGAAAACACCCAGTGAGGGAAACTGAGCTCTGCCCACAACACTCCCGGGAAAACCCACCCCTTTAGGTCAAGCCTTATAAATACTGACATCCCCAGAATGAAAGACATCAGTTCAGAAGCAAAACACCTGCACGTCGGTCATCCCTAACATTAAGAGGCCAAATAGCCTGTTTTCTATTCTTGCGCCACAAAGTCCATTTCAGTTTCCTTTTTTTGGATATTAGAGTTGCACTGGGTGACCCAGCTGGTTCCCATCTTTTTCTATGGATTTTTACGTTCATCTGTCTCTTGACAGTATGTACCTACATGATTGAGGGGTTTGTTCCAGAATCCTATCATGCTTTGTATAGAGGTGCTGCCTAGTTTCCATCTTGAATGCACTGGACAACAGACTACATCTGTGACCTTCAGATTGGGCTAGGCAATATGGGCTTAAATTTATATTGTGATTATTTTGAACCAAAATGTAATGTATTCAATATATTTTGATATGGTCTCAAAACACCTTGAAGATCAGCATCATATATAATAAAAGCCTGATATATTTTCTCAATATAACAATATGAAACATTAGCAAAGGTAACTATTTTTTCCCAAAATCTAAAAGTTTCATGCATAGCCGCCTCTCAAAGAAACATCTCAAACTACATGTTGTTAACAAACCATTTTTATTTTACATCCCCTCTGCTTATTTTTCAGTTTCCATTGTAAGTATTGCTTTCAAAAACTCTGCCTGCCTTGCTAGTATCAGTGTCTGCCAGGCAGTAAACGTTGCTATCTATCCCTCTCTCTGCATTTGACCTTTTTATGTACAGTAAGGAAAGACAAAGCTCTTAATTCATTACCTTGAAAATCACAGATCATAATACATGTACATCTGTATATTCTACATATTTTTTTAATGTTTTACTTTATTTCTAATGGTCTCAAATGATATTTTTGCATGTATGTGCCTTTTCTGGTCAAAGATTGAGCACAAAGGGTAACATATTCCTAATGATGAAGGATTACACACTGCACGGACATCCAAGTCTGGTGTGAATTACTGGCTGCTGTAGTTACGTTATCTGATCACTGACAATGTACTGTACAAGTATTTTCTGGGTGTAAGTGAAGTAGGCAAATTATGTTCTGCAATATGGTAGTCACTGCAATTCTCATTCTTTCCATGCCCACTACATGTCTGCTCATATGTTATGCAACAGAACACCAAATATTTTATAGACCTTTGCTTAGCAGGAACCCACTTTGTGAAGGAGACAGAAGGGTACACTGAAGGATGGCCTTGTCCTATGCAGTAACATGTTTTACCTTTAGATTCTGCACTGCTTAAACTGTCATCATGGGAAAATCAAATTATTTCCAAACAGCAGAACTAAACCAACCTGTTCAAAACACTTCCTTTTCTGGTCCTCGCTCTATTTCTTTCACACTCAACATCGTCAGACATCATGGGCAGAATTGATGAACACACATTTAAAAAGAGCTACAGAGACTTTGCAGATTTTATTTAACATTAAGAAGAAGTAGTGAAAAATCAAAGAAAGGTGCTGAACATCGCAATATTAGCTTTTACATATTGATTTTTATTAAAATTCAAATTGAATCTAAATTCAACATATTCTTCAGTCCTACATTGAGTATGTGATTTTAAAAACTTTGGTGGACTTTATTGATGCCCTCTAGATGTTTAAAGATCCAACTTTGGCTTTTCTCTTCTAGACCAATCAGGTTTAGTTCTGTTATCCTAGTGCTGGGCGGTATACCGGTTCATACCGAAAACCGTTTTTTATTTTTTTTATGATATGGATTTTTCTTATACCGCAACACCGGTTTAAATTGCCTAAACGACGTTCGGAACGTGGCGCAGCGGGAAACTGTTTAAGTGGGGACCTTTTTCACTGCTACACCGCTAAACACAGATTTGTTGCACTAGGGCTCTTTTTCACTGCTACACCACCAAATAGTGGGCGGTAGCATAGGTATGCCGTGCGGTGAAAATGGACAGTAAGCATTCCGAAACTGAACTAAAAGTAAAGTTGAACATGTGATGAACAGAAGAACTTTTGTCGAAAAAAAGGAGTCATATCCGTCACCTGGAGATAGTTTAGTTTTAAAAGGTCAGATGTGTAAATACTGTTTCTATACTACTGGATAATACTGCAAGCCAAGTTGTACTTGTTTTTGTACTTGCTAGTGTATGTTTTGCTTGTATTCATTCTACGATGTGCTATCGACTCGTTCAGAGATGGGCGCAACTCTGAATGGATGGCATAATTAAACATGTATAACGAAGATATTTTTAAAGTTCTGAACACTCCTAAGTTAATAACTAGTTTTAATTTCACAAAGATGTTTATCGTGTGGTGATTGGTAATTATCGTGTGGTTTTGGTAGAGAGCAGGAATATCATGAAGTGAATGGATTCTGTGCGGTGATTGCTGCAGGCGCCTGCTCTTAGTGCGGAGGAAGTCAGTTTAAGAAGCGTAGTGATTAACGACTGGGTCGGGGAACACTTAACACAAAGTATTTGATGTGCTGCATTAACTTGTGACGGGGTTTGAGAAAATCTAGTAAATTAAACATTGATTTTAGGATGAAGTTTAGTTTACAACATTCTACTTTAATTATAAAATAAACTGAGAATGAAGTGGAAACGTCGACTTTAATCTTGACATAGTCAACATGTCGAATTTATTCTCGACATATAGTTTGTTTTTTTCTTCCGTGTCCATATTTTTTTTTCTTCACAGTGGCCCTAATGCGCTTCCATAGGGCTATACCACAAACAAAAAAATGCAAGTTATAAATGCAAGTTGCAGTTTTTATTATTTATGTATATAGCTTAGCTTGAAGCAATGTCCATATTAATGCAGTTTGCCTAAATGATGGTACAGTTGTTAAGATGTCATCACCAAGATTGCACTTGTTTTATTTTATTTTAATTTGGTGAATACTGTGTAATGCACCTAGGCTTGAAGCCTTGAAGTAATGGTGCAACTATCAGTAATACTATTATGTATTTTATTGTTATTATTTATTAGTTTAAATATCATGCAGCTTAATGATGGTAAAATTGTTTAAAAAGTCACTTTAATGTGTCAGTGGACAGAGATTGTTAACATTAACAGAAAGTGTAGTTGGTTTACAAAAAATATTTACTATTTATTCCTTTTCTAAGACGTGTTCAGTGCAATCCAACTTTTGACAAACACCTCTGGATATTTTACTAAGTCTAAATGCCTCTTTGTATGGTTGAAAATATGTTGTCAAAATCATAGTTTAAGCTTTTGCAAAATTTGTTCAATTAAAGGTTCTATATTTTGACTGCATCTGTCATGCAATGTGATTCCTTCTCTTTAGTGCCACCCCCTTGAAAACTATCACTTTATGGGGCCATGCAAACCTGGATTAATACTTGTGTGCACATTAAAATGTCTTTTTGTACGATGTACAATTCTCATAACAGTCTAATAGGTTATTCTTAGCCAGTCTACTGCAGTAATTGCAGTGGAAAATGTGGTTAACATCCACTCATGCATGGGGAAAAAAATACCGTCTAATACCGTGAAACCGGCAGAATTTACAAAAATACCGTGATATAGAATTTTGGTCATACCGCCCACCTCTATGTTATCCTATAAGATAGGGCTTTTCTTAGAGTATAGTGATATATTTGGGGATTGTCTCTCTGTGACCTGTAGTGTTGTTATATCTGCTTTTGAAGTGTGACTGCAAATGCAGTCTCAATAATGCACAAACTGAGTTTGTATTTGACCTAGGTTAGACAGAAGGCAGAATTCTTTTGTATTTTAGAGGACCAGAAGACAAAACATAATCAAAAGTCTAATTCAAAAACCAAGCAGTCTGTACTATCTTTCATAAAAACCTAAATCATTACAACAGTGATTCTGGGTTACAGCTACTGCAAAGGTTCAAAATAATCTGAATTCAACACAAAACACTCACCAACTGCAGCTGTTGTTTTCAGTCAAATCACAGATAACCCAAAGATCCTCAGATGACTGACCATTACGCAGTCGTGTTACCCGATCTGCCACAACAAGTGATGGCGCCAATAAAGAAGATAAGCAGAATTGAGAAAAACGAATCCAAAATCTTTTCATAGGACAGAAAAGAATTCTGCACATTTGAAAACCCTAAAAGTAAGGTAAAAAATCATGCAGAATTATCACTGAAAAATTGACAAATGTATCATCAGATCCTTGAAACTCACACTAGTGGAAATCACGTTAATCTTTCTTTAAAATAAGAACATTTTAATGTGAGGTTAAGCTTATAACAAGACTCAGCTGGATAAACACTGAAGGGTATAATTTTTTTGTGCCGCTGGGGGTTCTAAGCAATAGAATGCAAGAGGGAGATTTAAGAAGAAGTCAGCAGGTCAACATGCTGTGTTATCCTATCAGACCCTGACTCGAGGCTGAAAAATGTAGCCAGTTAAAAGGCTTTCCTATATTATATATGTTAAAATATATATGTTAAGAGAGAGAGAGAGAGAGAGAGAGATACAGTCATATGAAAAAGTTTGGGAACACCTCTCAGCCTGCATAATAATTTACTCTATTTTCAACAAAAAAGATAACAGTGGTATGTCTTTCATTTCCTAGGAACATCTGAGTACTGGGGTGTTTTCCGAACAAAGATTTTTAGTGAAGCAGTATTTAGTTGTATGAAATTAAATCAAATGTGAAAAACTGGCTTTGCAAAAATTTGGGTACCCTTGTAATTTAGCTGATTTGAATGCATGTAACTGCTCAATACTGATTACTTGCAACACCAAATTGGTTGGATTAGCTCGTTAAGCCTTGAACTTCATAGACAGGTGTGTCCAATCATGAGAAAAGGTATTTAAGGTGGTCAATTGCAACTTGTGCTTCCCTTTGACTCTCCTGTGACAGCATGGGATCCTCAAAGCAACTCTCAAAAGATCTGAAAACAAAGATTGTTCAGTATCATGGTTTAGGGGAAGGCTACAAAAAGCTATCTCAGAGGTTTAAACTGTCAGTTTCAACTGTAAGGAATGGAATCAGGAAATGGAAGGCCACAGGCACAGTTGCTGTTAAACCCATGTCTGGCAGGCCAAGAAAAATACAGGAGTGGCATATGCGCAGGATTGTGAGAATGGTTACAGACAAAACAACAGATCACCTCCAAAGACTTGCAAGAACATCTTGCTGCAGATGGTGTATCTGTACATCGTTCTACAATTCAGCACAATTTGCACAAAGAACATCTGTATGGCAGGGTGATGAGAAAGAAGCCCTTTCTGCACTCACGCCACAAACAGAGTCGCTTGTTGTATGCAAATGTTCATTTAGACAAGCCTGATTAATTTTGGAACAAAGTGCTTTGGACTGATGAGACAAAAATTGAGTTATTTGGTCATAACAAAAAGTGCTTTGCATGGCAGAAGAACACCACCGCATCCCAAGAAAAACACCTGCTACCTAATGTCCAATTTGGTAGCGGTTCCATCATGCTGTGGGGCTGTGTGGCTAGTTCAGGGACTGGGGCCCTTGTTAAAGTCGAGGGTCGGATGAACTCAACCCAATATCAACAAATTCTTCGGGATAATATTCAAGCATCAGTCACAAAGTTGAAGTTACGCAGGGGTTGGACATTCCAACAAATTTGAAATCTACAAAGGCATTCATGCAGAGGGAGAAGTACAATATTCTGGAATGCCACCACAGTCCTCTGAGTTCTATGGGATGATTGGAAGCAGGCTGTCCATGCTCGGCAGCCATCAAATTTAACTGAACTGGAGACATTTTGTATGGTCAAAAATACCTCCATCCAGAATCCAGACACTCATCAAAGGCTATAGGAGGCGTCTAGAGGCTGTTATACTTGCAAAAGGAGGCTCAACTAAGTACTGATGTAACATTTCTGTTGGGGTGCCCAAATTTATGCACCTGTCTAATTTTGTTATGATGCAAATTGCATGTTTTCTGTTAATCCAATAAACTTAATGTCACTGCTGAAATACTACTGTTTCCATAAGCATGTCATATATTAAAAGGAAGTTGCTACTTTGAAAGCTCAGCCAATGATAAACAAAAATCCAAAGAATTAAGAGGGGCTCCCCAACTTTTTCATATGACTGTATATATCTCACGTGATTTACACAAAACAGGAGACAAAAAATTTATGTAATGAACCAATATGTCCCAACAAACATAAATACAATAGGAGGGAACATTTTTTGGGGTTAAACAGAAGCTATATTGTTGTTGTAAACAATGGTCAAAACACAAGAGTTGTTCATTTTTCATCAATTCTTTTAAGGAAAGAATCAAAATTGAACCTACAGACAAACCTTGATCAAAATCAGAAACCTTTCCATAAATAATCAATGTAATTTACTAGATTATTTGCTTTAATGGCAGTCTCTTACAGGATCTTTATTTTATGCTAGTTATATTTCAGATACTTTTCCATTCGGCTCCTTTCTATAAAGTCCAATCTTGCCTCCAAAAGGTCAAAGCATAACATGTTCACTGCCACAAAATGGTGGGGCCCATTGAAACAGAATAATAAAATTAAAAAAAAAAAAATCAATAACCTAGTCAAGAAAAATAAAGCAAAAAAAAAAAAAAAAGAAAATCATTCATTCAATACAAAATGATCAAAAGGCACAACTGTCACAAAAACAAAAGATAATCGGTTAAAAAAAAAAAAAAAAAAAAGGCTGTGAGAAGTTATTTAAGGACAATGAGAGAGGCTGACAATCTGAACAGCCTAAACTTCTTTTAAAGGAAAAAAGACATGAAAAGACAGCAAACAGGAACCAAAACAAAGGTCAAAGAAGCCAGTGGAATAAATATCACGATGACATCACAATGGCACAACACCCTGAAATACTGGAAGACAAAGTAACCGCCAGCAAAATGAAACAGTAGAAAAAAAGAATGAAATAATGGGGAAAAAAATTTCAGTTAACATAGCACACTTAAACTGTCCGTGAAACTAATAGTTTGCAACTTGCAACTGGTTTCAGTCCTTAAGCTTAAACTGAAAATAGCACTGTATACCAGCAATTTTTTTCACCTAATTTAAATGTTTTCAAACAATCCACTCAATTTTTCACAAATAGAAAAACTGACCTTTGCAGGTAGCCATCAAAAATATAAAGGCTACATTTACACTGCAGGACCAAACATAAAATGCCAGTTTTACTTTTCAGATGCAATCTTTTGTCTGTTTTTTTCTTACATTTACATGAGGCTTCTATCGAACACATGTAGTTACATATACAATATCCTGACATGAATGACTTTGCAAACAAAACACCAAAGAGACAGCAGATTAAAAAATGATTACACAAATAATGCAAAGGGTGAATAAAAGCAATATTGTGGAAAGGGAAGAATTATTTTTTTCTCGCCATTTTAATTTTCCTTTGGAAATGAAGATATGATCATTTGTGGTTCTTCTCAGTCATGGCAGCAGGTATTTCTTCAAATCCGAATTTTTCTGTTTCTGTAACATTCATCAAATTGTGCACTGGACAAAGGCAAAACCCCAGAGTACAGATAAACACCCCACTTCACAGTAGCTCCAGGGTCCTACATTTTCAATCACTTTATATTTAGGTACAAGTTTATAACATTAATTAGTTGCACTGCACTAAATGGGACATGGACAAAAATCATGTTTAGCTTCAAAAATCTGGGTCACATCGTGAGAATCTGAATTACACAAAAGGAAAATACTTGGCTCTCACATTTTGACAAATCAGATTACAAGTTTCATTTTGCTGCTTACATAGTGTGGTAAATAAAAATTGGGTCTGATGATCCTAGCACAGAAACAATCACCCATGTTACCTTTATTAGAATATCCTAAACACAATTAGATCAATATTAAGTATATTCCTATTTAATATTAAAAAAATGGATCTATTTACAGAATGAGAACAAAGTAATATTTTTTAAAAATTGGAGTTTAGCCTTTGCTACATCAGATTTTAGATTCAACAACAGTATTTTGACCTGTACATATATTTACTTACCCCACCTCATAAGAGCAGCATTAGAATATTTTTAACTTATAGAATGATCGAGTAAAACCATACTCGATCATCCTACAAGTTAAAAATAAAACAATAAAAAACACTAGTAAAAGGGCTGCGTCTGTTGTGGGGTTCTGATTGTGAAAGAAAAAAAAAAACCTTAATCTTGATACTTCCAACACCATGTAATATGTCATGTCATTTAGACAGTTTTATGAAGTGCACTCTGGCTCTCAAAAACAAGGAACTGTTACTCCAATTTATGAGACAGTTATTATGAGGCGAGTGTTATATTGACAGAGTAACATCTTATCTTAAAGAGAATTTCTTCTATTGGCTTCCTGACTTGTAAATAACCTTCACAAAAAATAAATCGTAGTACACACATTTAACACCCTTACCCCAATGTTAACCGTATAGTATAATTTCATCTATAATTACAGATTTACTCAAGTAATCCACTCTTTTAAAATACATTAATATAAAACTTTAACCCTAGGCCTGAAGAAAACATATTTTAGCTTGATCACTTTACATTTGCTTTTGTATTTTAAGAATAAAACTACCGGTAGCAAATTTAAACAGCACTTTAAACCACATCTGTCTTATAAATCATAAAACCATGAACATCTGAGTCATTCACTCATTCTAACACTAAAATTGCAGTTACACTTTTAGTCACCTCACAAGTGCTAGTCTACAAAGTACAAGGGAAACTATGAATAAAACAATGTACTAAATATACCAATGCTATTGCCACTATGCAGCAGAGCTTAGCTGCTAACAAATAAGACTGTCCAAAACGAGACAACCAGTTGATCCCACTCCTTGAACTTCATCCTTGCAAGTCACTGAATTTACATTGTTTCAGTTGTAGAAATAAGTTAACACCTGTACATTTAGGAACTGCAAGCTGTACTAGATGAAAAAGTTAGGCTATATATAATTTAATATTAAGAATACAAACATTTGTCACTATATTTAAAATTTAATAGTGTGATGAGGTGTTTTTTTTTCTTTTTTAAAAGGTGAATATTAAATCAGCAGATTTCATTATGGTAGAGGCACAACAGAAACAAAACTGGGCCAAAGCCCAGGAAAGGCAGGTTGTTGATCTGCAGTGTTGCTGGAAATTAGATCAACATTCATATGTTAAAATAAATAAGTTACATACTGTATAAACTAGATAACTGTGAGTTTGGAATTGTAATGTGTTGAAGAGTATAGCACTGCTGTCACACTAATTCACTTCACAGCACGCAGGACTTTCCCCATGCCTGTGCCAGCTGTCGCCAATAATTGAGATTATTTAAAGATACCATGTGAGGATGTTAAGGCATGTGTATGAGTTCATCCAATGGTGAACTTGCATCCCATCAAGGGCTGGATCCATTAAGTGATCGAACAGGGACTGGTACTTTATAACCCTGTACTAGTAACAGGGGTTTTAGAAAAAGAATGAATGAACACATGGATTTATTTTGTAAATTAAAGCCAGTGATGTGTTCTCATGGTGCTTTACTGAAATAAATCAGCTTTATCAATGCATATTGTCATAATGTTTAACTTACAAAAGATATACAAAGAAAGTTTAGCATTCCCTGTATACAAAGTATGATTAGTGACTGAACAGAAAGCTACCTAAATGCAGACAATTAATCTAAAAATTTGCAATATGCAGTGTCTATAAAAGTCAAAATATTGTTACATTTGAAAAAGCTAGAGATGTTTTAAGGAGGTCTGAAGCCTAAGCAGGACATCCGTAGCAACTGCTTAATGTTTCTCTATTAAACTGTCAAAAAGTCACTTACACAGCATTTTTACACATCCTCGTCTTCCTCTGTCACAGAGCACAGCATCCAGTGCCAACCTTCCTGAAATTCCTAAGCCTAACAGAATTTGATCAGTTTCTGCTTGGTGACTTGCTCACAGACATCAGCATCCATCAGTCTAATGTAGTACAGCACAGTTCATCTGAAGCACAAGGGAGTCCTACATAATTAAGCAATGCTTTTAGAGCTCACCCAAAAAACAGGAAGAATACAAAAAAAGGAAATATATTGCAGGGTCTTAAAAATCTAGAATATAGAACACTTTACCTACTATCATTATAGTACATCCAAATTAATCAGGTCTTAAATACATACACACACACACACACATATATTATATACATACACACACGCACCTCAAATGTCCGTAAAACAGTTCATTAATTAAAGCTGATCAGTTCCTAGCATTTTAAAATAACATCAGCTTGAGATACCCAAGCGCTACTTTCAACAGCATCTTACTAAGTAAGAGGCCATCAAATTTCTGTGTAAATAATCTTTACTAATATCCATTGATTTACTGAAGACACTTTACCCAGACAATGATTAAACCAAACAAAATGCACAGAATGCAGTCACTTGGCACACTCGCGGGACACTTTCTGCTTATCTCTCTCCCTCTAAATCATAAGCAGCACTTCATCATGTTCTGGCCCGGCCAATACTTGGATTAGAAACCAAACCAGGAAAAGCCTGGATTGCTGCTGGAGTAGGTGTTGGCAAGGCCAGCAGGGGCTGTTTACCTTACCCTGCAGTCTGAATGTGGATCCCAATGCCTCAGTGCAGCGATGGGGGCACTGCAGTAAAAATGGCACCGTCCTTTGGCTGAGATATAGATTTGCGGTCCTGACTCTCTGTGGTCATAAAAGATCCCTGGAGATCCTTTGTAAAGTATAGGGTATTTCCCAAGGTCCAGGTAAAACTGCCCACCATGGCCTATTCATTGTGGTCCCCTAATCATCCCCTGTCTCCAACTACCTGTCTCTCATCCCTTCAACACCTAAAAGCAAATGTGTGGTGAACGTACTGACGCAGAATGGCTGCCATTGCATCATCCAGGTAGATACTGCATGTTGGTGGTGGCTGAAGTGTATGTAAAGTATCGATTATTCAGTATGCCATTTTCATTGTTTCTTTTACATGCTTTTTCCATGTCAATAATTAGTCTAGGGAGATAAAACCCAGACAACAATTTTTTGCTCAGTACTACCTTTAACTACAGCGCTGCAATCAGTTCAATCCATTTTCTTGTCATTACAAAGAAAAGTATTTTTGCCAGTCCCACAGGTGCAGAAACATTAAAAATATAGTAACAATACAGTACAAAGTACAATAATACAATAACATAGTGCAGCAACAACAAATTACTAATAAAAGGTGTCAACAAAGAACAGCCATTAAAATATGATCTGCAGAGGCAGACTAACTATTGGGCTCTTTTAATAATATCAGTGATGTGGACCTATTTACTCTTAACAGTAACCCACTGCATGTTTTGTTTGCTGAGGCTGAGTGAGTCTCTGTAGCTATCATACATTTTCTGTAAAAACCTCTTAATTATTGTATTTAAACTAATTACTGCTGTGTCATCACATATTGACAGAGTTAAATGATCGAAGGTCTGTATGCTACACCAAGATCACAAAACTCAAATAGTATGAATGATCATTGTACTGTAGTGAAGACAAACATAATAATAACAAGCAAAAATTTTCCAAACTGTAACTAGGAAGACATTTGTTTTACAAGTTTAAAGAGTATATTGAAATCTTTAATTTTGGCAAGCAACAAAACATCTGTGTATTTGCAATGAACTACTTAGCAATACAGATAAAGTAGCTAGCCCAGCTCGACTCTGGCTGTTAAGAAAATTGACTTTGCAAGACTTCACCAGTGACCTTAACCACACTAATAGAAACGCACCCAGAACTGTATGGACCAGTATTGGTCCCTGAAACACTGAAACAAAATAAGGTACTTTCACTCTAGCATTCCAGTTCAGATGGTAAATTCGCTTTTTTCAATTCTGTCACATTTTGGGTTCCTAGATGCACTAATGAAAATGAAGTTTAATCAATAAGAAGAAAAAAAAAACATAAAACGCATAAGTCATTTTAACTAAACTTCAATAAGACTCGACTCTGTTACAGTCTCATCAGATATAATGAAACTCAAAAGCATCTTCACAGAGATGCCATACTAGAGAGGGGCAAGGAAGCCAGATTCAAGACTGAGCAGAAAGACAGAAGCCCCAAGGCCAATTAAAAGCCTAAATCATTAACAAGCCTGATACTTTTTAAGATTTTTATTATTGTGAGTAGTACAGTGTTGTACCATGTTAGCCATAGATTGATAAAGGAGAAAATAAGGTGAAAGGACACCTTTTACTGGCTAACTAAACAGATTACAAATGCAAGCTTTCGAGGCCTTAGCTGCCTCGAAAGCATGCATTTGTAATCTATTTAGTTAGCCAATAAAAGATATAATTTCACCTTATTTTCTCCTGTATTATTGTGAGTATAGTGAGACTTGTGTGTTAAGATGATTGATCTTGCAGGTTTCTGACTACTGCTTGCAAGAAAGTGTTTTTTCTCTGAACTAAACCCGGTCTATAAATCAAAACTGCAGCATTTTCTGCCCAAATTGATACAGTACTAACCATAGTAAATGTTTTAATTTACATTTACATTTTTAAAGGCAAGTTGACTTTATTTAAACAATAAGAATCCAGAATATATTCACCATTTGTTTAATAAATAATTACAACAAAATGATAAGTAAGATCTTTTGAATTTTGTGAAAGGAATTCAATAGTACATTATCACTTACACAATATAAGGTTTTCTAAGCATATGAATTACTTTGTAATTTCCTAACTACATCCTGTCCACAATAAATAAAATTTTATAAATGAAAAAAGTAGAAAAGAAAAGTTCAGGGGTCTCATTTATAAAACATGCATACACAACTTCCCATGTAAATGCCAGGATTTATTAAAGAAAATTTGACAGGGGAACATGTGTATGTTTATGGCAATTCTGCCCTATGCATACGCAACATTTCGAAGAAACTGGGAAATGACAACAGCTTCGATAAAGCAGAGAAATGCAGCCAAACCAGCTAAATGACAACTCGTACACATAATAATTCATATCACTGAGCTGTTATTACAATGTGTGTTGACGTGACAGGCAACAATGAATATGATGCACAGACTGTATTTTAAGTTCCCTTTTTTACGAAGGCCAATGCTAGATATTTGTACTGCAGAACTGTTTTGGTTTCTCATCAGTTTGTATCAACTACCTGTTGTCAGTTCTGAGGGAACTGTCTGACCAGTCAACAGTATCTCAGGCAAATTTCACGTAATCATGCCTGCTATGCCGGAAGCCATTAACCTGCTGGAGAGCCACTATATCCAGTTTTCATTTGATATTGGTGTACAAACAAAAAAAAAAAATGTTTTTACCAGCATAAAAAGACAATTTGCAGCAGTGCCCAGTTCTCCTAAAATAATCTGAATAATTTGCTGCACACATATTGCATAAAGAGCACCTAGAAAAAACAAAGCTGTGTTTGTTAATCATAAGCAATTTCAGTCCATTAATGCAAAAGTCATGTCTCAGCGGCCTTGGTCAACCTGTCATTCATTTGTTTTGAGCCAAAGTAGCTTTGTCAGATGTGATGGCGTTATGTGCACTGGCTGGCTTGTTGTTAAGGTAACTGGCTGAACCCCCTGTTTTTCATAGGGCCTGTACTCTTCATTTAAACAGCAATCATGCGATTAAATGTGCCAGTTGATAGTGGCTACCCACTCAGACAGTGGTACTAAACGCCTTTCCCAGAACCATAGTTCATAGAGGAGAGGCACTATAATACCACATATGATGTTGCGGAGATCAGCCACATACTCTTGAATGCAGGTGGCAGGGTCTTGATGCAGCAGGAGGGAGATGCTCTACCAGCCAATGACGTTCAGTTTCGTGATTGCATACAGTGTGTATAAGGTTGATTAGCATGCTTAACATATGGATGTTTCACGATGGCATTCAAGGTGAGTTCAGGTACGCAAATTTACAAGATGATTAAGATTGCGATTTCTAAGTGGTAAACTGCATACACATGTGTGAACACTAGGTTTAACATATCAGATGTTTTTTTGGACATGTGCATTTTCCTGTTGTTTTTTTTTCTGGGGTGTGCATATTTTCACACTCTAATCCACGCAGAGTTTTATAAATGAAGTCCCAGGATCCTTAGAGAGCTTAAACAAAGGAAACAGAAAACACATTTTGCAAATGGCATAGGTGATCCTGCAGACTGAATTATTTTATTGGAAAGTTGAAGTTTTCACAGAATTCTTTCAATTAGACAAGATTAGGTACTGAGGGAGCAATGTAATAAAGGCAGCTATATAAGAAGAGTTATTTAACAGGGAGTGCCATCAGAACCAATTTAAAAGTAGACAAAATTATGAGGGTTTGTCAAACAACATAAAAATGGATGTCCAGTACAGTTGTTATCAGGAAAAAATAAAACGGCAAAAGAAAACTGAATGACAGAACTACTTCTAGGTCTGAACCATTTCCCAACAGATTTTAGAAAGTTTAATCTTCAATCTTAAATAATATTAATTTTTATCCATATTACTAACCGAGAATGGTAAACCGGAAGGCACAGACGCAGGTACACTGCGATGGACCCAGGAGACATAGTGCGCAGGCGCCTACAGCGTGCGTCTCATAAACCGCAAGCGAAGTCTGATCCACAGCCACACAGAAAACAGGATTCTGCACTGCACCCCAGAGTCAAACGGAAGACACAACGGAGTCCGCAAAGGTCCACAAAGATAGTATGGAAGGCGCGAGAAAGTACGAAAGGCACAGGCTCCTACAACGCGCTTCTGAACTAAACGTCCACACTACACAGCATGGTCCGGGTAATAAGAATAAACGAACTCTCCGTATTAAACGTACGGCATCCTCACACGTCCAAACCATATAGCATATGTGAATCACATTACAGTGATGCATTATTAACAGTACAACCACAGAAAACGCTCCGTATTAACAGTAAGTGCAAATATCCATATTACTAACGGTAGACAACGGACAACTAATGGAGTCACTGTCACGGCTCCAAAACGATCCAGCTCAACTAACGGAGCTACAAAAACGAGCCCACATGCATAAAAAAAATAAACGTAGGCAACTACAACGCGCGTCTGAAACCGCGGAAGCAAAACTGTCTCGGCTCCAAAACCAAACAGCTCGACTAACGGAGCTACAAAAACGAGCCCACATGGACAAATACAATGAACATAGACGCCTACAACGCACATCTGAAACTGCGGAAGCAAAGCAGGCACGGCTCCAAAAAGAAAGAGCTCTACTGACGGGGCTACAAAAACGAGCCCGCCTGGATGAAAACAATGAACGCAGGCGCCTACAACGCGCTTCTCAAACAACGCAACCAAAGGAGTCACGGCTCCAAAACGAAACATCTCAACTAACAGACATACAGAAACGAGCCCGCCTGAATACAATTAATGAACGAAGGCGCCTACAACGCGCCTCTCAAACAGCAGAGGCAATAGATAAACGGCAAAGAAAGGAACGACAAACAGCCGCTAAACAATTCCGCCAATTAGCTGACAACGCATTCTGTAATGAGTCCACTATTAATGAACATTCATTAGGATTAATGAATATCATTTGCTGTCATTGTCATTCACTTAACTTCCCTGAAGAAACAACTGGCAATACAACTAATGAGTTTACACGTTGTTGTCAAAAGGGTAAGGTTAGACTGCCTCCTTTAGATGAATATCCTGAATATCTACGGAAGCATTTAAACACTATTAACCCAGCCGGATTACCACAACACAATCTTAACCTTAAAATCGGGACAAGTGTCATGCTATTAAGAAACCTTAATACTAAACAAGGTTTATGCAACGGTACACGTTTAGTCATCAACTAGTGCTGGGCAGTATACCGGTTCATACCGAAAACCGTTTTTTATTTTTTTTATGATATGGATTTTTCTTATACCACAACACCGGTTTAAATTGCCTAAATGACGTTCGGAACGTGGCGCAGCGGGAAACTGTTCAAGTGAGGACCTTTTTCACTGCTACACCGCTAAACATAGATTTGTTGCACTAGGCCTCTTTTTCACTGCTACACCACCAAATAGTGGGCGGTAGCATAGGTATGCCACGCGGTGAAAATGGACAGAGAGCATTCCGAAACTGATCTAAAAGTAAAGTAGAACATGATGAATAGAAGAACTTTTGCCGAAAAAAAGGAGTCACGTCCGTCGCCTGGAGATACTTTAGTTTCAAAAGGTCAGATGTGTAAATACTGTTTCTATACTACTGGATAATACTGCAAGCCAAGTTGTACTTGTTTCTGTACTTGCTAGTGTATGTTTTGCTTGTATTCATCCTGCGATGTATAACGAAGATATTTTTAAAGTTCTGAACACTCCGTCGGCTAAGTTAATAACTAGTTTTAACTTCACAAAGACGTTTATCGTGTGATGATTGGTAATGTGGAGAAAGAAAAAGCGTAATGATTAACGACTGGGTCGGGGAACACTTAACACAAAGTATTTGATGTGCTGCATTAACTTGTGACGGGGTTTGAGAAAATCTAGTAAATTAAACATTGATTTTAGGATGAAGTTTAGTTTACAACATTCTACTTTAATTATAAAATAAACTATGAGAATAAAGTGGAAATGTCGACTTTAATCTTGACAAAGTCAACATGTTGAATTTATTCTCGACATATAGTTTGCTTTTTTCTTCCGTGTCCATAATTTTTTTTCTTCACAGTGGCCCTAATGCGCTTCCATAGGGTTATACCACAAACAGCATTATAAATGCAAGTTGCAGTTTTTATTATTTATGTATATAGCTTAGCTTGAAGCAAGGTCCATATTAATGCAGTTTGCCTAAATGATGGTACAGTTGGTAAGATATTTTATTTTAATTTGGTGAATACTGTGTAATGCACCTGGGCTTGAAGCCTTGAAGTAATGGTGCAACTATCAGCAATACTATTATGTATTTTATTGTTATTATTTCTTAGTTTAAATATTATGCAGTTTAATGATGGTAAAATTGTTTAAAAAGTCACTTTAACGTGTCAGTGGACAGAGATTGTTAACATTAACAAAGTGTAGTTGGTTTACAAAAAATATTTACTATTTATTCCTTTTCTAAGACGTGTTCAGTGCAATCCAACTTTTGACAAACACCTCTGGATATTTTACTAAGTCTAAATGCCTCTTTGGATGGTTGAAAATATGTTGTCAAAATCATAGTTTAAGCTTTTGCAAAATTTGTTCAATATTTTGACTGCATCTGTCATGCAATGTGATTCCTTCTCTTTAGTGCCACCCCCTTGAAAACTATCACTTTATGGGGCCATGCAAACCTGGATTAATACTTGTGTGCACATTAAAATGTCTTTTTGTATGATGTACAATTCTCATAACAGTCTAATAGGTTATTCTTAGCCAGTCTACTGCAGTAATTGCAGTGGAAAATGTGGTTAACATCCACTCATGCATGGGGAAAAAAATACCGTCTAATACCGTGAAACCGTCAGAATTTAGAAAAATACCGTGATATAGAATTTTGGTCATACCGCCCACCTCTATCATCAACACCATGACAGACAATGTTATTGAAGCGAAAGTACTTACAGGATCACATTCTAACAATACTGTTTTGATTCCTAGAGTTGACCTTACAGGTTCTGACCTGGAATTACCTTTTACACTTAAACGACGCCAATTTCCCATTAAACCTGCATTTGCCATGACAATCAACAAATCCCAAGGACAAACCATGGACAGAGTTGGCATATACCTCTCTGAGCCTGTATTTGGGCATGGACAACTTTATGTAGCCTTCTCAAGAGTTCGGCGTTCATCTGACATTAAAGTTAAAAAGTTATAGGTACTCCATACCAAGGAAAACACACCATCTTTACTACAAATGTTGTGTATAAAGAAATATTCCAATAAATCTTTCTAATGTGCCATGCTAAGGGTTCTTTACTTCCTTTGTTCGTCATCTACACTTTTACACTCCATTATATCTCATACATACATCAATGTATTTCGGGTTACCCAACACCAGGGGTTGGGGAGCGAAGCCCCCTAGTTGATTATAGATGGATAAGGAATGTACTAGTTGCAGTGCAGAGTGGCTTTCCAGTCATTATATGTAATTGCAAAAGTGAGAGCTGCTTTCCAACAAATATCTGATTTTAAAATAAACACAGTTGCTATAGGTGCAGCAAAATATTTCTGTTATATATAAAATATTTCTGTTATATATAATTAAAACACTGAGTTTGTTTGTCTGTCTCTCATACAATTTCTCACAAGTTACTAGGGCTAGAACCTTGATCTTGGTCTTAAATCGAAAGCTCATGACCTGATACACATTAATGAAATCAACAAATTTAAAGTGACTCCTAACTCAGCAAAGTGAGTTGGGTCCACTTATTTGTTATGGCAAACCGATCAAGAAGGCACGATGAGAACTGCAGGAGCCAATTACATGACATGAAGAAGAATGACAGCTGTGGCATCCACCGAGCATCAAGTACATACACAATGTAGCAATCTGCTGGTACTCGCTAACTGCTGGGGCTAACACCTTAATCTTGCTCTTAATTGAAAGCTCATGACCCGATACACGCTGGTGAATCAACAAGTTTGATAATGGCGCCAACCTTGGCAAAGTGAGATAGGTTTGAGCATTTCTAATGGCAGACTGATTAAGGTCACATGGCAGAAAGAAACAGAAGAGCAGTGACATCTACGGAGCATGAAGCAAATTGCCAGAAAGTTAATGTTGTACATCTTCCGCGGATAACATTAGACACCAAAGGAGATCTTGATATGCCATTCGCATTAAAACGTTTACAGTTTCCCATTAGAATAGCTTTTGCTATGACAATGAACAAATCACAGGGACCAACATTCAAAAAAATCAGTTTATTTATTAGAGAGAAAGAAACGATATTCACTCACAGTTAGTTATATGTTGCGTTGTCATGATGTAACTCCAAATACAGAATCAAAAATACATGTAATATTGACAAAAGGTTCATTCCAAATACTGTTTTTACTGAGGTTTTACAGTAAAAATGTAAGATTAAAAAGGTATTTGTGTGTTAATTTCAAAGCCAAACAGAACAAAAACGTATAACACAATGAATACCTCCAACGCAACATGAAACATCATTTTCTTTTGATTTATTACGTTTTACTATTTTTTACTACTTTAGTTAGGTCTATTATGCATATCTAACAATTCCCATGAAAATAACAAATCTGTTTAAATTGTACATCCGCTTCCCCATACGCAAGAGGCAGAGCCACAAAGTGGCTAGCGCATAGTGCCCGCCTGGGGGTTGGCAAGTAAAGCGAGCAGGGGGCAGGCCCTCCTATATATTGTATATATATTTTTACCTGTTTTCCAAAGACAACAAAATAATTTTCTTAGGACCTCATCAAAACAAAAGTGAACTTTTTCTCCTGGCGGGCTTGCTAACGCATAACACCAATTGTTAACAACAATGTCAGCAACTCTTGAAAACTTGTCTGACATATACACAGATGTAAGCCTACAGTATTTGCAATATACATTTCTGCTAGTGATATATTCATATTGGAGGACTTGTTGCATGCCTGCTTAGTATTGCTTTGTGTCAAATAGCAACAGCTAAAGTAGGCATGATTTCAGTACCAAGATCCGATCTAATTATTTTTGAGCAAACTCACTCAGCCATCCACGTGACCAATGCAATTTGGTCACCCTCTTTGGAGCCTCCTGTATCTTCTTTAGAGAATGCCCTCTTGGTCCCAACATGATTATACGTCATACACAAGATAGTTATTGACCCGCAATCCAGGCATCATATGGTATCCAATAAGCTAAATCTTAAGCTTTGTGGTTTGGGAAACATTTTATTTACTTGTGATACTGAGAAAATAATTCAGTTTTCTCCAGAAAGCAAAAGGATCCAGTGGAACCTCAGTTCACGACCATAATTTGTTCCAAAACTCTAGTCGTAAACCGATTTGGTCGTGAACCAAAGCAATTTCCCCCATAGGATTGTATGTAAATACAATTAATCCATTCCAGACGGTACGAACTGTATGTAAATATATTTTTTTAAAGATTTTTAAGCACAAATATAGTTAATTACACCATAGAATGCACATCATAATAGTAAACTAAATGTAAAAATATTGAATAACACTGAGAAAACCTTGAACAACAGAGAAAACTAACATTGTAGCAGTTCGCGCTATAGCCTTACAACCCGAACGCTGTATAAACGCTTTTTTTTTTTTTTTTTTTAATGAGTTTTAAGCACAGGGGGAAAAAAAAGGAACACTTAAACAAATCCGAACTTTATTTAAAAACCAACCACAAGCAACCAAGAAAGTAACATTGCAGCAGTTCGCGCTATAGCCTTACAACCCGATCGCAGTGAAAAAAAATGAACATTTGAAAAATCCGTAAATTAATAAACAACCAAGAAAAGTAACATTGCAACAATTCACGCTACAAACTGAAAAATGAACATTTAAAAAATCCGTAATACAAAAACTAACCATAAACCACCAAGAAAACTAACCTTGCATGAGTCGAGTTCTGGCATGAAGTGAGGAGGAACTGGGTGGAGAGGAGGTTACAGTGCTTAGAAGCAATGGTTAACTGCAAAAGCACACAAAATACTGTAGAGCACAAAGAGTTCACAGGTAAAGCAGGCACGTCTGACTGAGAACAATGAACAGGGAGAGGCTGAACACGTGCCAGAAGGGAAATGAAATAGAGCACAAAAAGTTCACAGCGAAAGCACGCACGCATGTGCAAGCACGCACGTCTGGCCAAGAACATTGCAACACGCGCCGAAATCATCGGCGCGCACAAACCGAAAGGGAAACTGGCTTGTTCGTATACCGAGTGTGTGGTTGTGAACCGAGGCAAACTTTTTGGTCGTAAACCGATTTGTACGTGTACCGAGACGTTCGTGAACCGAGGTTCCACTGTAATGCCTTTCTCTGGAAAAATATTCCATTATCTCAAGATAACAATAAAAAACAAAAAAACAATACTGCACATCCCCTCTTAGCACTATACTGAGTAGTAATATTTGAACTCTTTTATACTTAATTCACATTGTATTGTACACTAATGAACATTGAGCGAGTATACATTTTAAAATAACCATGGGGTAAAATGTAGAGTCAAGATTTACAATAAATGACAATTAAATCATATGCTGTACTACATTTCCCAGGAGTCAGGACTGCATCAATCTACAGTATAATAAAACACTAAGGTCTGTGAGACCAGTTCCCTCATAGCAATCTGATTGATCAGTTTTTTTTTGGTGTGATTGTGAGTTTGGCTGTGTTGATATGATCGAAAGACTTAAGTCTTTTTGTTGATATTGTGTTACTATCAACATACTATAGACATGACAATACTGAACCTGAATGTGACGTATTTCAATGTAAAACTGTCATGTCAACTGATTAAAACCAAGTAAAAAATTAGCTTAATTTTTGGAAATGAAGATGTAGAAATGAATGTACAAATGTTGCATGCTGCGACTCAAATTAGACTTTGAACTGAGGAATAAATACATCGAAAGAAATCATTATTCTTATCACTATGTATTAACCAAATTAAATGTCACTACATAGCAGGAGACAAAGTGCACAAACTATGGAGAGTAGTCTACTAATAAACAGTTTTAATCAATAAGTATTCAACACAAACAAAGAACATTTTTTCCCAAAAAAAGTGCATTCACTCAATCCAAGTGGCGTATATGTACACATTTCCAGACTTATAGTCCCTTCAAACACAGTGTCCTCAAAAGCAAGAAAAGGAGAAAGATACAACCAAGCAGGGTTATCTCAGGAGACTTTCAATAGACCCATGGCTATTTCAAAAATATAACACAATACAAAAGTTACTAATAATTAAACCAGATAAAGATTGCCTGATAAAATAATAAAATGTTAACACTTTGTTAAAATTTAATCTCTGACAAAATTATGCAAGAATGAAAACAATTAATGTAAACTAATAAGCAAAAATCAACACTGCCTATCCATATTAAAATACAAAAGTGTGAGGAGTACAGCACTTATTTTGTGAAAGGATACATATGTAAATGTTCCAGTCAAAATCTTAAGGAATTAAGGAATCTTAAGGACTAAGGAATGGTCATGTAAATTCAACACTTCACATGTACATTCACTCATGCACCAATAATCCAATTTAATCTTAACCAATTCCAGATATGAAAGGAAGTAATATGAAGGAAATGATCACTTCTTTAATGTGCTTCCAAGACTGACAATTTAACTAAGTCACTGAGCCATGCTGATATTAATGGATTCAATCCATCGATTAATGTTCTAAATTCACCTGTCGCTCCAAGTTAGTGCCTAATCTGCAAGTAATAAGTAGAAGACAAAGGGCAACCGCAGACAAAATAACATTTCAACACATGTGACACACAACTTCTCAACCCACACATGAATAAAGTGTGAAAGTGAAACAAATGATATCCAGGAGAAAGTGAAACTTTGTCCAAACACGGCAAGGCCCAACTGTAACCACAGCATTAATGGCAGAATCTTAACAACAACCAACTTTAATAGCCTCTATCAAAATCTACCATCATCATCTAATTCTTCCATGTGAGGCCTGAAAACTATGTTTTTCTCCAGCTCCCTGGAGTTTTTTGGGTTTTTTTTCATTTTTTCTGTCCTCCTGGCCATTGGACCTTCATTTATTATTTGTTACTTAGTACTGCATAATCATATTTTTATATTTCATTTTATTTTTTTTTATAAACTTTTCTTTCTTCATCTTGTAAAGCACTTTGAGCTACATCATTTGTATGAAAACGTGCTATAGAAATAAATGTTGTTTTTGGTGCTAAGTAAGTCCATCCATCCATCCATTTTCCAACCCGCTGAATCCGAACACAGGGTCACGGGGGTCTGCTGGAGCCAATCCCAGCCAACACAGGGCACAAGGCAGGAACCAATCCAGGGCAGGGTGCCAACCCACCGCAGGACACACACACAAACACACCAAGCATACATTAGGGCCAATTTAGAATCGCCAATGCACCTAACCTGCATGTCTTTGGACTGTGGGAGGAAACCGGAGTGCCCGGAGGAAACCCACGCAGACACGGGGAGAACATGCAAACTCCATGCAGGGAGGACCCGGGAAGCGAACCCAGGTCCACAGGTCTCTCAACTGCGAGGCAGCAGCGATACCCACTGCACCACCGTGCCGCCCGTGTTAAGTAAGTGATTAACAAAAAAAAAAAAAAAAAATTACTTATAGTTACATGGGTACGTGTAGCCTATTTCTGAACTTTGCAAGGAGGAACAGGATTACAACAGAGTCAATAAAATATTTAATAAACTATAAAAGTTAATATAATTAATTACTTATTTTAAAGCACCAGCAACTTTCCACCCATTGTAAAAAATGAATAAATCACTAATTTAACATAATGATGTGTGGGTAATCTTGGAACAAAGGATAGGTTTTAAATCCTGATGTATAGCCAAGTATCTTACTTATAAATATAAGGTGCCACACCAAAAGGAACTGAAACTGACAGGAACTGGACAGGTGGTTTTATTTAAGCAAAATAATAATGTTGTAAAACATACAACCAAAGGATAACAGCTTGAGAGCTCCTATCTGTCTGAAGCTAAAGAGAAGAGTAGGGAGACAATTATTGTCACTGTAGCTGTTATAAGACACTGAGAAATGCCACAAACCAAACTAAGGTTTAGAACACAGACAAAAGGCACAAAAGAATGAAGTTTCTGTTTATAATGCAAACCTCTGTCAAATAACATTGGAAAAAAAATCTGAAAATTTTCTGAGCAGCAAAAACTCAGCTACACCACAGATAACACATATACAGGACTACTACAAAGAGCTTAATTCTGAGGCAGCCTTCAGTTGTTTATGATGCCAGTGATGAACTGCATCTAGTCAATCACACAGTATCCACCAATTTTAAAATGTAATCTTCACCTACATCACTTGGTCAAGTAGCAAGCAGTTTTCTTTATTTTGGTACATTTATTTAGATTAAAATAAAATAAAAACTGGTAAATATTATATGTGCAACAAATATAACAATAAACAATCACTGTGGAAAACAAGGTGCTTGCTAAAGTAAATTATAAAAGAAGATTGTGGTTTACATGAACACATAATTAATATCAAGTAACTAAGAATGAAGCACTTTTTTCCAGGTCTCTTATGGATCACCTGGCGCATCCATTTTCAGTATACACACACACACACACACACACACACACATCCACACATGAAGGTCTGTCACACAATTAATGAACTGCTGGCTCTAGAACCTTGATCTTAACCAAAAGCTTATGACTTGATATGTTCTGGAAATTCAAAAAATGTTAGGTAACAGCAACCTGGCTGACTGTGTCCTGAGGTCATCTGTTTATAGCAAACTGATTGAGAACCAAGTGATAACCAAAATTATGGTAGAAAGAAAAAGAACAGCAGCAACATCTGCCAAGTGTCTGGCACATATCGTAGAAGGTAATTAAGCAACAAAAAATTACAAAGAATTAGAAGAAACACACACACAAAGAGAGAATTAATCCTAAATATAAAATTTTTGGCAGAGGCAACCAAGTGACAATAAAGGATAGCAATATGACCTCTGCTCACGACAAAGTAATCAAAAAACCAAGTGATAACCACCATAATGGCAGAGATGGAAAGAAGAACACAGATATCTGCTAGGCATCAAGTATATCACAGAAGGCGATTAAGTGACAAAGAAAAAAAAATAAGCAGACAAGATTCTGAAGCACATATACAAGCAAGAAGTAATTTTAAATATTGCCTGAAATGTTCTTGAAATTAAAAAAAGGTTTGGGCAACCTCAAGGACACTTTACTGGTGACTACAAATTTTACTTTAATAAAACCAAGGTCCCCTCAAGTACAATGATTGATAATCCCACAGGATACAGTATATACATGCTCAAAATTCATAATCAGGTGTAAGTATTGGGTTTATTGATCATCAATCTTTATTAAATGTTTTTGATTTGTCTTCAATTTTGTTGGGTTATAAATTGATCTATTTGTATGGAATGATTACAATGAAAATTAATAAAATAAAAATATAAATCTTTATTAAATGTCAATAAAGGACAACATAATGATCTTTGGAAAATTAGATCAATAAAGTGATCAATGTCAAGCTGTATTTTTTCAAGGCGAAAACAATAAAAGGCATTGCCAAAACAGAAAACTTCTGCTTGCTTTAACATGAGCCACCACAAGTAATAAAACACATCATGATTTCTAAAGGAGCTGAAATAAGTGTCAATAATTAGAAAACAAGTATCATCAATTCCATATCTTTAACTTGGTTTTTATTTGCATTTTATCTTAGGAGCATAGGTCTGCATGTTTCACTAGATCTTTAAACGTTTTTCATGCCAGTTGTGGCAGAAGAGCCACAGCATACCTCAGCCACAAGGCATGGTTTAGAAAAATATATTGAATATTTTTAGAGAACTTTCTTCAGCATCCTATAATGGTTGCCTAAATAAAAAATCCAAAAATAAATAGAGAAAAAGACAAAAATACCGACATTGCCTACAAATGTAATATTCATGCAGGTTACTGATGTTATATGATTAACCGTAGTGGAGACCGGAAATGCATTCAACCTATTATAACTGGTTATGATTTTTTTCAGATGCTGTTGGAAACTAGGTTTCATATATTAAAAGAAAAAAATAGTAATTATACTGTTATCCATGTCTTGTGATGACTATAAATTATAAAGACAAACTGACTGATCACACTCCTCAGCATCACTGAAAAAGCTTATACCAGGTCTTCAGGTAGAAAAAAGGTGGACTCTCCTCTCTCAGGGCAAGGCAAGTTACTGCCTCAAATGGAGAAAGTTACGAGTTACAAGTGTTCACGAGTAAGTGAAAAAGGGATGGAAAGATTGACAGACGGACAGGGCGGCAAGTGCAGTTATGTGGTTGCTACACCAATCCAGATTGGTGAAGAATGAGCTGACTGAGAAGGTGAAGCTCCCAATTTACCAGCTGATCTACCATCACCTATCGTCATGACCTTTGGGTAATGGTGGAAAGAATGAGAATTGTAGGTACAAGCAGCCGAAATTAGATTTCTCCACAGGGTAGCTGGTCGTTCTCTTAGTAAAACAGTGAGAAGTTCAGACATCTAGGAGAGGCTCTGAATATATTTTATTTATTTATTTATTTATAAAGCACTTTAAAAACAACATCAAGGCTGACCAAAGTGCTCTACAATAAAAACCCAATATATCAGACACACAATAACCAAGGGTAAATGAAACAGAAACACATAAACACATAAGAGCTGAAGAGATTCATAATAAAAAGTACACAGATAGCCAACATATCATACTGGGTTAAAAGCCAGAGAGTAAAAGTGTGTTTTTAAATAAGACTTAAAAGACAGCTAGTGAAGGAGCCTGTCTAACATGTCTAACAGCAAATCGTTCCAGAGTTTTGGGGCTACAAATGAAAAAGCTCGATCACCTCGGAGTTTGGATCGTGCCTTGGGAACATGTAAAAGCATCTGGTCTGCGGATCTGAGAGAGCGAGACGGTACGTAAGAGTGCAGCAGTTCCAACAAATAAAATTGGGCACAACCATTAAAGGATTTAAAACCAAATACAAGGATCTTCAAATGGATTTGAAAACGAACTGGAAGCCAGTGAAGGGAAGCCAAAATCTGGGTAACATGCTCATGCTTTCTTGTGCCAGTTAAAAATCAAGCAGCAGCATTTTGCACCAGCTGTAGGCGAGCAATGGAGGCCTGGCTAATTCCAAAAAGAAGTGCATTGAAGTAATCTAGACGAGAGGTTATAAAAGCATGTATCACTGTTTCAAGATTGCATTTAGACAAAACAGGCTTGATTTTTGACAGCCGCCTCAATTGGAAAAAGCAAGATTTTACCACTGCATTCATATGGCTATCAAGTTTTAAAGTGGAATCCATTTTCACACCTAATTTAGAAAATTTAATGCCATCCAACTCCTTATGTCAATAAGGCAATCAAGCAGGGGCTGGACAGAACATGGACCTTGGCACTTCAGAGGGAAATAAACCTGACAGTTGTCTGCATAAAGATGAAAGGAAATACCGTGTTTCCGGAAAATAGCGCCAAGTGGAAGCAGGTACAAGGAGAACAGAATAGGTCCCAGGATGGAGCCCTGTGGTACAGAGGTGGAAGTAAAATCATCATTGCTGACACAAAAACTTCTATCTGAGAGGTAGGACCTAAACCATTGGAGAGTTGAACCCGTGATGCAAACCCACTGCTCTAGCCATGGTGATGAGGATCTCATGGTCTATATAGTGTCAAAGGCAGCTGTTAAATCCAGAAGCATAAGTAGTACACAGTCACCAGAGTCCACTGTTAAAAGAATATCATTAAAAACCCTTACCAGAGAGGACTCAGTGCTGTGGTGAGTTTTAAATCCAGACTGGAACACTTCCAGAATTGCATGTTCATCCAGAAAGGACTTCAGTTGGGTATAGATGACTTTTTCCAAGAGTTTGGACAAAAAAGGTATCTTGGAAATAGGCCTGAAGTTAGTCATAACAGAGTGATCCAGACCCGTTTTTTCAGCAGAGGTTGCGCAACAGCATGTTTAAAATTTTTAGGCATCACACTAGACTCTAGTGACTAGAGGTTAAACTGCTATTAATAATTGTATAAATATTTATATATAATTGCATAAATATAGCCACTGACCCTCCACATCAAGAGAAAGCAATTGAGGTGGTTCAGGCATCTGATACGGGTGCCTCACGAACACCTCTCTGTGGCAGTTTTATGGGCATGACCAGCTGGAAGGAGATCCCAGGAAAGTCCCAGGGATTGCTGGGAGGATTATATCTCCCAGATAGCCTGGGAACACATTAGGATCACAAAGTACAAGTTAGCAAATGTGGCTGGGTAAGGGACGTATCGGCTTCACTGCTAAAACTATTGCCCCCACAAATTGGTTTCAGATAAGTGGTGGAAAATGAATGAATGAATAAATTATTGAACTAAAAGATTCATTGAGTTTTCTCGTTCCAATAATAAAACTTCATAATGCATCATCTAAAATACCACACATACAAACTCAAAATGTAATCTTTATGGGTGTACTGGTGTTTCTAAATTCCTGGCCCAAGTGACTATGGATATGTGCACTCCACTGTGCTCTTCTATAAACTGATGCTCTGTCTAGGATGGCTTAATGACTTTTGCCGGATGCTTCCAAGACAGGCCCCTGGCTCTCCGCAACCCTGTAATTCAAAAAGCGAACTCCAAGAATAAGTGAATGAATGAGTGACCTGAGAAACTTTAATAGCTATTATATAAGAAGTCGTGCTAAAATTTCAGATCCTTACAGATATATTACCTTTCTGGTTTACATACTAATCCAAACTAAAAAAAATATACCTTTTTATTAAATAATTCTCTAAAACAGCGGTTCTCAACCTTTTGAGATTCAAGGACCACTTAAAAAATGTGTGTCTCAGCCACGGACCACTACTGATAATTTTTAAAATACAGTACATGCAATTCAGGCTTTGCTCGCGGACCACCAGGCAAGTGGTCCGCGGACCACAGGTTGAGAACCGCTGCTCTAAAACATTAAGTCGCTTATTTTCCTACTATGTAAACAAATTTTAAATGCTGCACAGTTTCACATCTGCATTCAGCAGCCCCAAACAATGTAGGCTAAGCCATGTTTCACTTATTAACATTTACTAATAATACCAAAAATTGTAAGTTATACTCTACTAAAACTGTAAGAAATAAAAAATTACTTTTCTTAAAAATCTAAATTCACATTTTGTGCAAAAAAAAAAAATGCATGTAAAAATGAAATTATTCCTTTAAAAATCTTAATCAATTCAATCTCTTGTTTGCACACAGTAAGCGTATGTTCTAAATCAAGTCTTTGTATTCCACCCATTTGCCAGCCAATCACACGGACACCATTGTCTGCATCTACAAATCACTTTCATTCATTCCGCGCAGTTCAGAAAGGTTACCCTTTGACCCAGGCCATTCATTCCAGAAATCCTTAGAGATGTAAGCTGCTTTAGTTTAAGTACAGTGTCAGTGACTTCGGTTTTTACGTGAAATCTTACCAAAATTAAGTGTAGTTTGTTTCAGGCTTTGAACTCGAGTGAAAAAAAACTTCAGAGCTAATAAATAAATAAATAGATGTGTGCCCTCTCGCCATGCATCATCTTGAAAATCTGTGCATAAAAACTTTCGGCAATCCGAGTCCTTCAACATCTGCATTTAATAACAACATTGTAAGGCAACTGCCCCCCCCCCCCCATTTACTAGCATATTAAAAAAAGGCTTAAAGTAATGCATTTGATTTTAGGCAAAAAAAAGGAGACTAAGCAAATGGCATTTAACAGAACAACACATTAAGAATGCATGTTATATTTAAGTGGCCAGGTCTGCCAGTACAGAAGACATTTAAAATAATTGTAGAAAATTCATGGCTTTTATTTATGAGTGAAACCAAGGCGTTTCCACTTTCCAACCAGAGTGGGGCTGGGTGCATTGGCGTCTTGTGGCTTTTATTTAAATGCAATCATCTTTTGATTAAACAAGGGAAAATAAGGAAAAAGAGGTAATGGATAAACTAAAAAAAAAAAAAAACAGTAAAAGAAACCTGGGAAAAAAGTAAACTTAATTAAAATCATATCCAGTGGTTACTATTTAATAAATGGGTTCTTTATTATGTATCATTTAATTTGGTCAACCTGCAAAAATGTTCATCTGCACCACATAATTCAGAATTGACTTTAACACTCTAGGGCATCTATGCAGACTGTTTCACAATTGTGTACCTTTAGCACATCACATACATACGGCTATCATCTAAGAAAAGGCAGTCTAAAAGACTACTTACTTTAATCAAAGATGGCAACCAAAGTGGATATAAAAGAGTACTTGTACCACACTTCACTTCTCCTTAACCACACTGATCTTCACTGAAGTGTCGTTCAGTCCTTGTGAAAGAATACTAACAGAGCTAAACTCATTCTTAAACTTGTGCCTCACATGTCCTACCACAGAACAATGAAATGACTAAATTATTTAACAGCTCCTTTTATCTTCTCAGATGACCATTTTTTTCTGCCTACCCTGACCTTACGCCATTTACATTTTCATAAATTTTAATTATTTTATTTCACACCCTCTCATAACACTCTCTCTTTTCTAATAGTTCCACCCTAGAACAGACTTGATAAAAATTTGGATGTTTTAACTCTATTTTCCATTTTTAGCAAGGAATTAAATTTCAGTCTAATGAAATATCCATTAGCCCCTTTTAGACTGCACAACCTTTTTGGTCATTTTTTACTACAATATTTGCACCATCACAACTGACACCCTTCCTTAAGAACAATAGTTAAATACATCAAGCTCTTTTGAAGTCATAAGTCACATTTAAGGTAGTGGCATATTACACAACTTCTAGATGGAGGGGATAACAAACTTGCCAACTGCAGTTGCTGATCTCATCACCCAACAATGGCACATTTAACGACTAACAGGACTAGAAATTGCAGAACTTAAATTACACAACTCTGTGACAACTGTCTTGTGCAGGTTCACATTTCGAAGAATCATGGGCTTGTCTCTTTTTCTGACAGACAATAATGTGCTGCCTGAGAGCCGTTGCTGTATAAATGCTTCTTTCCAGGTACAGGAAGTTCAACTGCAATCTTTTTCCTTTTTGCCATTTTACCATGGGACGTAAAATCACAAGACATCAGACCAACATTCCCACTTATTTTTAGTACTAATGAGAGGATGTGAATAACTGGTGAGCTGGTGCCCACCGTTTATTGGTGCTTTGCGCTACTACGTGAATGACAAGTATTGGGGGGTTCTGTTCCCCCATGGAGTATCCAGTGTTACAAAGTACCATCATACGAACAATGAGCTGGGTAGGGGGGTTCAGTGGAGTATCCAATGTCACAAAGCACCAACACACATTCAACAATCACTGGAGAGCCTCCATGGAGTATCAAGCATTGCAAAGAACCAACACATGAACAACAAGTTAGTTTTGGGAGTTACAACTGCATGGCACTTCCAAACTGCTGCATTGGGAAGGGAATGAGCAGGACTATAATAGCTGTGCAGCAGTTCACAAGTGCTGCATGGCACATGGAAAACAGCTTACAGGGAACACTGCATCAAACAGACGAGTCTATCATCTACATGCATTATACATCTGACTGAGCACTCATTGACTCTCAACTCTCGCACACAAAGAGCATGAGACTAGTCAGACTGAATCACTGAGTACATCAGACTACACAACTGGCTGTCGCAGGAGTGCACTATAACTGGCCCCAACTCACTAAGATTATATAAATGAATTTTGTGATTGAAAAAAAAAATCACTAGAAAAATCATATAATGTTACAGGGCCTTTACACGTGCAACCCAATACATTTTGGGTTACCCATTAAAAAAATATAGAGATTGAGTAGTTTACACATATCAGGGTGATCTAGAAATTACCTCAAGGATTCGCACATGAATACCCTGCCTAAGATAAGGGTGTGGGGATCCACAAAGAGTGACAAAAGGTCTGCACACACCAACTGCAGGTTTCTTTTTTTTTGGTTTAAATATACTGGTTGGCAGCAAGTCAAGTATTCTATTGTTTTGCATGATGTATTTAGATCACAAACTTGCTTTTAAGACAAAAGTAACAATATTAACTGGAGGTGTTATTTCATTTTTAGCAATGCAGAATAGCTGCACAAAACTGAGTTTCCGTAAGATGTGGTTTGAATAGCATGTACCCTGCTCCCCACAACCTTGCCAAGCCAACACTGCCAGAAGGAGGACACTCCTTTATTTGCTGGTGACAAATATGTGCACATTTGCATCTGGTGGCAAGTAAACTTACCAATTTTCTCCTCGGCTTAGATGAAGAACAATTGCCCTTTTTTAGAGCCCATCCATTCTTCTCAATTTCAAAAAAGCTAACCTAAAGAAACAAGGCTTTGATAAATGTTTGAGCAAAACTTTGGATTCATCAGCACTATGCTATCTTACAACTGGTTTACTCACACAAATGTCACCATGACATTTTGCAGATTTACCCAACAATGTGATTCCAGGAAATTCCTGTAAATTATACAAAGTTCTCAAGTATGAAAACAACCAGCTCATCCACCCTTGAATTCTTACCTTGGGTTTTCTCTCAAGCATGCACTTAGTGTGCAAATTTACTGGTAAATTCCAGGGATATCCTGCATGTATTCTGTGGGAAACGTTAGACTCACAGCAAAAGCCACATGCTAGCTGATAAAGAGACTCATCTACACTGAACTAAATGTAAATCAATATGACAAATAATAAAATTTAGCTGAAAATGGCAGAAGGTCTACTTCTATTCTATACAACTCGGATAGAAATTACTAAAACAAAAGATTAAAAAGATTTTGGACAGTGGAACTTCAGCTGTTATTCAAACAAACACCATTTGTATGGATTTTCCTGCTACATGAAAATATTTTTGGCAATACTTATTTCAAACCCCTTTCACCATAATACATAGAAATGAACAATCAGCATACACAGCCAACTTCCAGGCTACTGTCTACTTGCATTTAAAGAGCCACTTTTGTAGTCAGTGTTATAGCTTACTACTTGTGAACTCTTTAATAATTACTGGTAAGTTAAAAAAGAAGAGACATTTCACTTTGATTCTAAATTGGCCCTAGTGTGTGCTTGGTGTGTGGGTGTGTTTGTGTGTGTCCTGCGGTGGGTTGGCACCCTGCCCAGGATTGTTTCCTGCCTTGTGCCCTGTGTTGGCTGGGATTGGCTCCAGCAGACCCCCGTGACCCTGTGTTCGGATTCAGCAGGTTGGAAAATGGATGGATGGATGGCTAATTATGTCCATCCACATATATGTAAAGTAATAAACAGATCAAATTATTATGTTTTTTTTTTTGTAAAAAGAAAAAAATTCTCATGAGGCATAACTATTTTTAGCTCACCAATCTTTAACCATAAACACAGAAAATAATGTCTATGCCCTACAGCTGTCAAGAGTGACACTATGCATTTCCAATACAAGTTACACCTAAAACCAATGTTACATTACGCAACGTCAAGTTGTTGAGTATGCCAGACTTAATGACTGTGGTTGCCGATCTTGTTGCCAAACCATGTCAGTTTACATGACTGAAAACAATCACTGGCACGTCAAATTTAATGACTGCCTGCCCACTTTCTAGAACAATTGTGCTCACCACTTTTTCTGACAGTCAATGTGCTGGCCGACCAAGCCGATGCTATACAAAGAATTAAGAAGCACTGCAAGATTAGGTGCATTCTCTACCCTTTTTTGTTTTGTCCATTCTGTCATGGTACGTAAAACACAAGATACAAGACAGATGAGCTTCTCATCTGTTTGTGAGTTCCAAAACAAGGTAAACCTGCGTTCCTTATTCCTCGTCATTGTATTATATGCATTGTATTTTTGGATTAGCACTCACTTGTCAGCTCTCATGCACAGAGCCCACCCCTATGACTAATGACAAAAATCAAACCTGTTAGATTTCATTGGAGCAAGTTGTGGACTAGTTGGAATGAATTGCTGGGCATGTCACATTACATGACCGGCTTCACATTAGCATGCCACTGACTGCTTCTGACTCACTAAGATTATGTAAATGAAAGGTCCACTGAAAGTCACTGGAGAAGTCATCTAATGTGACATGGCCTTAAGAAGACATCATAAGAGTTGCATCACCTGAACCTGCTTAACCCTTAACTACTCGCACAGTGTACTTTATGCACCAGCGTTAAAATGGCTATTTATATATGTGTTGTGAGGCTATAATATAAAATATTACAATAAATTAAAATTGTATGTTTTTAATGTAATTAAATACCATATTACTGAAAAGTATGACACAGTCTAGGACTATCTTTAAATAAACCTGATCCACTTCTCCAGTGTTCATTCATCACCGGTCACACTTTCATTCACTGCAGGATTTGCACATTTCACTTAAGTTGTTGAATGTTCTTTGCTGACAAAGTCGTTGCAAAAAGAACATCTCATCGTTGTCATACATACGCAAGTACCCGAGCGGTGTACCAAATGAACCATATGGAAATTGCGATATAGCATCCACTCATAAAATCAGCTGGGGGCACTGGAGGGAAACCATTGCGACACTGTACTTGTAGTGAATCAAGCTAAGGATAAATGGTGGATGCTGCCGGTAGGTTCAAATAACATGATGTTGGACAAAAATAACTGAGATTGGTGTACAAAATACACCAGCATGAGTATTTAAGGGTTAATCTAGTGTAATAATTATGGAGAGCCAGGGCCTGTCCAGGCAACAATGGATGTAAAACATGCCAAATATAAATGCTATATGTTCTACTGGAAACAACGCTGATCTCCTGATAAAGAGACTGTGAGCATAACTAAACAGTATATCTTCTTTAGTCGTTATTTAAAAGATCATAATAAAGACCCGCTTTTTCCTCTTTGCATCCTAAAATAATTTTTAATCCATTATACTTTGTGACTTCTTTTAGACAGGCTTTCATAGAGATGGCACTGCCGTCCGCATTGCTGTCTCACTCACAACACTGATACTGCTTAAATTCTGGCCAGGTTGATTCCTACATGACATTTCAGGTACCTCAGCTTCCTCCTACAACGCTGGCAACTCTTAACTGGCCTGATGTGAGCAAGTATGCTCGAGTGTGGGCACCCTGAACTGGAGTAGTGACTCATCCAGGGTTGAAGACTGAATGTCCTACACCCAGTACTGCCAAGGCTGGCTTCCAGTTGCATTTAATGAAAAAAGCAGGTTTTAGTTGCCATGTATTGCTTCTGTAATCTAGGTTCACTGTTTGAAGTAGACCTTGTAGAATTAGACCTTGTCATTCTTCCAGAGCCTCATTATACAACACTCATTTAACCTTTTTAGCACTCACGCTTTCTCTCAGAAACACTCTGCATAGACCACTGCAGCACACCAACTGGGCCACCATTCAAGCTGTGCCTGATAAAACCATCTTCTCTTTTGTGTTTCATATTAACTAAAACATATATTGACTTTACTTTTCAAGTAATGCTTCTGTTGCTAGTAAACTGAAACAGGCTCTTTTGTGCAGCTTAATAACTGATTCTAAATCTCGAACCCAATTTACTTTTCGTTTTACTTTTTGCACTCTTTATGATATTTACTTTCCTGTAACATATTTCAATTGTGGTACACTGCTGCTTTGAAATGTGTTTTTGAATCCTGTGTGAAGAGGCTGTTGATGAAACAGCTCTAAGAAAACCACAATGGAAAACCACTGGATGGTAGAGCAATGTTAATAAATTTGAATAAAACGTTTCTACCACTATAGGTCTAGATTAATAGTGTTTACAAATAATATTAAGCTATTGATATGTTTTTGCTTATACAAAACTGAAAATGACGACTCTTGCTAGCATACCACAGTGTTTTAAGTTTCAAAAGAAATGCAACATCTGTGCGGGAAAACCGCATAGGCTCATTCATCAGCGATCTGCCCACCCACCAGTAAGTTGCTCAAAGTGCCACTTCAGATTTCTTTCGAGTGCCCTAATGCCCAAACGTTTCAGTTAAGGAACATGTGGCAACCAAGTGTACTGTACATCCCAATCTGCTTCCAATCAGAGTGATCAATGCGATGCGCACATCCACACCGTTCACTTTTCACATATACATTGTATTATCTCCTATCACGCAATATTATATGCACATACACATTACCTAAAGCTGAATGCATGCCGCACGTTAGATACTATAAAATCCATACATGAAAGCGCACGCTGCTTGCCACACTGTAGCGCCTTTGGATCAATGTGCTGATAATCAATAGCTCATAAACCGGACAAACAGGCGCAGCGCGCGTTCTGTTCAAAAGGCGCACGTCATCTTCGCATACAAAAGTTGGTGTTTTTTTATCATCCCTCTACAATGTAGTATCAGCAAGGTGATAGATAGTGCCGCGGATCTCGGCAGGGCCCCCGAGAAAGATCTGTGAAAATATGGCGGCTTCCCATCTTTCCTCTCATCTCCACTCCTGTCCAGCCAAGTTGCCTCAGCCGACAGGTATAACTCCGCTTTAGATCGCCGACACCCCGGGGCCCCACGGTATACGGACTATACTGGGAGCACAGAATGAATTAAGAAGCTGGACTCGCTTTGGAGGCTCATGTGCTACTTATTGCCTCCGCTTTTTTTGTGGACACTCCCTGTCCGGGACACTCATTTTCGGAATATTTATCCATTTGCATTCCATTTGAACTCTCTTTTATTTGTACGCCCAACCTCAACACTAGTGTCTCTGAACTATAGCGCTTGTCAGATCTGCTGCTATTAAATGCATCAATCAACAGGCGGCGGTGGCAGCGGCGCTTGGCGGATTCCAGCCTCGGTGCATTCCGCAGCGCATCTGAACGGCACAACGATGCCGGAGCCAACAACACCTTCAACACGCGCAGCATTCGAATGCAAGCAGGGTTAGGTTATAGACTCGGTACGGCACCCTTCTGTGTTTCATTCATCCCCACTGGCCGTTATTAATACTGTACTTTTTTCACAGCGTGCATGCAATTTGCAAGAATGAATCCCCCGTTTGCAAACATGCACACTCCCCCCAGCAAGAGGAGCTCTCGGCGTGACAAGAAGAAATCCCGCTCGCTCTCTCGTGCATGCAGGTCACCTTTAAAAGCTTACCTAGAAAATCGCCAGTGTTTCATTGCAATGCGAACGACACGGAGATGTGCGGCTAATCCCTGCCTCTCCGGCTCCTAACCCCTCCTAGTTAAGAGCTCCGAGTAAAGGAGGGAGAAGGGGGAGGATTCCAGAAGTGGGAATACCGGAAGCGCGTCATCAGTGCGGGCCCAACACGCGGGGGATCCTAGCACCGAGCGACGGTTGACTTTAGGGGTAGAGAACGAAAATTAAATGACCGAAGATGAGTGGCTCACTTCATGGTCTGCTCTTTGAGTAGTTGCTTCTTTGTCATTTCATTTACAAACGTCTGTAGTGTGTGATGCTTATTTGCTTTTTGTTTTGCAAGACAGCCTTGCCAGAATTGAGCGCATGACGGAAAAATAAAACTCTGGGAATACGTGGACCTGAAATTAGGGTAATCGCTCTAATTTCTGTGAGTTTTCGGTGAAATACTGGGGATTAGATCGCTTCTCGTAAAAGAAAAAAAAAAGAACTACTTGTTGTAAAGGATTCAGAAGCTTGTACATTATATAGAGACATAACAAAGTTAATGACAGGTGTAGAAATCCAAAGGAGTAGTCTGTTAGTCATCACTTTTATACCCAAATATGTACAAATTGTTTGGTGAAAGAATACCAGTAATTACGTATGAATTTCTTTTTGTGGTGTTATTGAGGAAATATACGTATACATATATAAACAAAAACCCAAATTTAAACCGAGAATCGGTGCGGAGGACCGTCGGAAGGAGTGACTACAGGCAGAAGAGGATCTCTTCCATTCATATGTGAAGGGAGCTTTTGATAAATGCATGTATCTAAATGAAGAGAAGTTTTTATTGTAGCGATAAAAGCTTCTTAAGAAATCGTGTTAAAATATATCTGGATACAGAAAATACGATTGATCCTTTGTTTGTAGAACTACACAGTTGCATTATTTTAAAAAATACCATTGTCTTTAACATTATTAGCACCGTTGCATTGTAGGTGTGTTATATACAATATATTACGAAAAAAATTGGAAATAACTTTATATCATAATGTTTTAATAACATACTTCAAACGTATACAATAAAATTTTCATGTCTACAACTTAGATGCAGTAATTTCTGAGAAAAAAATATCACCTGCACATTATTATTGTCAGCCTTGTCTGATATTTGGTGGCACAAGACAGTGATGTCCACCAACAAATGTTCCTTGTTGCCATTCATAAGTTTCTTGTGTCTTTCTGGTGGTTGCTTCTCACAGTTTTCAACTGCAGTTTGTTTGGTCATGAACAGGTTCATGTCTTAGCAACAATTCTGTTTGATTGAGATCAGCGTCTGTATTTTTCAGACATCTCAGAATGACTGGTATCAATTGCACTAAAAGTCTGACCAGGATAAGAATTTGTCCAACACAGAGCAGGACATCAAAAAGTTATGAATGATGTCACAATTTTACAGCACCCCGAGCTGCAAATTGGTACTCATGGTGGCATTTTCGTTTTCTGATTTTAATGCTAAGGCTTCACCCCAAAGATGATAGCAGCAATATTCTAAGTAGTAGTAGTAGTAGGATAAGAAGAATTAATACATATGAGGTAGGATATTGTGTAAAACTAGGTATTTTTTGCCACTTAGCAACAATATAAAGAACTAGACATTAAGCCCGTTACAATAACGGGCGCTAGAATAGTAGTGCATAAACATTAGTAGGAACAGTCTATATTAAATGGCAAAGGACCGTCTATTTTCTGTTACAGTAATACTGGCTTGTATGTGGCTGTAATATGCGTCACTGTATTGTGTGCCTTTAATTTTCTCTCACAGTAATACGTCTCTCCAGCAAGTATTTTAATCTGTGCTGGCGTGCAGCTGATTATTGTATGTATGGCGTCTCCCCAGCAACGGATTTTATGTGCGCGAAAATAAATCTACATTTAAAAGTCATCCTGTTGTAATATCATGAAAATTTGTATATTTAGGAAAACACTTTACACTTTACCAGGCCAAGTTTGTTAATCGCAAATCTGACATCCTCAGAGTGAACACTTGCACAACAACAAACACTAATCCCACCTCTTTGGGGAAGCTGGTCTCCGCGTCTCAGTACCTGATTGGATTTTTCATGCCTTATGTTTTAGGTCTTACCTCATTTACCGAAATCCGATGGGAAATTATTTTATAGGTCCTGCCCTCTCTGTCTTGTGTGACGCATCAGGCGGCTTTTGAAGCATCGCACTGTGCCCCGCACATGTGCACTTCGCCAGAAGAGACACACACACAGACACATGGACACACACAGGGATTTTATTAAAGAGGATAGTACTATAATGAACGCCAAGATGGAAAAACCTGAGACGCAAACATTGAATGACAGTAAAGCCAGATAACGGGCATGTTTATATAACAATGAATGATCCACAGTCGTACTTTCTGAAAATCACCTGCCTGCTGTTATGGCCATGGGAAACACCTTGTAAAGTAATAGTTACTGGAACTTGCCATTGCTATTGTTTCACTGTTATTGAAGTCACAGTCACTTTTTCACTGCTTCCCATCGTAAGTAGCTTGCCATTTACCTCTCACTGACCCTCCCTTATCATCTGCAAAGATGTTTTTTACTCAAAGCCCTGGGAATCTCTGCCTGCCCTCTTAAACCTTCCTGGGCTTGTAAAGTGTAACACGAATATTCTAGGGGTTGACTGAATGCAGTTTAGTATAACTGTGACATTTCTGATGTATTTCAGCCAGAGTTGATTCTCTTCTTGGTGTTCAGATTCTTGTTCTTTTTTGTTCATTTTTGAGACTTTTATTTATGTTAATGTTACTTTTGTAAATTTTTTGTTTCATTCCCTATGCCAGTTTTATGTCCATCTCCGCAAAGCACTGCCCTCATCCCTGTGAAGGCTGGTGTACTCCCACAGTCACTTGCGGTTCATTTGAATGCCCTAATGGTGTGACTTTCTTTTGACTTTTCTTTTGCTTTCTTGTGTTATTGTGATTTACTTGATTTTTGACCTCTGTGCTATGTATTTCAATTATTCTTTGGATTTGTGATTGGAACTTGTTTGCCTTGGATTGCCTTTGCTTTTCAAGCATTTCCTGCTGTGCCTTTTGTGCTCTTCACAGCTTTACTGTGCAACTGAGCCTTTTTTGAAAATAAGTCTTTTATTTATAAAGATTATATGAGAGGGAGTCAAGCTAAAGTTAGAAAATGGAACAAACCTTAACAAAACTGATAATGTCATTTCTCAATGGAGTCTCCACCCTTCTCAATGCACTTGTGCCACCTGCCTGGAAGTGCCTGGATTCCAACAGAATAAAAGGTTTTGCCTTGTCCTCGTAACCACTCGTGCACTGCTTTCTTCACGTCATCATCTGTCTTGGATTGATGACCACCCAAAGGTTTTTTTAGCAGTCCAAAAAGTTGGAAATCACACAGTTCCGAATCTGGCGAATAAGAAGGATGTGGCAGTACCTCACACTTCAGTTTCTCCAGACAGGCCTTGGTGTTCTTAGCAGTGTGTGGGCAAGTATTTCCTTCCAGCAAAAGGACTCCTTGAAACAGCGTCCCCGCCACTTGGATTGAATAGCAGGCTTCACATTGGTCTCCAGCAAGTCACAGTAACTTGCCCTCTGTGCTACTAGCCAAGATTTTTGATGGTATTTCTCCCTGTAGTGGGCATTTGAAGTATTTTTTAGCACTTTGTGCTTTGGGACTTTTTAGTTCATAACAAGTACACTGTGTCATGCATGAGCGCCAGAGGGTCACTTTCTAGGTTTGTCTAAAGTAAGTAGTACCACCCCGGCACAAGGGGGGACACTATTGCTAATGGCCTTGTCTCCTTTTTCCCCTCACAGCCTTGAAAAACCACTCATTGAGGGCACTGAAGCAAAGTTAACTGCACCTCTTCCGGTTCACCTGGTATTAAAGCAGAATGTTCCCATAAGGTTGCACCTCATTTTGGTGCTGACTTTGCTACTGTGCAGATCTAAATCAGAGCTGGCTGCCACATCATTCTGTGAGAAAGACTATACCTCTCAAACAGCACATTAAGGGGCATATTTTTCATTGATTTTCTTGATCTTCTTTGAATCCAGTTAAACACTGTTTTGCCTGGTTGGCACCCCAAACAGTTGGCTTTTCCCTGCCTCTTTATTCACAGGTTACAACTGTCAATCACCCATCCAGCTCTGCCTATCTTCAGGGTAATATGCTGGCTAGTGCAGTACAGTTTGCACCCATGACCACCTGTGTGTTGCTACTGTGATATCTATTGTGTGATGATTTGCATGAATGCATTACCTCACATGGAATGGTGGAGAAATGCATAAATCTGTGTATTACTCCACACATTGTAAGAGCGTTTAAAGTTTTGTGCTAAGTTAAAAAATGGTTGGTTGTGCCAATCCCAAATCATCATTATTTCAAGCCTGTATTTTCCCCTGGCCAAAAAACATAGTGTTACCCACATTTTAATCTAATCTGATGGCATATGGCTTCTCCACATAGAATATGGAGTGATCATATAACTTTCAAGATTTGTTATGAATATTATTCCATCAAATTTATATCTTTTTTTTAACACTATTGTTGTCCAGTGTTTGCAAAACATTCTATCTTCCCTGGGATTTGCATAATGATCTCAGCCTCAACATCATCTTCTGGCTCCTCCTAGAACGTTAGGACAACCCAAAAGCACTTGTAAATCCCTGTGAGCTTAAAAATAGTTCTTTGGATGTTGTATATGGTGTTTTTTTCAATAGTTTGTACTAACCTTCAAAGAGGTTTTGGGTTAATTTTCCTCTTCCCGCTACATCCTGGGCGGTTCTTGATAGTTCCATAAGTAGAAACCTTCTTAGTAACTTTGCGAACTGTAGACACAGGAATCCCAAGGTCTTTGGAGATGGCCTTCTCCTCTCTGATTTTTGGTGATAATGGCTTTTCTGATGCTCTAAGGCAGCTTTCTTTTCTTCACCATTGTGTAAATGGAACAGGGAGTGTATATAGCAATTTTTAAATATTAAATCCATCATTTATTGATTCATTCAAGTCATATGGGTGCTGACAGTTGATCACAGATAAGTTTATTTTTAATGGAATGAGAATGTTGCTCATTTATTCAAATTGATTTGAATTTTTTATAAGAATGCCAGTAATCATGTCCGGGTTACTTTTTTTTTTCTTGGAAATTACTACACTTGTGTTGCACAGACATATTTTTTTGTTGTATACCTTTGAACATACTATTACAATATTATGGATGACGGCACAATCACACTGACACCACCAACACTGATTTATACTGGGATGTTTTAATCCTGCCAGTCAATCTCATAGTGTATCCTTAGACCTTATAGAGGTGTAAAGTATAAATTACTCAGAGGAAAGTCACACCGTCTAGTATTTGACCTTTTCTTTTGTGAATTTATGCTTGACCATCTGCATTTCCATGCTGCTTCCATCATGCATTTCATATAGATATTTGAATTTGGCATTATATTGGTATGGCCAGTTCTATGCAGCACATTGTCCTGACTATTTTTGGGGTTAAAAAATAAGCCTGGACAGCTCCAGACACCAGAGTTTAATTCCCTTCCATCCACTGGCTATGTGAAATAGACCATATTTTATAGAAATATTCAGAAAGACTAACTCGTAAGTGTATTAACGAGTCAACTTTAAACTATAAATCTTTGCAATTGAAATTGAAAAAGTCTGAGCAATGAAATGGTAGAACCCTGAGCAACAAGGATTGTGAATTTATGGAATTTGTTTCTTCTAAAAATAGCAGTTATACATTGAGACCTGAAGTAACCTATAGTGTATGCTTTTAATGAGGATTAGAGAGGCAAGAAAATGAAGTCAATCAATAAATGATTGATGTGAGTTAGAAATTAGCCTATGAGTTACAATGTAAGTGAATATCCCTCTCCAGGCACTGTGGTCATTCAGTACCATGGGTACCCAGCTTGAGTTAATGTGCATTACATTATTTCACTCCATCTTGTGTTGGATTACCAGCACCTTTTGCCCTTGCTCTGCTTAACTGGATTATGTACTGGAGCATTTTGACTGTGATTTAAATATGAAAGTTTAGTTTAAAGAGACAGCAAATATACTACAAAGTAAGATGCTTGATAATTTGGAAAATCTAAAATTGAAATGGATTGATGTGATTTGGTCATACCTTGGGTTCATTGTGTGTTTCAAGTCTCACCATCAGACACCCAGCCAGGGTCGATCTGGCCCCAACTTGCATCCCAGTTGTGTTAGTCCATGGATCACTTCTTTTGAACCAAAGCCCTCTAGAAGTTCTGAGCAGCCTGCAAAGCCTCTACGTCCTACTTAATCTGGTTGGCAGTGTGCTCGCCAACCCTGAGTGATCCGTGATATTTCATTTTATTAAAATATGATTGATTGAAGGTGACACAGTGGAGCAGTGGTACCACTGCTGCCTTGCAGTATGGAGGTTTGCGTACCAGGTTCTGGCTATTTGGAGTCTGCATGTTCTCCTCTTGTCTGTGTGGGTTTCCTCCAGGTGCTCCAGTTTCCTCCGACTGTCCAAAGACATGCATGTTAGGTGAATTGCCAATGCTAAATTGGCTTTGGTGTGTGGGTGTGTGTGACAATTGATCACAGGTGAGTCTAGTTTTAATGTAATGGAAATGTTCCTCATTTGTTCAAGCTGACTTGAATAAATTCTGTTCAATAAAGCCTTGGGTTTGCCCTGACTGGCGTCCTATTCTTGGTTTGTTCCTGCTTTGTGAACTGTGCCAGCCGGGAAAGGCTCCTGCATTCCCTTATGACCCTGGTCTGGATTAAACGTGTTCGAAAATGACAAGACATAACATTATTAACTGAAATAAATTCATAAGATCATAGCTTGTGACATTCATAACATTTAGCATTCATTCTAAATTTGTTGTGAGTACAATATGGCAAGACCTGGGAACCTGGGTTCGCTTCCCGGGTTCTCCCTGCGTGGAGTTTGCATGTTCTCCCCGTGTCTGCGTGGGTTTCCTCCGGGTGCTCCGGTTTCCTCCCACAGTCCAAAGACATGCAGGTTAGGTGGATTGGCGATTCTAAATTGGCCCTAGTGTGTGCTTGGTGTGTGGGTGTGTTTGTGTGTGTCCTGCAGTGGGTTGGCACCCTGCCCGGGATTGGTTCCTGCCTTGTGCCCTGTGTTGGCTGGGATTGGCTCCAGCAGACCCCCGTGACCCTGTGTTCGGATTCAGCGGGTTGGAAAATGGATGGATGGATGGACAATATGGCATGGTTTGCAATCATTAAATCATTCTTTACTGTATTTTATATACTGTCAGGTTCATGTGTATTTGGACAGTGACACAATTTTCATAATTTTGTCTCTGTACGCCTCTACAATGGATTTAAAATAAAGCAATTATTATGTGATTGAAGTGTACAGTAGACTTTCAGGTTTAATTTAAGGGGTTTACTAAAAATATCAGCCGTTTAGGAATGGCAGCCTGTATAGGCTGTATAGCCCTTCCATTTCCAGGGACTCAAAAGTATTTGGACATTTGACTGACAAGCTGTTTCATAGCCAGGAGGGAGCAGGGGCCTCATGTATAACGCCGTGCGTAGAACTCACACTAGAACATGGCATAAGCACAAAAGAGGGAATGTGCGTATGCACAGAAAAATCCAGATGCAGGAATCTGTGCGTACGTAAACTTTCACGTTCTTCCACTACATATATACCGATCAGCGTGAAAAGTAACGCACGTGCACGCACCTTCTGTCCTGCCCCAACTTCTCCCAGAATTATGCCTCTGAATATGCAAATCGATATAAATATCCTTCTGTGAAAAGACAATGGGAAAAGCACGGGAAAAAATATAAGAATTTCAGTGAATACCAAGTGGAGGCAAAGGAAAAACGTACTATTTGTTGGTTTAAACAGTGGTATAATCAACAAAAGAAAGTTGATCGAGTGACATAGTGTCGGAGAAGCTTGAAAGCTCAAGTTCACAAAGTCGCACAGTGCCCGAAATAAAAAAGAAATCACATATCAAAGTCGCCGTGAAAAGGTGAATCGTAGCCCAACGTCTGAGTGTCATATGAAAGCTTATTAGGGTACAGACAAAAAAAATAGGCACACAGTGGGAAAAAAGCATGAAATGTCAACTTTAATCTCAAAATTTCCACTTTAATCACGTAGTTTATTTCGCTATTAAAGTAGAACATCATAAACTTCATCTTAAAATCGTTTAATTTACTAGTTTCTCAAATCCCATTGTAACTAAAGTAGCATAGTAAATGCTTTGTTTTGTATTTGATCTTCTTTGTGCTCTGTGTGTGAATCACTACCTGCTTCTTAAACGGGCTTTCTCTTTCTCCAACAGAACACAGAATCCATTACATTCGTGATATTACAGCTCTCTGAATAATTAAAATACCTTCATAGTACATGTATAATTATTCTATCCGTCTATCCTTCCAGTGTTGCGTCAGCACCAGCAAGAATACAACGCAATGTAGGAACAATCCCTGAACTAGCTAATGCTGCGGCACTGTGTCCTCACATGTTTAATTATTAACAATACAGATTATTTAATTGAAGTTAAAGTTTTATCTGTATAATATAATCAACATATTTTGCTGCATTTCATCTTAAAAATGATATTGTCATCATATTTAAATACGCGCTTTATAAAGTGGCGCAGGTTGTGCAATATTATAACTGTAGTGCAAGTTTACAGTGAGGTGATTGTACTTATAAGTACAAACAGTTCTACAAGGAGCGCTTGATGGACTGATTGAGTGCGTTTATAGTTCTTGGGATGAAACTTTTTCTAAACAGCGAAGTCCATACAGGAAAGTCTCTGAAATGTTTTGCCGTGGCTCAGGCATCGTCTGCTTCATGCTGTATACCGATAATTCTCTTTCCAATCAGCTGCTGCTGTGATTCCCCACTCTGATACAGTGATATAAATACTCCGAGTGGTGGAGTGAGAGATATATGGAAAAAGATGATCTGCTATGGCAACCCTTAATGGGAGCAGCTGAAAGAAGAAGAAGATGCATTGAGAGTAACAACGCTAAAGCAGTTATGGTATTTGGAATACTATGACTATTCCCTGGACCATTATATTGCTGCAGGTTAATTACAATCAGATGCATTACACTAATAAACAATATGCAGTTAGTTTCAGTGTATTTATAAAGCCGCGTCAGGAATGTGGATCTAAGAAAGAAAGGGTAACCACACAGGAACAGTAGCACTGCTTTGACGCTGGGTGCCGCCAGTCTGCAAAACCGAGCAGAGGAATTGCGTACGCCAGGGTATGAGGTACCGTGGAAATGTGCGTGGCTTATTGCCAAGTTTAGGTTTTATACATCGCGATTTGAGTGTGGAAATGTTCGTACGCAACATTTCTGTGCTTACGCACCGTTTATACATGAGGCCCCAGGAGTGGGCAAATCAACAATTTGGTGCATTCTTAAAAAGAAGGAACATACTGGTAAGCTCAACAACACCAGAAGGTGTGGAAAACCACAGAAGACAATTGTGCTGGATGATTGGAGAATTCTGTCCTTGGTGAAGAAGAACTCTTTTACAACATATAGCCAAACCACGAAACCTCTCCAGGTGGTAGGTCTATCATAGCCAAATTCTACAATCAAGAGAAGACCTCATGAAAGTAAAGACAGAGGGTTTACCACAAGGTGCAAACCACTGGTAATCGTCAAGCATAGGAAGAGCAGATTAGACTTTGCCAGAAAACATCTTGTAAAAGCCTGTTCAGTTATGGTACAATTTTAGTTGGACAAATAAAACTAAGATCAATATATACTAGAATGTTGGAAAAAGAAGAGTACGGAGAAGAAGTAACTGCTCATGATCTAATGAATACCACATCATCTTGGAAACATGGTGGAGTCAGTGTTATGGTATGAGCATGCCTGACTGCCAATGGAAGTTGGTCACTGGTGTTTATTGATGATATGACTTCTCTCAGAAGTAGCAGGATTGATTCTGAATGTACAGGGCTATACTATATTCTCAGTTTCAGCCAAATGCTACAAAAATGATAGGGTGACACACATTTCACAGTACAGATGGACAGTGAGGCAAAACATTCTGTAAGAGCAAACCAAGTGCTTTTCAAGGCAAAGAAGTGGAATATTCTTCAAAGACCAAGTCAATCAACTGACCTCAGCCCAACTGGACGTGCATTTCACTTGCTAAAGACAAAACTGATGGCAGTCCAACGAGCAAGCAGCACATGAAAACAACTGCAGTAAAGGCCTGGCAAAGCATCAGTAGGGTGGAAACCCAGCACTTGGAGATCGCCATGGGTTCAAGACTTCAGGCAGTCATTGACTGTAAAGGATTTCCAACCAAATATAGAAAATGATCAAGTCAGTCAAAAATGTCTGAGAGAAAAGATGAGTCTTTGGTTATTATTTGAATAAATCCACTGATGGAGCTTCTTGATCAGACCTGAGTGGGAAAATTCCAGAGGGTAGGGGACACAGTGCTTACTGGGAGATCAGCAAGAGTTCCAAAACAGGTAAACGTCATCAGTTTAGTCACCAACATGAATGTTTTGTGTTTCCTAATTTTTCATTTGTCTGCTTCTGGGGGCAAAGAATGATAGATGATGATGTTACTTAGTTACTTTGTTATTTAGTATTGCATAATCCATCCATCCATCCATTTTCCAACCCGCTGAATCCGACCACAGGGTCACGGGGGTCTGCTGGAGCCAATCCCAGCCAACACAGGGCACAAGGCAGGAACCAATCCTGAGCAGGGTGCCAACCCACCTTGCATAATCTTATTTTTATATTTTTCTTTTTTCATCTTGTAAATCACTTTGAGCTACATCATTTGTATGAAAACATGCTCTATAAATAAACATTGTTATTGCTATTGTTGTGTTTCTGTTTTTTTTAAACTGTTGCTCCTCTACTCTGTTTCTCTTCTCAATATCTACTGCCAGACTGCTCTCCTGCTCATGGAAAAGTCATCTTGGATAAAGGAGCATTGAATCATCAGATGGAAAGATTGTGTCCTCAGGTTGGATGGACAGCACTGACTCCACTATAGAAAACACAGTAGCAGGTAAGTGACCAGTTGGCTGAGGTCTTCAGGACTGACTTTATTTTCAACTTTCACTTGTATGATTTTAATCACCTCCATAGTCAAATTTTCTTTAATTGGTTAATGGACATATATTGTTGGTTTCCATTTTTGTTCAATCAGTTTCTATGTTGATCTCTATATGTTTTAACAAATCTGTACTTATATGTGTACCAGTTCTGTATTTAGTAATTAGTATAATCTGTACTTGTATTTTAACTGAGAATTGATCACAGACCTTAGTGCATGCTGAGCACTGTACAAAAAATAAGTATATTCTGTGTGGAATTCACCATGTGTTTGTACTGTATTTCCTTAATTTTATTTGAAAATCAAAACAGTGAGGATGTTTTTTTGACATTTTTAGCTTATTAAACCTAATATGCCTTGTAATTTTATGTGGTTAGATTATTGGCCTTAAGGCACTTGTGTTCGGTGTTCTAATTCAGTGGTTCCCAAAGTGGGGGTCGCGAGACATTGGGGGGGGGGGGGGGGTCGCGAGATGATTTCCAAGAAATCAAATACTTTTTTTAAACTTTTTAGAAATTAATTAATTTAATTTTTTAGAAATAACATTTTATCCATAACTAACAAAAGATAAAAACTAGTAGTTAATAGTTACATTAAAAAAAAAACATGCAAATTAAAAAGCCATCAGACTGTCTTGGACCGAGTGCGTCGGTGTGTGTACAGACGGTGCTGGAGCGATGCTGGGGAAAAAGAAAGGTCTTAAAGCAAGAGTCTTACAAGTGGCGCCTCACGTGAAATTCACGCATTGTATTATACACAGAGAAGCTCTTGCGAGCAAAACACTTGACCCAGAACTTAAACGTGTTCTTGAGACTTCGATAAAAATGGTCAACAATATAAAAGCGCATCCACTCAATATCAGACTGTTTGCCACTCTCTGTAACGAACTGGGATCGGAGCATGAGTGCTTGCTTTTCCATACAGAAGTCAGGTGGCTTTCGCAAGGGAATGTGCTCTGCCGCCTGTTTGAGCTGCGGGACGAAGTGCGCTTATTTCTGATGCAGCATGGGTCCCAGCTCGCTGATCACCTCACTGATCCTGACTGGTTAACAAGGCTAGCGTATTTGGCTTGCATATTTGAAAAACTGAATGGACTTAATATGTCATTTCAAGGTGAGAACACACACATAATTTCGCTAAATGATAAAATCCACGCATTCAAGAGAAAACTTGAGCGCTGGACTGAGCGAGTTGAAATAGGAAGGATTGATATGTTTTCTGAGCTGGATGAAAAAAGTTATATGGTTGTTAGAGCGTTATGTTCTTTTTTGTTGTCATGCTCTTGTTTGGATAAGATATTTTGTTGAAATTAAACAAATGAGTAAATTACTATTAAAAAAAATTATATGGTTGTTAGACCATTGTGCTCTTTCGTGTTGTCATTCTCATGTTTGGATAGGCCTATTGGCGCATGTGCACCGTTGCGCGCAACATTTGTATATTTTAACCACTTCCAAGGATAGTGGGGGTCACGAGTCACTGGCACGGTTATTTTGGGGGTTGTGAGCTGAAAAGTTTGGGAACCCCTGTTCTAATTGGACCTGCAATCATTTATGTGCAAAGTTTGTACCTTCTTTCCAAATTCCCATTTGTAATTCCTGAATGTTTAACTTTGTCCCTAAAATCCACATACAAGAAGGATATCCTATGATTTTCATGTTGGTTAATATTTCTGAGCTGACCCTGTGGCCTGGGTTGTATTTGTATGTGCTTTGTTGTGGACTGTAGTCTTGTTGAAATATTTTCTGTCTTCTGCCTTATAAACTGTGGTAATCTCATGGCCTCAAATGAAGCCCAATAGAAAATGAGCGACTCTTAAAATTTATGCAAAGAAGATCAAAATAAAAAAATAAATAAATTTAATATCCACATTCAGCTTTTTTGATATTTTTTATTTATTCTGCTGGTTTCCCTTGAATGTCTAGGACAAATGTCTTTTACTGCTTCCTATATGTTGTGCCATTTCTGTCAAGTAATATTCCGTCAATTATGGCAAAGGCACCATGACCCTGAATGAGATAATGCATAAATAAATGAAAATAACAAATAAATAAAATTAAGGCCCTCTTTCTCTTACTGTATCAATCTACAATAAATGCTGCCTATGAGTGCCCCCTACTGGTCATACTATGACAATTTCTCTTTAACATACTGTACAGTTTTCTTGTTTAATTTTAAATGTACATTTCCTATCATTATACATGCTAACTAGAAATAAATTATTATGATTCTAATAGGCTGTAAAACTAAATATTGAATTTTGTAATACATCTGGTTTCAAAAATAGACTTGAGCAGTATAGAGCAAATAAAGCGTTTAATTTATACTAGAATTGAAATGTTTGGAATTACACAGAAATGTTCATGTTTTTGATAGAAACAAATACTTCTTATCAAGGTACCGTTACATTAATTTAAAAATGTAGTCAAGACATTATTAATGTTGCAAATAGCTATTGCTGATTGTAATGACTGATTTATTATTTACAATTCGCATGTGGCTGAAAAGCTCCAGTTTCAGCCACCATTGCCCCAGTGTCCTAATGGTAAAGTCTCTTAGCGCTTCTTTAATTAATCATGTTTAAATGCTATTTGGTTATTAGAGAACCCTTTGTAATTGTGTTATCACAGAAGTTATTCTGTTCAGTAACGCATTGGTTTAAATATGAAAATTTCTAGGTGATTGCAAACTTTTGAATGCATGTGTATGAGAATGATCAATAAAATTACAAAGCGAATAATGTCAACTTGACAGAAACAGAAAAAAGAATGTAGGAGAAGTATATTGGGTCTGTAGTCTTCTGCCAACTTATTGTCATTATAGTTTTTATTTGAGTGAAGCAAGGAATCAAGGAAAATAAACTTCACAAAAATAACATCAGTAACTTCCAATGTTGCCATTGCAGGATTTATCATAAGAAGAGTATACTGTTTTTCCAGGCAAAATCTATTCTTTATGTTTCTTCTTGTTACCCTTTTCACATCCTACCTTGAATTTCTTGATGTTGTTTTATTGTCAAGTGTTCTGAGGAGATGTGAAAATAAGAATTTCATTGTACTGAGAACATGTGACAATAAACTTGATTTCCAAGCTTCTTCCACTTTTGCACTCTCTGTCAGTAATCTACTAGGGGGCTCCGCCCCCTGCTCGCTTCGCTCGCCAACCCCTGGTGTTGGGAAATTACAAAGAGCGTGATGTATGAATGAGATATAGCATAGTGTGAAGGTGTAGATGACACATATAGGATGCAAATAAAGTTGTCCATGTCCAAAAACGGGCTCAGAGAGGTAGATGCCAACCTTGTTCATGGTTTGTCCTTGTGATTTGTTGATGGTCATGGCAAAGGCAGGTTTAATGGGGAACTGTCGCCGTTTAAGTGTAAAAGGTAATTCCAGGTGAGAACTTGTAAGGTCAATTATAGGAATTAGAACAGTATTGTTAGCATGTGATCCTGTAAGAAGTTTTGCTTCAATAACATTGTGTGTCATGGTGTTGACGACTAAACGTGTACCATTGCATAAACCCTGTTTAGTGTTAAGGTATCTTAATAGCATGATTATTGTTCCGTTTTTAAGGCTAAGATTGTGTTGTGGTAATCCGGCTGGGTTAATAGTGTTCAAATATTCTAAGGGGAAATTAAGATGGTCATTGTCGTCATCAGAGTCAACTTTGTCAGAGCTTAGAAAGAGCTGTGCCTCTCCAGGAAGTAATGAAATGACCTGGTTATTAATGTGATCAACATTAATATTTTTTGGACATAATATAGTTCGTTGTGTTAAAAGGGGTATTTGGTGTAATGAGATTGCTGTTCCAAATATCTCCGTAACTAAGTCGTTGCAGATAAAAGGTTGAGGAATTGTAATAATATCTGGGTGAAGTCCATCTGTATTGGTGAGTGTACCATCTCCCAGTTGTAATAACCAATTGTTATATTCGGGATCTGGACATCGCATGTTTTGTACCAACTGTATCTTTTGAAAGCAATGCCAATTGTCTGCGTATTTTAAGGTGGACTGAAGAATAGCTGAGCGCATGGCATGTGGAACTATGCACTGTCTAAAATCTCCTCCTAATAAAAGTACCTTTCCTCCAAAGGGAATATTATTATTCATCAACGTTTGTAGAAGTTTATCAATGGTGTTGAGTAAGTGATTGGATGCCATTAGATGCAAAAGCAAATGAACTATTGTAGGATCTAATGCAGTTCATAAAGTTTTTACTTTCAGGTACTTCGTTAGTTAGAAGCTTCTGTAGATATGCAGGATATGAATGTAAAGGAGGCAGTGTAATTTGACCCTTTTGATAACAACGTGTAAATTCATTACTTGTATTGCCAGTTGTTTCTTCAGGGAAGTTAAGTGAATGACAATGATTGCAAATGACATTCATTAATCCCAATGAATTTTCATGAATAGTGGAGTCATTATTGAATGCGTTGTCAGCTAACTGGCGGAATCCTGTGCTGTGTGAGAAGCCCATTGCCGTTTACGGCGTTCATTGTTTGTATTGAGCCTTGCCCGTTTTTGTATGTCAGTTAGTCGAGCTTTCTCTTTTTGGAGCCTTGCCTGCTTGTTTTCCGGCATTTCAGATGCGCGTTGTAGACGTCTGCGTGTATTTATTTTGTCCCTTCGCTGCCGTTTTTGTATCTCTGAGACTCGAGGTGTTTCGTTTTGAACCCTTGCCTGTTTCGATGCAGGACTTTGAGACGCGCGCTGCATGCGTCTACGTTCATTGTGTCTGTCCATCTGCGCTCGTTTCTGTAACTGTGTTAGTTGAGCTTTGCGTTTTTTGGAGCCGAGACATTTTTTCTTTCGGGGTTTCAGAAGCGCGTTGTAGGCGCCGACGTGTATTGTTTTTTTTCATGCGGGTTCATGTGTTTGGTCCCGTCACTCGCGCCGTATCGTTTTGTACCCGTGATCGTGAATTCATGACTTGTTTGTTCTTCAGCGTTAGAAATATGGATAATTAATAAGGAGGATCGCACTCACTGTTAATATGGAGCCTTTTCTGTGGTTGAACGGTTAATAGTGCATCAGTGTAATGAGATCGACCTATGCTGCATAATTTGAACGTGTTCAGATGACATATGTTTAATACGGACGGTTCGTTCAGTAATGGGGCTTTGTGTCTCATTTCTTATTTATGTTAGTGTGGTCGTGGGTCCGAATCCTCCTTTTTGTGTATGTTTCGTGTGCTATGTCCGTAGTCTGTCCCGTTTCGTGTCCAATGGGTTTATGTGGCGCTCGCGTCTGACTTCTTTTTTTGGTGTGCTAGGGGCGCGTTGCCGCACTTTTTTTTATCTCTGTTAGTGGAGGGGGTGTTTGTGTGTCGTGGGTCTGAATCCTCTTCTTTGTGTGCGTACCGTTTCGTGTGCTATGTGGCGCTTGCGTCTGACTCCTTTCTTTTTGGTGTTCTAGGGGCGCGTCGCCTCATTTCTTATTTCAGTTACTGGAGGGGGGCTTTGTGTGTCTTGGGTCTCAATCCTCTTCTTTGTGTGTGTTCCGTTTCGTGTGCCATGGGCTTCGTGCGGCGCTGTGTGCGGCGCCGGCGTCTGACTCCTTTTTTCTGTGTGCTATGGGCGCCTCATTTCTTATTTTACGTTGCTTTCCATCCGGTTTCCGTTGCTTGGAAGGGGGATTTGTGGGGGCGCCTGCGCAGTACGTCTTTTGCGTCCACGGCCCATGTCTGGATGTCCCTGCGTCCATCCGGTTTACCATTCTCGTTTAGTAATATGGATATGGATATGGATACTTGTATACTAGAAGTTCACAAAATTAATCAGGCTTATTTTCTCACTTATTTAAATCTATAGTTTAATAGAAACATTTTTTAAAATAAACATGGATGTATTAATCAAGTTGAACACAAAGGTGAAGCACAGTTTCAGAGTCTGCCATTGACTTTGAACATATGACCAGGCACTGGGTAATTAATGTCACTGAAGCAGAAGACATATAAGATATACGTCTGGGGACAACCATGAGTGAACAGTGCTTAAAACTGGGTGGGAATAATTAGAAAGTTCATTGAGTGCCACATTTCTAAACCAATCCAACGCTTCATGAAGGAGGTGCTTAAAGTAGGGATGGTGATTTTGAACTGTAAAGATCAGAGGTTCTCTCTTTAACCCAGTTCAATAGACAGCCAGCTTCTGTTTACATTTAACCGTCTACATTTGAAAAGTCTCCTAAAAAAACCTATTAGACATATAGACGTGTGTTGTGTGTGCAGAGGGCACGTTGCCTGTTTTAAAAATAAACAAAACCTGATGTAAGGAAAAAACTTTTCAGTAGCATCAGGTTATACACTGGCATTTGACTTTATCAATGGATAAGTGGTAAACATGAACGATATATTGTCACAGGTGCTATGTGTGCTGCCTGTTGTTCAGAGTTACAAGAAAAGCGTAGGAGTCAAAGTGAGCTTGAAAGAATTGGCACCTATATTCATCCATCCATTTTCCAACCCGCTGAATCCGAACACAGGGTCACGGGGGTCTGCTGGAGCCAATCCCAGCCAACACAGGGCACAAAGCAGGAACCAATCCTGGGCAGGGTGCCAACCCACCGCAGACCTATATTCATGAACTGCAAAATATGCATTTGAAGTAAACGGTGTGTCACACCACACAAAAAAGACTGCCTTTAAGAGAGCTGATAATGAAGAGCCACAGGAGATGCAGATTTCAGTACTCAAAACACCCAAATCAACAAATCTGCCTAACAACACCAGTAGATGCACAGATGAGTCTGCACAACATCCACCTTCTGACTAAACATCTAAATGAATAACTAAATAAATTAACATCCATCCATTATCAAACACGCTATATCCTAACTACAGAGTCACGGGGGTCTGCTGGAGCCAATCCCTGCCAACACAGGCCGCAAGGCAGGAAACAAACCCCGGGCAAGGCGCCAGCCCACCACAGGGCGCACACACCCACACCCACACAACAAGCACAATTTACAATCGCCAAAGCACCTAACCTGCATGTCTTTGGACTGTGGGAGGAAACCCACGCAGACACGGGGAGAACATGAAAACTCCACGCAGGGAGGACCCAGGAAGCAAACCCAGGTCTCCTAACTGCGAGGCAGCAGCACTACCACTGCGCCACCGTGCCTCCCAGAAATTAACATTACTGTCTAATTGGAAATGCAGACGTGCCATGATAAAACCCTAATTTTAACACATTGAACATCCATAGACCAAAATGCTTATCTAAACTCTGGTTGCTGTTGTTATGTCATATAAAATGACAGAAAGATACTGTAGCAGACAGAGGCACTTCTCAAATGTGTGGAGCCCAGTAGCTGCGGTGGTCTACGTGTGTGTATGTCTGTCTGTCTGTCTCCACTGTTTTAGCGCTCACTACAACATGCAAATGAATTATTAAGCTCCATTTGCCTTGTGCTACTGAGCTCCTGGGTCCTCCATGCATGGAGTGTGTATGTTCCCCCTGTATATGTGTGGGTTTTCTCTGGGTTCTCTGGTTTCATCCCACAATCCAAAGACATGCAAGTTAGGTTAATGGACGATGCTGAATTGGCCCTAGTGTGTGGAATGGTGTCTATGTGTGTTTATGTGTTTATGAGTGTTTGCCCTGCGGTGGACTGGCGCCCTGTCCAGGGTTTGTTTTTGCCTTATGCCCTATTCTGGCTGAGATAGACTCCAGCACTCTCCCGTGACCCTGTTCAGGACAAAGTGTGTTAGAAAATGACTGACTGACTGGCAATATCATACTTAAAAGGGGGATGTCTTGAGCACCTTTCTTTTAGGACCTACAGTGGCATTATAATTCCTGACAGCTCCTAATTTTCAAAGCCAAAAAGGAAAATTCTCATTGAAAACCCATTGGAAAAAACTGCAAACTTAATTTTTTACTCCATTATGAAATTTATAAAAAATATATTACAATATGTATGGCAGAGAACAATTGAAAATATCATAAGTAATACCATACTTTATATTCAATTCAAATTCTTCACCATTGCAAAATATCTGGAGAGCTATGAAATCAGATAAAATATTATGTAGTTGTCAGTCAAAAATACTGAAGCATCCAGATGGTTAACAGAGGCCCAGCTTGCTCATTTAATAACATTAAGTTCGTGACAGATTCTTTGGACAGTTCTTTGAAAGGAAAATTAAATTGTTTTAACTTTCTAACTAAAGAAATCCCCTTGGTCATATGACTTATAATTAATGAAAGGTGAGGTCTTTGTAGATGTTTTGGTTAATCTGGCAGGATTTAATATATAATTAAAATCTTCTCCTATTATGAGCTTATGAGTATTCCTGTTCGGGACTAAAATGTAACACTATAGATTAGGTCCTACAAAAATTAATCTATTACATATTTCCTCTCATGTAACAAGACCTTGACAAAGGTTTCTTTTGGTCTTCATTACACTTAGAAAACGTCAGTAGATCGGTTATTCATGTGTTGTGTGACATATTGACATAACGGTAAACTTACTTATTAATATGAAAGATTCGTAAGTCTTATACTAAATATATAATATCAAGAGAGATGTGCTTATGTTAAGCAACCTCAGATGACTCCCAAGTGATGTTTTGCTAGTAGGTCACACTGCAGAGATGAATAAATACTTTACTGATGCTTTGCATTATGAAGACCCAAAGAATGCTTGTTAAAGTCTTGTTACATAGTAGAAAATGAGAAATAGATGCATTTTTGCAGTAACTAAACTAAAGTGTTACCAACTAAAGTTAGACAACTTCCATTACAAATTGTTTTGTCATTCCAATATTATGTGTATATATAGTTTAATTCATTCTCCTAACCGATATAATGTTCTCCTCCAAGTCAGAAACTGCAAATTGGGTTTATGATTCAACATTGCAATTTTTTGTCATACTTCTTGTGAAATATGTAGCCAACTCAATCATTTTTCAGCCTTGAATGACCTTTAATGTTTAATTGGATCTCCTGTATTTTAGATTTCGGTGTGCTAAGATGTACTATGACTTTTTTCCATTTGAATTCATAACTGAGACCTTTAACATTCCAAATTACCAAATGTAAAGATTCCTCCACTCCACCATCCTAGCTTTACACAAACCATTTTACTTAGCCTGTGAGTTAGATTTTAATTCACAATTTGTGGACTTTAGACCATTAGAACAATCTAGACTTACCAGTCTTATCCACTTAATTATTTCAAAATAACATCAAGTCGATATTTGGAAGTCCCCAAAGTCCTACTTTCTTTTTTTTTTTTATTTTTTTTTATTAATTTTCATTGTAATCATTCCATACAAACAGATCAATTTATAACCCAACAAATTTGAAGACTAATCAAACCCCACCCCTGAGAAGGAGAGCTTAGCTAAAGGAAAATTGCTTAAGGCTTTTTAATAAGGCAACATTAAACAAAAGAAAGAGAGAAGTAAATATCTATGTAAATAAGAGATGGAGAAGGGAGTTAAATGCGGTAATAGTTATTTCTCTTATTCTAAAATAATATTGATTAAATCCTGCCATGTTTTGAAAAAATTTTGTACAGATCCTCTAACTGAAAATTTGATTTTTTCCAATTTCAAATAATATAAAACATCGGTTTCCCACTGATTTATAAGAGGAGAATTAGGATTCCTCCAATTTAACAAAATAAGTCTGCGTGCCAAAAGTGTAGTGAATGCAAGCACCGTTTGCTTGTCCCTCTCCAATTCAAGTCCATCTGGAAGAACACCGAACACAGCTGCCAATGGGCCAGGAGGGACTGCGACACCAAGGCTGTCCGAGAGGCACTTAAAAATTTTTGTCCAAAATGATGTTAACCTGGTGCAGGCCCAAAACATGTGACCCAGTGAGGCAGGAGCTTGGTTGCAGCGTTCGCAGGCCGGATCCTGCCCTGGAAACATTTTGGACAGTTTTAAGCGAGACAGATGGGCTCGATATATAATTTTTAGTTGAATAATTCTATGCTTTGCGCATATAGAACTCGAGTGAATTCTCTGCTTTGCTACCTTCCACTCCTTTTCTGATATATTGATTAAGAGATCTTCTTCCCAATGTCCTCTTGGATCTTTGAAAGGTAGGGACTCTAATAAGATTTTATATATTGCGGAAATAATGTTTGTTTCCTCGAAATTGAGCAGTATTTTTTCCAGCATTGTGGAGGGTGCAAGGTGGGGGAAATCGGGTAATTTCTGTTTAACAAAATTTCTAATTTGAAGATAGTAAAAGAAATGTGTAGCTGGGAGGTTGAATTTTGAACGTAATTGTTCAAAAGATGTAAATATGTTGTCTATATAAAGATCTCTTAGCATTTTAATCCCAAAACTTTTCCAGGTATTAAAAACTGGATATACTTGCGAAGGTTGAAAGAGGTGGTTCTCTTGCAGAGGTGCCACTGATAAAAGATTTTCCATCTTAAAATGCTTTCTAATTTGGTTCCATATTCTGAGTGAGTAATTGGGTTATTAGTATATTTGCGATAACTTTCATTTATTGGAGAGCAGAGCAGGGAATATAAAGAAGTACTACAGGATTTTACTTCTATTGCGGACAAGCCTGTGTATGTTCATTTATTTGTGTCCAGGTTTTTATGGCTTGTATGTTTGCTGCCCAGTAATAAAACTGAAAATTAGGTAAAGCCATGCCACCTTCTGCCTGAGGTCTTTGTAGGGTCGCTCTTCGGATGCGTGGGTGTTTTGAGTTCCAAATGAATGAGGTTATTATTGAATCTAACTGTTTAAAAAACAATTTATTGATATATATTGGAATGTTTTGAAATAAAAAGAGAAGTTTAGGAAGGATATTCATCTTAACGATGTTAATTCTTCCGGCTAGAGTGAGATGAAGGGTTGACCATCTATGTAAGTCTTGCTTAATTTTTTCCATACAGACGCCAAAATTTTGTTGATAAAGAGCTTTATGTTTACTTGTGATATTTACCCCTAGGTATTTAAACTGATCTGCTATGGTAAAAGGTAGGGTGTCTAATCTAATATTATATGCTTGTGAATTCACTGGAAAGAGTATACTTTTATTTAGATTAATTCTAAGACCAGATATCTTTTGAAATTCTGTTAGTGCTGTTAAAACAGCGGGGACAGTGTTTTCTGGGTCTGATATATATAAGACCATTTCATCTGCATATAGAGAAATTTTCTGTTCCAGTGCTTCTCTGACAATCCCCTTTATCTGATAAGAGTTTCGGCAGTGAACCGCCAGTGGTTCAATAGAGATTGCAAACATCAGTGGCGACAAGGGACATCCTTGTCTGGTACCACATCCTAGTTTAAAGTAGTCTGAGCAAATGTTATTAATACAAACTGAAGCTTCTGGATTGGTATACAGTAGTTTGATCCAAGCACAAATATTCGGGCCAAACCCAAATTTCTCCAATGCAGTGAAAAGGTAATTCCATTCAATCATATCAAATGCTTTTTCTGCGTCTAATGATAGTAATATCTCCGGGATGTTTGATTTTGCTGGTGAATATATAACATTAAACAAGCATCGGAGATTTGAAGATAGGTGTCAGCCTTTAATAAATCCAGTTTGATCTTGTGATATTACCGAGGGCAGCACTTTCTCCATCTTTCTAGCTAGGATTTTTGAGAGTATCTTAACATCATTATTCAGGAGTGAAATTTGTCTGTATGATGCACATTGTAACAAGTCCTTATTTTGTTTAGGAAAGACGGTGATTAATGCTTGTCGAAATGTTTGAGGTAGTATTTGGTTGTCTCTAGCTTCTGTAAATGTTGCCAATAAGTGGGGAGCTAGCTGAGTGGAGAATTTCTTATAAAATTCTACGGGATAACCATCAGGGCCTGATGATTTCCCGCTTTGTAGTGACTTTATAGCGTCTAGTAGTTCTGTTAGCGTTAGAGGTTTATCCAGTTCCTCAGCACTTAAAGCATCTATTTGTGGTATCTGTGATGTATCCAGAAATGCATTAGATTGTGTGTTGTCTTCTTTGGGCTCAGTGGAATATAAAGACTTATAGTAATCTCTAAATGTGTGCATTATTTTATTATGGTCGATGATTTCTTCTCCATTCTTGTTGGTGATTACTGGTATTTCATTGTGAACTTCTTGTTTATGAATTTGTTGAGCTAAAAGCTTATTAGCTTTTTCTCCGTGTTCATAGTAATTCTGTCTAGACTTATAAATAAGTTGTTCAGTTTCTTTAGTTGCCTGCCTTTTCCTGTGGAGAACTTCATTTGGACGCCTGGCTTGTTCTTCATCTATTCTAGTAATTTCATTTCTTAGCTCTGACACTTTCTTGGTTTCTAATTTATTTCTGTGGGAAAGATATGAAATAATCTGTCCTCTTAAGAAGGCCTTTAGAGTTTCCCAGAGTGTTCCTGCAGAAACCTCTGTGGACGTGTTTGTCTGTAGGAAGAAGCTGATTTGTTTGGATATAAATTCTGTGCAGTTCTCGTCTGCCAATAAAAGAGGGTTAAGACGCCATCTGCGAGGTGAGTGTGAGGGGCTTAATGATTTTAGCTCCAAGACTAGAGGGGCATGGTCAGAGATAACAATTGTGTCATATTTGCATGATTTAATTGTAGGCAGGAAATTATTATCTATAAAAAAATAATCAATTCTTGAGTAGCTATAATGCACTGGTGAGTAGAATGAATATGTTCTTGAGTTTGGGTTAAGAAACCTCCAGGGGTCTGATAAGTTGTGATCATTTAAAAACTGTGTAATTATCTTTGCAGTATTAGATGTCATCCCCCCTGTCACAGGAGTCCTATCTAAGAGTGGATTTAAAACACAATTAAAGTCCCCAGCCATTATAATTTTATGAGTGTTCACATTGGGAATGGATGCAAATAGATTTTGCATGAATTCCTTATCCTGCGGTGGGTTGGCACCCTGCCCAGGATTGGTTCCCTGCCTTGTGCCCTGTGTTGGCTGGGATTGGCTCCAGCAGACCCCCGTGACCCTGTGTTCGGATTCAGCGGGTTGGACAATGGATGGATGGATGAATTCCTTATCATCAACATTGGGTGCATAAACATTTATCAAAATCATTTTACTGTTATATAAGTTGCCCATGACCATCACATATCTCCCTTCAGGGTCCGACACTACATCTGATTCTACAAATGGAACTGTTCTATGTATTAGAATTCCCACCCCTCTAGTTTTCTTTATAAAGCTAGAATGGAACATTTGGCCAGTCCAGTCTTTTTGTAGACTGAACTGATCCTTGGTTAGTAAGTGGGTCTCCTGTAAAAATACTATTTTAGCGTTTAAGCCTGTTAGGTGAGAGCATACTTTCTTTCTCTTTAATTCGTGATTCAGGCCTTTAACATTCCAGCTCACAAAGTTAACTGTCCCATCATCGAGACATTGATTCTGAGTTTTTAATGTCATTTTATAGTTTTAATTGGTAATATGGCAGTTTTAATCTTAGTTTCAAGATTCCCCATGAGTTATTGCATTTTAGCCAATTGTTGCATTGATATTTATAAGAATTACAAGAATAGATTAGATATAACCTGCTCTCCTTCTCTCCCCCCTTTATCCCCCCACCCCCCCTTTTTGCCTCCCCACATGAGGCTAGATCCCACTTCGCGATGTTCCAGTCCTCTGACATATGAAGAGACAGAGCACGTCCAAAACAAAACAAACCCTACCCTGCAGCGGCGTTACAGAATTAAAACAGAGATATCTTTTGCAATTAAATTCTTAATACTATCTGCCGAAAATGTTCTCATTAACAGTATTTAAGCTTGAAATAATCTTCAGCGCTTTTAAGTTAAGATATTAAGATTAAAAAAAAAAAAAAAAAAAGAATCAACCCTGGGAATGATTTTAAAAACTAGTCTAGGATAAACCTGGTAATTCCTACTGTAATAGTATAATGGTAATAGTATAAATAGTAGAAAAAGCAATAAACCAAGGGTATGATGTTAAACAGTCTACTTTAAGATATAGTAAAATAAAAAATAAAAAAAAAAGAAGAAAAAAAAAACGAATCCTACTTTAATTACTTCCACATTTTCACACTCACGTCTATAACTCTATAACTCTGATTAAAACATAAACATATAAAGTCCAGATAAAGAAAAGGATGTATAATTATAATTATAATACCAGTCTCTTTAAACATGGATCCAGAGAGCAGATCATAGGTCCTTCCTGTGCCTTGATAGAATACGGCTGCTTATTAACTTTCAAAAAAGTGTCGGAAACAGCTTCTTTAGTTCCTTTTCAGCTTCTTCTTTGCTTAGGAAAATATATTGTTGATCTTGAACTTCCACTTTCAGTTTGGCGGGATACAAGAGGCTGTATTTGATATCGGCTTTCCGTAGCAACTTTTTAATGTTGATGTAGGATCTGCGTTTTGCAGCTGTTGATGGTGAGAAGTCGGGGAAAAATACGAATAAGATTATTTTCGAATATAATCTCTTGCTTGTTTCTGAGAAGTGCCATCACATCAAGCTTACATCGTAGTCGCTCGAAGCGGACAATAAAAGACCTAGGTTTAAAGGCGCTTGGTATGCTTGTGCGATAAGCCGTGGCTATCTCAATGTCGAGTTTAAAGTCATCTCCAATTATTTTAGACAGTAATTCTACTGCAAATTTCACTGGGCTTGAGCTTTCTCGTTTCTCAGGTATACCCTCAATTCTTATATTATTTCTTCTGCACCCATCCTCCAGGGCTGCAAGTCTGTCTCCAAGTTTTTTGCATTCGGAGTTCGCAGCTGTGGCTTTTTCATCGGCGTTAGACGCCAGTTGTTCTGCTGTTTCAACTCAAGCCGTGAGTCCCTGCTTAACGTCTTCCAGCTGATCTGAAACATCATTAATATGGTCATCAAGCATTTTCAGTTTGGAATTAGTTTCTTCGATGTGTTCCACTAATTTCTCCAACATGCCTTTAAAGTTCACGTCAAAACGTTTAAATAGACGCGTTTCCTTATCTTTGTTATCCTTCTTGAGCTCAATGGTCACCTTCTTAAGATCATTCATGTTATCTTTCTTAAGCTCATTCTTAAGCTCATTCATGGCCGTAACCATGGCAGTGGCCAGTGTAGCGATCATCTCTTTCAGTTTGGACAGTTCGCTTCGGCTTTCGTGCTCCACGAGTGAAAATGCAGCTCCTGTTACAGCAGGTGCTGCAGGCTCGTGATGAGTAGATGAAAGCACGTCCTGCAGGGCCTTTTCTAGTCTCGAATGATCCTCAGAAATCAGCGATCCATCGCGACCTGTATCACTTGCACCTTCGCTCCCAATTTCGCTCTCGACTGGAGACGATACAATGGAGCGGGGTCCCAGGAAATCTGCGCATTCGTCTGCTTGTTCCAGGTCAGTCTCCGTGAGGCCATACCTTGCACTTGCACTCAGGCCGGAAGTCTGTCCAGACTTTGATACAGCTTTAAGTTTCTTTTCCGGTTCTTTCTGACTTTTCTTCTTGTTACTCATGCTTGTATATTGTAGTGAAAGTTCCTTGGTTGGGTTAAATACAGGATACCTCTAAATAATATGAAATACGTGGGAAAATAAAGCCACTGCTAGCGGAGCTCTGCTTCAGACGTCCATCTCCTATAAACGGACGAAACCAAAATCCTACTTTCTACCAGACTACTTGGTAGCTTATTCCATGTCTCTATGGTTCTCTGTTAAGAAAAACCTAACATTTGTGTGAAATTTACCCTTAATAAGTTTCCAACTGTGTACCTGTGCTCTTGTCTAACTCATACAATATCAATAATTACTTTCAGACAAATTCAGTGCAATAGAAGTTTCAGCAGAAAACTTTCCTCCTTCCATTAAATTTATTTTCTTTGTAATGTTGTAGTGATACACAGTGACTGCCAGCACCAATCCATTTGATTTTTGACCATTTAATTGCTTTATTGGGGAAATTGTTATACTCAAGGCCATATCACATTGCACAGGTTTCTCCTCGATTTTCAGTCAAAGACCTCATTGAAACAGTCTTAGTGAGTCTAAGTTTTAGGCACACTCCTGTGACCTGCAGTCATGTAGCGTGACATAACTAGCAACTCAGTCCAACCAGTCTGTGTGTCTTAAGTTGTGGGAGCGGGCTAGTGTGCAGTTGAAAGCTGACAACCAATGAGAGGTCACCTAGAAGTACAATGCATATAATGCAGCCATGAGGAATAAGGAAAACAGGCGTTTCCAACCTGACAAACAGAATAGAGACTCGCCTCTCTGATGTCGGATGTTTTATGCACCATGACAAAAGGAAAAACAGGGTGCCAGTTCATTGCAGGGCATTGTCACGTACAAAACACTTGAAGGGAAATAAGTGTATGTAAAAAAAAAAAGCCTGCCATATATTGTAGAAAAGTTGCATTAATATTCATTGGCATTTCTTTAATTTGTAATATTTTAACCTAGACTTTTAAATCCCCCAAGCATATGGAAAACAATATATAAAAATAATATGCTGTCTGTAAAAATCATGCCAAAACCTATCAAACATTGACCCCACAGGAAGTGGGAAAAGATAAAGAGGAAGAAGAAGTGGTATTGTTACTAGGGGATGGTAATGTGAAAGTATTTAATGTGATGTAGGAGGTTGCATAGCATTATTACTAATTTGAGAATAATATGAAATTACTTAAATATGTTTACTGATGCTTCGATTCTAAAATAAAACGGGGTTTAACCAAAGTCTTCCTTTTAAAATACCTTCAAGCCTCATTATAACAGTCATCTTATACAGTTTGAAAATATTGTTTTCTGCCAGTATGAGTCTCCATCAGCTGAGTGTACAGCAAACAAATTTCAAGTGTACTGTAAGACCCAGCGCCAAACATTCAGTATTGCCGGTGTACATGAGTGTTATGTCCAGCAGCAAGGAAGCAGTGGAGACAACATGAAAATTTGGGGTACCACCTGTTTACCCCTTTACTCAACAGTCCCCGACAATAAAAAAACACAGCGTTCAAAAGACCTGAAATGGTACTAAGTTAAATCTGTTTGCAAACACATAATCACTCATCTGAACTTCAAGCTACTCAATTGTCCTCCTGAGACCATGCCATCTTCACAGGGTTCGGCTTTTTACCTCTCTGGGACCGAAGTGGTGGGCCTTCCTTCTAACCTTACTGTTGTGCGTGGTAGCCCTTACTGGCTGTGTATTGTGGGCTGTGGAAAAAGCAGAGCAGACAGTTAGCGACAGTGCTACCTCTTGCTCGGGAGTGGAACTGCTTGTTTCAGCTGAGGTGATCGGGGAGCCCTCTGGTGCACATGTGTGACAGTGTGCTATGAATTGGTTTCAGATATTTTATCATTTTGTTTTCTCATTCTTCTTTAATTTTACCTTGTTGGTTTACTAATTATAGTATTTTTGGAGTTGCAGATTCCATTTTGTAGCATTTATTTTTAGTTTGGAATATGTTTAAAAATTGTTGAAATTAAATTGCGTTTTTTGCAGCATCATTCTGTTTCTTTTCTACTGTAGGACGCTGCCATATAGTTGATTCTTTGTGTGTTGTTGCTAAGGGGTGCTACAGTGGAATGACTGAGGGCATGGCTAGGGCCCGACTAATAATATCGGGCACTCATATATCAGGCCACTGATATATCAGGCCACTGTTTGGTCTATACAGATATATTAATATACTGTAGGTTGAACCTGCACTGATATTATGATGCTGAAACTCTTCCTTGCTAAGCAACTTAATTAGGTTTTTTTCCTAGTAAAAACGTCCTTTTTAAAAGCCACTCCCCTTGACAGATACATTAATGGTAACTAATTGAACAAAAACAGTGCATGTTTTAAACAATTTTATGTGCTTCAAAATAAAACCTATCAGCATGTCATCTCCAGGACTGATAATAAAGCAAAAGTTTACAGAATAGGCATAAAGGCATTTGTTTACTCACTTTTATAGTTGAACGTCATAATTTTCCTGTAAAATTGATGTACTTCATATTTGCTTTACATCTCTCTTTGTCTTCACCCTGGCCAATAAGGCCACTGTACAGCCTATTCAAAGTGTGCATAAGGTTTTTACTCAGTATCTAAGATCGTTATTTAATTCAAAGGTCAGGCATTTATTAAGTAAAAAAAAGCAGAAGTCACGCTTTTGTACAATTATTTTTGCTTGCCACAGCCATTGCTTGATAGGTCACTTACATCGTGAGAGTTTGCAAATAAGCATTTTCCACTTTTCCAGAACAAGAAATTTGATAAATGAGAGAAGACCATTCACTCCATCAAGCCAGTTTGTTTAGATAATAGCTAACTTGCCCCAATATCTCATTCAGATTCTTCTTAAAGGTTATTAGGGTTTCTGTTTCCACAGCATGTCTCTGTAGTTTGTTCCAGACTCCCATGACTCTTTGTATAATGAAGTGCTTCCTGGCTTCAGTCTTAAATGTACTTCCCTCTTAATTTTCACTGATTCACCCTTAAGCTGAAAGAATTTTACAGGATCTACTTCATCGGTGCCGTTGAGGATTTTAAAGTCCTGGATTAGGTCCCCATGCAGTTTCCTCTGCTCAGCACTTAACTAGTTTATTTCTCACGTGAGTCTGTCATAGTAGGATATGTTCTTGAGTCCTGGGATGCACCTGGTTGCTGTCCTCTGCATAACTTCAAGTGCTGCTATGTCTTTCTTGTACTTAAGTGAGCAGAACTTCACACAATAATCGAGATGTGGTCTAACTAGTGTGTCATAAAGTTTGAGTGTAACATCCCTTGATTTATATTTCCGGTTTTTATGTTATAACCTAATATTTTTTTTGCCTTTTTAATCACTTTTGTGCATCGCTTAGTCGACAAAAATTTTGTGTCAACATATATCCCTAAATCATTTTCAGAGGTTGCTTCCTCTATGACAGCGTCTCCCATCTTGTATTTATAATTAATGTTCCTTTTGCCTACTTGTAGCACTGCATTTTTCAAGTGTTCACTCAGTTCTGAAGCTTGTCCAGGTCTTGTCGAATTCTTTTTGCTGCTTCCTCAGTGTCTGCCATCCCTTCAATTTTAGTGTCATCTGCAAATTTCATAATACCAGTGTCTGTTTTCTCATCCGAAGGACGTGCAGATCAATCAGTCTAATTTTTTAAATGCCCAGTGTGTCAGCTTTTGAAAGAACAGACGTTTGGTTTTCTAAAGTATATAGACTTGACTCCATAAATTGCAGCAATTATTTGATAAAACCATTTATTTGTTAATAAATATATGCCAACTTATGTTTGTTATCAGCTCAATAGCTTCTTTTCATATCTGCAGTTATTTCTTCCAAAATGTAAAGCAAATCCTTTCCATATTTGTTACTTTGGCCCTGAAGTGAATTGATTGCTTTTTAAACAAAATAAGAAACTTTCCCAAAATGCTTTACTGGCTGTAAATTTATTTGGACTTGTCAAATAAATAGATGTTTCTTTGTGTGCATCAATAAAATCTCCATATGTTACACATTCTAACAAAGCAAAGATTTTACTTTTGCATGATAAAAAAGGCACAGGACAAAACAGATGATACTGTTAGCAACAGTGCACCTCCTGTCTCGGAGTGGACGAACACCCCTGTCAGACTGGAAATTGATCCTCTGACACGCATGCGTGACAATAATAAATATTATTAAGTTAATGTACTCTATATTATTTCACAGTAAAATCAGTTCTATAGTGTTGTAAAACCTTCCGTTGTGTGATTTTCTGCGGTATCACTAAAGTGTAATTTACATGGAAGTACTGTATGGACCATTACATACCAATTTTTTATGGTTTGTTGCAGGGAAGTTTTACATATACAAAAGCAGTTGGGTTTTACCTATGCTACAAGCCAGCTGAACTGTTAAATCTTTGGTCTGACATTTTTTTAAGAAAAACATTTTCCTGCCTGTTTTTCCATTTATGAGGAACAAATGGGAGACTGTACATAAAATGGTATTGTCCCTTTGGCTGTTTTAATGGGGTAGGGTGAAGACAGGGGCAATGGAAAGAAGCATTAGATACATTAGTCTAATTGACAAAGAAGTGTTCCAAAGAAGTGTTCCAGTAGCTTCTATAAGCACAACATGGCTAAAGACTCCCCAGAACTACATGTCATGGAGAGGCAACCATACTGTTTTCTATCACTGTCTCCAGCCAGTCAAGGAGCAGCACCATAATCTGCCAGCCTTCTTGATCAACTTACTCAGGCGTAAGTCATTCCCTGTCCTGGTATTGCTCCTGTAGCCACCATGAGTTGTTTCAGCATCCCTAGCAGTTTCTCACACAGAGTAAAAAAACAGAGTCTCAGAAAGAACAGTCTGCCCTTTTTGTGCAACAGGTCTGTGTATTCACCGAATCCAGTTTAGTGTTTTGATGGATCCCCAGTTGTTTAAAAGTCTGCACTTTTAAACATGCTTTTCCATGATGACTGATCTTAGAAACTCTTTAGCACATTAGAAGATCACACCAACTGCTCTGTCTATAATATTTAGCTCTATGTGTTTTTACCTAGCGCCACCCAAGAAGGATGCCCATGACCTTTCTATGCTCCTCCTGCAAACATCTGGCAGCTTCTGCTGGTAACATAAATTGAATTTATACTTAAAAATCCTTTATGTAGATGATTAAGAAAATACAAGTTTTCTGGGGTGTCTCTGAATTCCTGACCATCATCTCTGACTGTACTCCTGAAATGTTGCAAACTATTGCTTGGCCTTGGCTTGGTGCCTGAATGAAACCATTCCCAAAGATGTGTTTCATAATATAAAACCTATGGGGTAAATTACACATTTCCTCATCTTAGTACCATGGTGAAGTCATGGAATGTCAGTTCATAATATCTTTATACCATATTTCAGATTAAAGAATAAGTTTGGTATTTTTCATATCAAAATTATTTCTTCACAAACATGTATAATAAAAAATAGGCAGCAGACAGAAAAAAAATAAAGAAAACACATCTTTTCAAGGCAGAGTTTAAAACCAAAGTAACTAACAGAATGAGTCTGGGCTATAAATATAGTGGATCAGAGGAAGAGGTGGAATCAGAGAGGCTGGAACAGGAACTGGCAGTGGGAGGTAGATGGATTCTGGGTATCAGAAGTGACATCATCAAAAGGTGCCGGAAGTGGTATCATCAGTGGGTGGACCAGTGATGATGTCACTGAAAGGCATGGGCATCACTTGATCTGCAGAGGGACAAGAGGAGAAAGGATCAGCAGTGTCAACCCCTGGTCTGGTTGAGAAATAACACTATTTGAGCCGGTAAACTGTCTCCCATGTGCACATGTGTGACGCATGGTATACATGCATTTGCCTCTGGAAATTGTGTTTCAAATCCAACATTTTCTGTAAATTTAAAAAATATACTTGTCATGTATTGATCCATGTTTTGTGATTGCACATACATTGTAAAATAGCTTATACATGTCATGTTTGAACAAAAAAAACCCCACCAATATTATGAGATTCAGCCATTTTAAAAGAAAACCAGCTGTGTGCAATTCTTTAGCACTTGCACTTGTAGTCTTCTGCAGTAACCTTTCAAAAACACCCCCCGCCAAGATGTGGTTTGCTGTCAAAAGATTAAATCACAGTAAACTTTTCATGCCATGTTTTTGGTTTTGTTTTGAATTACTTCGGTATTTATGTGAGAACTCACACAAGCAGATAGAAAACGTATCCTTACCTCAAGAAAAATAGTACCAGGATTACACAATAAAAGGATTACTTTCAGATTCCTTTTGTTGCCACAAACACGTATTGGAAACGTAGAACGCATATTTTCTTTTATCAAAACTCAAAGAGTGATGTACTCAGTAAGTTTTAGGCTTTTTTTATCCAGTTGTGCTTTGTGTCCCTCTGCCTCTATTGTAAAGCACTGGTGCTTATTTATTTATTTATTTGTTTGTTTATTTGTTATAACTGCATTTTATTCTTTTGGAAACCAACCAATAAGATTCAAAGTTGGAAAACATATTTATTTAAACTTACTTTCCATTTCAAAATATATTAAAATCATCAATGCACTATATTCTACATGAAATTTACTTTTCTGTAATATTTTAGACAATGACTTGTTCATTTATGTTATTCAAAATTTTTAAATTAATCAGATGTATAATATGCATGTGAAAATACAAGAGACAGCTTTGCCTTACGTGCTTTTTTCTAGTTTGCACTCCAGGTGCTTTTATTTTTAGGTAAAATGTCCCCCAAGTTGTAAATAATGCAAAAAAGTTTTAAAAATATCCCCAGAATTGTCATCTATTAAGAATTGTATTAATCTCTCCATGGACCTAAAGGTAAAATACGGTATCTGAGATTTTAAAAATGACTAATTTAAGAAAAATATGTATGAATACATTATAAAACAGAAAATGCGATTTTATTTCAGAGCGCATAGGAAGGGCTTATTGCTACCATCAATTTTAATCATTATCATAACATCAGCTTCTCTTTGCTCAATTTTAATTTATAAAATTAATTGGACTTTCAAGCACAATTTTGTGAGACAAATGCATACATACCACGTCTGTGAAGAAATAACTTCAGCATTTAAAATACAGAAAGATCTGATCTCTGTGGGAGCAGGGCCCATAATAAATGCCGTTTTCCGGTTGTCCTTTGTCCTTAATAAAGGGAAGACTTGAAGGATCGGGGCTTATGGCAGCCTGGCAGAAGTGGTATCACGATTCATTGATATTTTCTTCCCCTGATCTAAGGAAAAAGAGGCAAAAGCAGCAGACAACTGTGGTTTCTCCATATTATTTCCTGACATAGTTACCTGATCGTATCGAGTGGTGCGTTTCCAGGACTTGTGTGTGACACCTGGTATGTTAATTTGTAGAACCCCACCGAACAAGCAAACGAAAGGTGACACCAGTAAGCAGATGAACACTTACACAGGAAGGCAGTCAAGCAGGGAGTATTCTCTTTTAGGATCCACACATCTTATACATCATCACACCTTCATTAAATTGGTTCTTTTTATTTTGGATCTCCACATCGACTGGGGACATACTGGCTGGTCAAGGTTCAGACATTCTATCATCAGCCAGGCTGTCCTTATTCAATAACTAGAGGGCTTTGCCCCCTGCTCGCTTTGCTCGCCAACCCCCGTATTTGGTTTTCCGGATACACACTTTTAAGAATTTTTTTTTCCTTGAATTGTTGCTAATTCATTACTGTAGTTTCACTTTTATTTCAGAACTTATGTAAAAACAATATGTGGAATCTTTGGAGTCCCAATATGCTGAATCTTTTAAATGAGGTCAGTGAGACATGTGTTTAATGACTTTGTACCATAGTTCAGGATAGGTTTCTCTGTTTGGAATTTCAGCACAGACAAAGCGATCTACATCATCAGTAGTTAATAATTTTTTTTGCAAAGTAACCAATGTGAGGTAAAACACGTTTTTGAAATTCTCTTACTTAAACTTCAAAGCCTTACAATATTTACATACTTCAGACATATCACCTGTGTCCATATATTCGATCTCTATTCACCTTTTAATTATTTCTCCGAGTAATAATTTCTCTTTTTTTTCCGCTAATGCAATGTTTACTTTCTTTTTTTGACACTGTCGTTTTTTTTTTCTTTCATATTCTGTATTTTACTCTGCATGTGTTTCGCACCTACGTTTTTTTGAGTCTTCTGAATTCCAGTTTTCATTATCTCTAACCTGCTCTGCATGTGTTTGGCCCCTTTGTTTTGTAACCTCTTTATGACATTTTACTTTGTTTTCTACTCTGTCTTTTATTTCTGTCCTCGCTTTGTCCTGCTTTTTTTTTCAATGACACCTGGTCTGTGGTGATTATTTTCCCTTTTTCGAGTAATAATTTCCGTTTGTTTGCGCTACTGCGATCTTTACTTTCTTTTTTTTTTATACTTTCTAATTTTCCTGCTTTCATATTCTTTAACTTTCTCGACATTTGTATCGCACAAACATTTTTTTTGAGCCTTTTGAATTCCACTGCTTTCATAATCTGCTCTGCATGTGTATAGCGCCAACATTTGTGAACGTGTTTATGAAGTTGTCTTTTACTCTGTCTTTTAATCCTGAGCCCGATTGGACATGCTTTGTTTCAATTCCACTTGTTATGGGCTGATAATTACTTTCCTTATTTTCTGAATTTGCACCTAGATTATTTTTTCTTTTTTGCTCTTTTTTCTCTCCAACACTTTTGAGTCTCTTTTCTCCCCGCTCCTTTCTTCTTCGCTTAGTCGTTGACGTTTCATTTATAACATATTGTCCTTATACGCTTTATATGCGCTGAGATCCTGGATCTGTGTGTGCTCAAATCCTTCACATGACTGAATGTTTTGCTTCCCCGTTGTCTTATTTGATATTGATTGTAAGTAGGGAGTGTCTTGCAGGAATCTCATGTTCTACGTCATCACAAGACGGTCCTGGGTCAATCTCTTGGCACAATGTCTCATGTTTAAGGTCCTCGTGGGTCTTTTAACTGTCTTCCGTGATCTTAACGTGAAGATCACGTCTCAATGCCCTACTGTTTCTCTCCAGGACTTTTTTTTAAAATAGAAACATCTGTAAGAAAAAGAAAGTGGGCAACAAGGCAGTGGGTTGCCTTCCCACACTCCAACTCTCCTGACATGAACTGTAATTGCACAGTACAACTGCATTTATATTCTTCCTCTTGGGCAGAAACTTGTCCTCGGGGTTTTGCTCTGCTCATTAAACACTCCTTTAGGTTTCCAGTTTATTAATGCAAGCTGACCCTCAACAAAGACGGCATGCTGGGTGGAATGTGCTGCTGAGGCAGGTTGTGAAGTGTACTGAGGAATCCTCAGCATTCTTTCTCTCAGAGGCACACCTCCATATCTTTATATGTGTGTGTGTGCAAGTGTGTGAATGTGTGTGTGGTTATGCCAAGTCTGCCAAGAGTTCAGGTTGAACTTTGCATGAAATGTTTATTATATTCTCCTGGTGCCAGCTGTCACCATGTCAAATAACAAGAGGTTTGTATGAATGCAGAAACTAGCAGGTGTTAATCTCACTTAAGAAACAAAGTGAAAATAAATACAGTATTTGCAATTGTGCCATATGTTCTCATACAGAAAAAAAGGTGTGGCATACCTAAGGGTTATTCTTGGGAGCTGAGGCCAATTAATTCTGTAAAATTTTGACAGAACTTCCCACATTTGCCATTCATCTCTACCATCTATGGAAAGACAACCTTTTTCCAATTCATCTCAGATCTCATAAAGAAGACCTACAAGGGTCAGGGGCACCTGGTAGGAATGTAATGATTATCTGGGCCCCCTGCTGATAGCTACTCCTCTTCAACAAAAGGGAAGTATGAGAGTAAGCTTAGACCTCCCAGGAAAAAAAGATATATAAGTGTACCATTAAAACTCTTAGAGAAAGTAAAATATTCACTGCAATTAATTAATTAGGCATCTGACGCTTCTTAAAGAACATTGTGTATCACAGATCAGAAAGTGATCAATTGAGCTATGAGAACGTACTTGCAAATGGTAACCCATTAAAAGAAAATATGGCTTATCTGCTAAGGTATTGGACAATGAAATTTAATCCTACAGGTCAGTCCATGCTGACCTTATGTGCGATCCTGAGATAAAAAATCAGGAGTGGTCTTCCCTAGACCCCATGCTCAGATATGGGGATGGATACTTGAGGAGTAAACCGCAAGACATTGATTATATTTTTATATTATGTATATTAAAGAATCGTCAACAACAAATCAAATCAAATTAATAATACATGTATATTGAACAATTATTATAAAAGTAAAGTTGAATAAATCGGACTCTGCAGCTGCATGAATAAAAGCTAAAGTACCACTTCCGGTAAGCGGAAATAGCCCAAAAGTTGATAGAAATCTACGTTTTGTACCTAATAGGTGTATGCAAAATTTGGTTGACCTAAGTGAAAGCATACACAAGTTATCTTGTTTACACACACACCCACACACAGTCATAATTCCAAAAATGGTATTTTCGGACTCAGGGAGGTCTAAAACATTGAGATTCATCAAAATCTCGAAATGGAATTTTTGGTGGAGTCCGATACATTCCATATACTTCATGTACGAGAAAGTCAGGGAGGTCTAAAACGTCAAGATTCATCAAAATCTCGAAATGGAATTTTTGGAGGATTACAGTACTTTCCCTATACTTCATATACAAAAAAGTCAGGGAGGTCTAAAATGTCGAGTTTCATCAAAACCTCCACATCGAATCTTTGGACGATTTCAATACTTTCCCTATACTTCGTATATGAGAAAGTAAAAATGCAAGAATTGTGAAAATATTGGTGAAATGCATTTGAAATGTATAAATAACATTTTATAAAACTAAAAAATACTTTAAAATCAAATGAAGGTTTTAATTTAGGGTTAGCGCTAGGGTCAAATGCAGCTTTGTGTTTACAAAGTAGCTTTAAAATGTTAAGAAAAATTCTGGATCGCTTTCAGCAGACAGTTTAAAAAAGAGTAAAAAAACATATTTTTCCATTTTATTCATAATATCCAGCTGTCCTAAAACAACAAAAGAACTTGACTATAGAGCTTTCCTATCGCTGTCACTCACCGCCATCATATCTATCCATTTCAGAATAGTCTGATGCTGAGGCCTTTCTGATATCAGTGCATTTCACTCCTTTGTAGACACACTCTGAGGCAGCAAGGTAGACAAAGAGATTTAAAGAATCTTCTGACCTGAAGAAACAATCCATCCATTATCCAACTTGCTGAATCCGAACACAGGGTCACGGGGGGTCTGCTGGAGCCAATCCCAGCCAACACAGGGCAGGAACCAATCCCGGGCAGGGTGCCAACCCACTGCAGGACACACACAAACACACCAAGCACACACTAGGGCCAATTTAGAATCGCCAATCCACCTAACCTGCATGTCTTTGGACTGTGGGAGGAAACCTGAGCACCCGGAGGAAACCCACGCAGACACGGGGAGAACATGCGAGGCAGCAGCGCTACCCACTGTGCCACCGTGCCACCTTTTTTTTCCTTTGCATATGCATGCTGACTTCACTAACTCCATAAAAAATGTTGATTTTCAGCCATCAATTCACTCATTATAAATTTGTAGGGCTTTTGAATGTAACATGGACAAAACTCATTAAAGAGAGAAGTAGTCTGAAAGAACCAATTCAATCTTTAGTTACCTATTCATTATTACTTTAACCAAACAAGCATTGAATGGACTCTTTTCTTGTTTGTGAAACTTCTCCTGTACTTTCCTCTTAAACCCTAAACAGACAAGTACCGAGCTGACAAAGGTTAAAAAATGTTTTTTTGTGCCACATACAGGCACAAACAAAACCTTGTTTGAAAGCCACGGGTTTCTACTACACACTCCTAGTGATCCCATTATTACAGTATATACAGTTGACTTTTAATCTGGCATGAAATCATATGTATGCTGCGTCATACAAGGTCATCACAAAAAATTAAAACTAGCCTAGTAATTATTCTGAACAAGGAATATCCAGGTGTTATCATCAATGGAAAGGTATCAACCAGTAGATTTCAAAAGATGCCTTCAACTGTCACTTCAACATGGCTGCCATGGGCCAAAAACTGGAAAAACCATCACACCACTTGAGAGAGTTTCACATTTTCATATGTATAACTTATAGCTTATTCTGATGAATAAAACAAGCTATCACACTTGTCTCTAGGGTGAACAAACATAAAAGAGCAGGTCAATAATTGTGCCAGGCAAAATGCAGCTGGCATTTCCTATTGGGTCGCTCTGGCTCAGTGGGTCATGCCATTGCAAGCTTTATATCATTTTATACAGTAGGTGTGACTGAGACTTTTCTAATGATATATATATAATATGCACAAGTTTGAAAAAAGGAATGAACGAACGGTGAACAAAATAAACGAAAATGTGATTTTTTTCTTTTTGGGGGGTTGTGGTGTGTGTGTGTGTGTGTGCGTATATATGACAAATATATGTGTATGTGTATATATATGAAAAATTATATTTTATTTAAATATTTTGTAGTATTTTATATACATTTTATATTATTTATATTTAAGGAATCCCTACCAGTAAAGGTTCTGGCGGTGGAGGGGTGCCCATTGTGCCAAACACTGTAACTATTTACTTCTTTGTGTTATGAACATGAAACTTTTCACAGGTACTGTTGACATATCTGGGAACACCTCAAAGGTGAAAAAACTCATTTGGCATTGCTTGAATTTGAAATAATAATAACGCATTACATTTATATAGCGCTTTTCTCAGTACTCAAAGCGCTATCCACACAGGGAGGAACCGGGAAGCGAACCCACAATCTTCCAATACAGTAATCCCTCCTCCATCGCGGGGGTTGAGTTCCAGAGCCACCCGCGAAATAAGAAAATCCGCGAAGTAGAAACCATATGTTTATATGGTTATTTTTATATTGTCATGCTTGGGTCACAGATTTGCGCAGAAGCACAGGAGGTTGTAGAGAGACAGGAACGTTATTCAAACACTGCAAACAAACATTTGTCTCTTTTTCAAAAGTTTAAACTGTGCTCCATGACAAGACAGAGATGACAGTTCAGTCTCACAATTAAAAGAATGCAAACATATCTTCCTCTTCACAGGAGCAAACAAATCAATAGGGCTGTTTGGCTTTTAAGTATGCGAAGCACCGCGACACAAAGCTGTTGAAGGCGGCAGCTCAAACCCCATCCGTCAGGAGCAGAGAGAGAGAAAGAGAGAGAGAGACAGAGAAAAACAAACAATCAAAAATCAATATGTGCCCTTCGAGCTTTGAAGTATGCGAAGCACCGTGCAGCATGTCCTTTCAGGAAGCAGCTGCACAGAAGGTAGCCAACGTGAAGATAATCTTTCAGCATTTTAAGACGAGCGTCCGTATTGTCTAGGTGTGCAAGCAGCCCCCCTGCTCACACACCCCTACGTCAGCGCAAGAGAGAGAGAAAGTAAGCTGGGTAGCTTCTCAGCCATCTGTCAATAGCGTCCCTTGTATGAAATCAACTGGGCAAACCAACTGAGGAAGCATGTACCAGAAATTAAAAGACCCATTGTCCGCAGAAATCCGCGAACCAGCAAAAAATCCGCGATATATATTTAAATATGCTTACATATAAAATCCGCGATAGAGTGAAGCCGCGAAAGGCGAAGCGCGATATAGCGAGGGATCACTGTAATGCTATGTTTTATAAAAAAAATCTGGAAAAATCAGTATCCACCTATGTTCTTTGCTATTTTGGCATCAGTTTTTGAGTAAGGAATGTTTAAACTTGACACAAACACAATTTCTATAACATTTGAGAAATTATATGTCAAGTTTTAATGTAAAAATGAGTGTCCTTCCTTTATTTATTGCATAATAAGGCTTTATTATGGTGTTCTCCCTTGAGGCAGAAATTGCTGAAAAATGCTATCAGTCGCCTCTGAAGCTGCGGTCAGTTAATAAACATCTAGCAGAGCATACCATACTTGGCTATCAGTGTGAGCCAATGAGAATACAGACACTGAGAAACAAAAATCAGGACATGTGACATTATCATCAGGTAAAAAAAATATACTGTAGATATATTGTTAAAGCGCATAACTGCCAAGGAATGATCAACAAGCAGACAGGAGGTCAAAACATGGCAAGGCAAGCACAAAACAGGTAGAATATGCAAAACACAAAGCAATAGAAGAACCGAAAGGGCAGGAAAAAGGTCAAAAACACTATAGACTGTAAGAAATAAAAGAGACATGCATAGAAGAAGAATGCTAGAACAGTGAAAGAAAACCCGTCAGTCCTCCCATAACATAACCACAGAATCAGTGGAGGTGACAAAACATTTGGAAAGGAAGGCCAAGAGCAAAAACCATATGAAAAGCCCATTTTGAAAGGTTCATACTGAAGCAGGGTCTTCTTTTCTCATAAGCCCTGGTTGTTGTGCCCAAATGAATCTATTGTGACCAAAAGGGAGTACCCCAGAGCTCTAGACACCAGACACAAATAAACACACACAGTCAAGGGTGCTCACAATAACACATCTATATCCCTCTTCTCTTCTTTTCTCTTTTCTTATCTTTTCTTCCTTTCCTCCAAACAAGCCTTGTCCTCTTCCTCCCAACCCCAACTAACCTGGATGAGATTGAACGGCTTCTTTTATGCCTGACCCAGGAGTACTTTCGGTGCCACATGATTACGCCCTGGAATCAGGCAGAACCTCCTTAAAATGTGTGAGTCCTCTCCACACAGTTCTGTCTAGTGGAACCCATATACCCAGACAGGGCCGTGCATCAAGACTACAATTCCCAAGGTGTCCTGCAGGTGTACAAATGAAAGCTCTACCTAAGTGATGGTACAATTAGGCTTACAGGGGGACTACATGGCCCCAAGAGACCATCCTTCCCTGTTCTGTATCCAAATTCACCCCCAACTGTCCATCTGTATCCTTCCCTTATGGCCTCCCTCCCTCCTGGTTAGGATGCCAGTCCATCCACCTTGGCACCTACACTCTCCAGACGCTTTATTATACAGAGGCACTAACCTGCTGTACTAAATGTTTATCAATGAAACAAGTAAAATGGCAGAAATCACAGAGATTTCTCTAGTTCTAGATTACTCTAGATCAAAAGAAAACAGTTTTACAATCAGTGAGTCATTTTACGTTGAATTGATCTCATTGTTTAAGTACCTGGTTTTTTTTTCTTCTCTTTTTCTAAATTGAGAGAGACACCGTGGTGTGAGATTTACTTCTAGAAGGTCTCTTAAGGGAAGATTACAGATTTCCACTTAAGCCGATGTCATCTTACATAACATCTCATTGGAGGGGACATCAGACTTGATAATTGCAGTTGCTGATCTTGTTGCCAGAGTATGTCAGATTACATGACTAGCTTACTCATCAGGTATGTCAGATCTGATGACTGTTTGACGTATTTCCAGCATTGCTTCACATTTCCAAAGTACTGTGTGCTTATTCCTTTTTTTTGACTTCCAACTACGTGCTCCATGATGGAATCAATGCCCATGCAAAGGCTTTACAGTTATAGCAGATCAGCCACACTCTCTGCTCTTGTTTTCTTTTTTTCTATTCTGTTATGGTACATAAAACACACAAAATCACACAGACAAATTTCTCTTCTGATTTTCAGGTCCAAAACACCCGTGTTCCTTACTCCTGCAAGCTGAGTTACATGCATTATACTTCCAGGCGTGTATTCATTGGTTTTCACCTCTCACATACACATGATTCTGCCCCTGTGACTTAAGACAAAATCAAACCTGTTTGATTTAGTCAGGGCGAGTCACAGATTGGTTAGGATTGAGCCTATGGGGAGGTAAGACTGCACTGCAGATGGTCACGGTAGTGTGGCATGACTGCCCTCAACTCAATAAGATTATGTAATTGAAGTCTGCAACTGAAAAGCACTGGAAGAGTCATGCAAAATGACATGTTCATTAGAGAAGCAAACAAGTTAGAAAATGTATGGATGGGAAGTTAACTGATATGAAAAATGGAGAATTTCTCATTTTTTAGTTACTATTTTTGTTTATTAAATATTTTTGTTACAATGAGTCATTTTCAAAAATAACAGTAATAATAAAATGTAATTACATGTGTTAGTACACTACACTAGTTACATTCTTTTTAGCAGAACTTTACGATGTCACATAGCTATAAATGTAGCCTAAAGAGGCTTTTGGTGGCTGAGTAGCTTTCATACACAGTAGATTTGGATACAAGTGATTTAAAAATGGCATTGACTGATGTGTGCTAGTGGTGGAGGGCCTGTGTCTAACTGTTGTTCAGTTTTCTTAAGTATAACATTTTTTAAAATATACCCAGTAGGGTAGTACCCAATATTTGCCAAATAAAAATACTATTAATACAAAATGACCAATACTTGCATAAAATCACAATCTATTTTACCCTATGTATGGAGAAAAGCAACTAAACTAAGTTTCCCATCTAGCCATTAATATTAGTTAAAATGCCATAATTCATTAAAATCACATAAATAGGTAAGAACTTGGAAAGCAACTGATGTATTGTACCTGTATAACAAGAATACAAAAGGGGACAATTATCTTTAAGATTTTAGTTCCTGTCTGAAAATGCATGAAAGCAAAAGCTAAATATCTCCTTTAGCACAGCGCAATCTGTAATCCTGCTCGATCCTTGATACTTGTGGCACCATCAGCCTCTTCGTACACCGTAGGATTCCACAGTGTGGTGTTATTATCATAGGTGTGCTTTGGTCACAAATACTTTGAAAACTATAATCTTGGGTGATTATCTTGAAGGTCATTTTATGTTGCGTAATTATAATTAAGATATTTATTTATTTGCATTCTCCCGTGACACCATTTTGTTTTCTTTACAGGTTGCTCACACCAATGTCAGAGGTCAGAAATCAAGTGATTTTAGAAGTCACGGGGTATAAAGGTCACTCTTTGGGTTCACTTCCTTGTCCAGGTTTGTGGATTTCTCAAAAAAATTCCAAGTTCATTCGCGATTCTTGTTTGTTTAAGATTAAGAAATTTCTCACCCATTTCTGATTTTTTCGATTATGAGTTTTCCTTCACATTTTGGGTTTGTCCAGTGTTGTATTTACATTATTGGGGCCCTGAAGCCTGAACTGTTAATGGGGCTTCCTTCACAACCTGCAACTACAGTAGGTCTGGGTAACCACTATTATCTTCTTCAATGGGGTTATTACATGACAGATCACCTCAATTTGTTCTTTTTTTTTTGCTGTACTGGATTATTTCACTTGTCAATGTCACTGGTGTGAATAAAATGTTTCTGTGCCTTATAGTTTTTGAAATATGGGGGGTATGAAAATTAAAGTTGCTTTTGGGGCCACTCAGGATTAGGGGCCCTGAACCTTCATTAGTTTCATAGTAGATCCGCCCCTTGTTTTGTAGCTAGATTTCCTTTTCATCTTCTGGTGTTCTGACATAGGCTTAGATATTTACCTCACATTTATCTCCCAGTCCTTTAATTCTTTCTGGCACAACATATAGTCCTTGTTGTTGGCCCTGTGGCTATGATCTTCTGCCCACAGGTGCAGCTCCCTTCCTAAACCCATGATACATTTCTGTTATTTAGGGGAGCTACACCTTTCCTGTTAAATTAATTAGTTCAAACATCATTTTGGTGCAGTTTGATATCATTGGTTCTTTACAATAATAATCTACAGATAACATTATTTCATTTGCTTCAGTCTTATATATTGTAACACATGTGTGTCTAAGGATTACCCTAAGAGCTCATTTGAGGTAGATAATGCCACCCTGGGTTGAGAGGGGGTACTCGTGCTAAAATCTTTTTTTCTCTCTGCAGTACAGAGAAGACTCCCAGTGAGGGCAACTGACTCCGCTCCTTCCAGTCCTTCACCTATAAAGCCCACAGCTTGAACAGACTGCATAGCAGGACAGAGCCCCCTTTACCCTGAGCAGAACTCGACAATTTACTTAGCCAGACAGCTTTCCTGTTTTGTTTGTTCTTTTGATCATTGTACTGGCACAAATAACCAGACTGAATAAAACAGGGACTCCCCAACATTTATCTGTGGAACTTGCAGTACTTCACTCGGCCACAATTTGCTTATATAATTGCTTTTTTTGTCCATTGATTTCCAGAGAATTATTTTTTTATGGTTAACCTACCTAAAGCAGCAGGAGAAGGGTGCTGCTGTATGAACTGCTTGTGCATTTGTGCCCGGCCCAATGTCTGGCTCTCATGCATTGGGCATCTGAGTGGCTGGCGGATGAGTAAAAGTGGAAAATATTCCAAACATACAAACAGATGTAACTACTCTCAGCGTAAATTTGAAACAGTAAGCTAATCAGTAGATGAAGTGGCGCAGAGTGTTTCTCTGTTTTAAGACAGACAAGTTTGTTATCTCTGACCATGCCCCTCTAATCTTGGAGCTAAAATCATTAAGCCCCTCACACTCACCTCGTAGATGGCATCTTAACCCTCTTCTATTAGCAGATGAGAACTGCACAGAATTTATATCCAAACAAATCAGCTTCTTCCTAGAGACAAACACGCCCACAGAGGTTTCTGCAGGATCACTCTGGGAAACTCTAAAGGCCTTCTTAAGAGGACAGATTATTTCATATCTTTCCCACAGAAATAAATTAGAAACCAAGAAAGTGACAGAGCTAAGAAGCGAAATAACTAGAATAGATTAAGAACAAGCCAGGTGTCCAAGTGAGGCTCTTCATGGGAAAAGGCAGGCCCTGCATACAGAACTTAATATCTTAACAACTAAAGAAACTGAACAACTTATTTATAAGTCAAGACATCATTACTATGAACACGGAGAAAAAGCTAATAAGCTTTTAGCCCAACAAATTCACAAACAAGAAGTTCACAATGCAATACCAGTAATCACCAACACGAATGGAGAAGAAATCATTGACCATAAAAATATAATGCACGCATTTAGAGATTATTATAAATCCTTATATTCTACTGAGTTCAAAGAAGACAACACACAATCTAATGCATTTCTGGATACATTACAGACAGACAGATGCTTTAAGTGCTGAGGAACTGAATAAACCTCTGACGCTAACAGAATTACTAGATGCTATAAAGTCACTTCAAAGCGGGAAATCAGCAGGCCCTGATGGTTACCCCATAGAATTTTATAAGAAATTCTCCACTCAGCTAGCTCCCCACTTATTGGCAACATTTACAGAAGCTAGAGACAACCAAATACTACCTCAAACATTTCGACAAGCATTAATCACCGTCTTTCCTAAACAAAATAAGGACTTGTTACAATGTGCATCATACAGACCAATTTCACTCCTGAATAATGATGTTAAGATACTCTCAAAAATTCTAGCTAGAAGGATGGAGAAAGTGCTGCCCTCGGTAATATCACAGGATCAAACTGGATTTATTAAAGGCCGACACCTATCTTCCAATCTCCGACGCTTGTTTAAAGTTATATATTCATCAGCAAAATCAAACACCCCAGAGATATTACTATCATTAGACGCAGAAAAAGCATTTGATATGATTGAATGGAACTACCTTTTCACTGCATTGGAGAAATTTGGGTTTGGCCCGAATATTTGTGCATGGATCAAACTACTGTATACCAATCCAGAAGCTTCAGTTTATATTAACAACATTTGTTCAGACTACTTTAAGCTAGAACGTGGTACCAGACAAGGATGTCCCTTGTTACCACTGCTGTTTGCAATCGCCATTGAACCACTGGCGGTTCACTGTCGAAATTCTTATCAGATAAAGGGGATTATCAGAGAAGGACTGGAACAGAAAATTTCTCTATATGCAGATGATATGGTTTTGTATACTGTATATCAGACCCAGAAAACACTGTGCCTGCAGTTTTAACAGCACTCACAGAATTTCAAAAGATATTTGGTCTTAGTATACTTTTATTCAGATTAATTCTATTTCCAGTGAATTCACAAGCATATAATATTAGATTGGACACCCTACCTTTTACCATAGCAGATCAGTTTAAATACCTAGGGGTAAATATCACAAGTAAATATAAAGCTCTTTATCAACAAAATGTTGCCGTCTGTATGGAAAAAATTAAGCAAGACTTGCATAGATGGTCAACCCTTCATCTCACTCTTTCCGGAAGAATTAACGTTGTTAAGATGAATATCCTTCCTATACTTCTTTTTTTATTTCAAAACATTCCAATATATATCAATAAATCATTTTTTACTGACTGACTGACTCATCACTAATTCTCCAACTTCCCGTGTAGGTGGAAGGCTGAAATTTGGCAGGCGCATTCCTTACAGCTTTCTTACAAAAGTTAGGCAGGTTTCATTTCGAAATTCTACGCGTAATGGTCATAACTGGAACCTCTTTTTTGTCTATATACTGTAATGGAATGCACCTCGATGGCCGTGGGAGGCGGACTTGCGTATCACGTCATCACGCCACCCACGTAATCACGTGAACTGACTGTGAACAAAGTACGTGCAAAACAAGGAAGAGCCCCAAAGAGCGCTGAAGAAAACATTCATTACACAATTCAGAAGGCAGCGAAACAATAAGAAGCAAGCGAGTGACGCATACAAGCATATTCATAAGTGCAGCTACAACCGTAAGTTTAAATTAAGTTTATAGAAACGCTCCCGCTACCGTTTGCAATACCATATTCGCGACATACAAGTTTAATGAGAAGACACGAGGGCACCGTGTAAACCTAAAGTTTAAATTAAGTTCATAGACCTACAAAAGGTTGCTATTGATTTGAGGCAAGATTGCTTTTCTCCTGTACAACTATACGTTGCATTCTTAACAGTAAGCTTGCACGGCTTGGTCATATTACAACCGGAGTGCTGAACTGACAACGTGGTATACAAACAGAACTATAACAATCGTAAAAAAAGAAAAAAAAAACAGCAGTGAACCCGTGGATTAAATAAAAAGGTGGCTTCCTTGGCGAAGCAAGGAAAAAGGAAGACCTTATATGGCGTTCGTTTATAAAACAGCGGAAAAGCAGTGTTGAGGCTGCTTCACAAAAAAACAGCAGAGCACCTTATATGAGCAGGCAGTCAGCTAAAGAAGGGAATCAATACATAACTATAATCTTAATAAACGAACAAAAAATAGCGGAGAATCCGCGCACTACATAAAGCAAATGGGTACCTGAACAGAACAGTGAGTCACAAATAGCTACACAATAACTATAACAATCGTTATAAACGAACAATAAAAGAATACAGAACCGCTAAACTAGGAGAAAGGACGGCCTTATATGGCGTTCGTTTATAAAACAGTGGAGAGGCTGTGTAAAGGCAGCTTCACAAAAAAACAGATCCTTAACAAGTTGTTATTGGTATATTTTCCCTCAATTTAAAAAGGTTTTCTTTTCTTCTTAATAAAAATTTAAAAGCAGTACTTCACCGCTGTGAAGCACGGGGATTTGGATATATCTATAATAATAAAAGGCAAAGCCCTCACTGACTGACTGACTGACTCACTCACTGACTGACTGACTCATCACTAATTCTCCAACTTCCCGTGTAGGTGGAAGGCTGAAATTTGGCAGGCTCATTCCTTACAGCTTACTTACAAAAGTTAGGCAGGTTTCATTTCGAAATTCAAAGCGTAATGGTCATAACTGGAACATATTTTTTGTCCATACACTGTAATGGAGGAGGCGGAGTCATGTATCGCGTCATCACGCCTCCTACGTAATCACGTGAACTAAAAACAAGGAAGAGATTTACAGCACGAGTCACACGCGGGAACGAAGGTAAATGACGTTAATTTTTGACTGTCTTTTAATACTGTGTAAGCATACATATTAACACATGTGCAATTAAACGTGTGCATTTACGGGGTGATTTCTCAGGCTTAAAAGCTCGCCTTTTATCAAACGCGGGAACAAAGGTAACTGACGTTGTTCACTGTCTTTTAATACTGTGTAAGCATACATATTAACACATGTGCAATTAAACGTGTGCATTTACGGGGTGATTTCTCAGGCTTAAAAGCTCACCTTTTATCAAACGCGGGAACAAAGGTAACTGACGTTGTTCACTGTCTTTTAATACTGTGTAACCATACATATTAACACATGTCCAATTAAACGTGTGCATTTACGGGGTGATTTCTCAGGCTTAAAAGCTCGCCTTTTACTAAAAAGGTAAATGCAAAACTATTTTCAATCAGTTTATTGAAACGCTCCCGTTAAGGATTGCAATAACATATTCGCGAGATAAAAGAACGAAGTAGGGGGAAATGGAGGAAGAGCCGCAAACAGCGAAGAGCAAAAAATTAATTAAACAATTGAGAACGGAGCGAGTTAAGCATACAAGCATGTTCATAAGGGAAACAAAGCACGGTGTAAAACGTAAGTTTAAATTAAGTTTATAGAAACGCTCCCGCTGCGAATTGCAAAAACATATTCGCGAGATAAAAGTTTAATGAGAAGACACGACGTATAAACGAACCACACGCCGTGGCGCAACGTTAGGGGCAACAGTTTCAACCATTCTATGATCTGCTTCTCGCAACTGAAAGACGGCACATGGCGGATGTTAGCCGACTTGCTGACCGCAACGTTAGGGGCTTCAACTATGGCGCTGACGCCACATCTCAGTGCCAACACTTTGCAGACTCTACTCAAAAGACACGCCCTCCTCACTGGACAGTTAAAAACACCAATCAAACTAACGATGACATCAAGTATTACCCAATCAAAACTAGGAAAGGAGGCATCTTCATAAAATGCGTGTGGGATGATTTGCATGAGACGCTGCTTTAAAAAAAAAAATGATAAAAAAAATACGGGATAAATCCCGTCCAGTATTGATTCAAAACGGGACGCGCAATTTCATTGTCAAACGCGGCACGATTCCGTATTTTAAAGGACGGGTGGCAACCCTACAGTGCCAGGTAACCACCCATACAATCAGATTGTGATTCAGACTAGGAATGCAATGAATGTAATTACCCTGATCTACATACAAGGCGAAAGTCTTGCAACATTCAAAGATGATGGTTTGGGATAAGTACACCATACAACATAAAAGAGCTTATGAAGCCTTGAACCGAAAAAAGCAAGATCTCAGAGATCGTAAAAAAAAAAATAAGAGGTAATGTCGTTTTACTCGCTGTAGATTTTAGTCAAACATTACCACTTATTCCACGAGGGAGACCAGCAGATGAACTCAACGCGTGTTTAAAATCCATGCTTCTCCCACGCTCGGTTATATGTCGCGTGTTCTCGGGTAGGTGCACCAAAAAATGTATACATTTAAGCATGTAATGGACAAACAAAAAATGAGGTATACCCGAAGGCACTGCAGTAGTACTTAATGTAACTTTACTTCTTAAATGTTAATGTTTTACTGTTTAATAATTTATACGCTTCTTATATGTTGTTCAAATTCTTTTATCAAAATACCACTGACAGCGCAATGCATGATAACATGGAGTGAATACACCATACGCATCCGCCCACGGCTGCCCTGCTGTGCGCAGATAGGAGTTGATTCTACAATAAAATAAAATAAAGATAAAAAGAGTAAAACAATCATCACCCATAAAGCGTGTGTGTGTGTATATATGTGTATATATATATGTTGATATGTGGATGTGTATATGTATATATATATATATATATATATATGTAGATATGTATATATATGTGTATATGTATATGTATATATATGTTTATATGTGTGTGTGTGTATTTTATATATATAAAACACAGCAACACTCATAACAATGACAACACAATTACATTGACAATCATGTTACGTTATTTTTAAAATGTTTCCTTTTTTTTTCATAACCTCTTTAACACACTACTTCTCCGCTGCGAAGCGCGGGTATTTTGCTAGTATATATATATATATATATATATATAGATATAGAGATAGATATATATATATAGATATATAGATAGATATATATAGATAGATAGATATATATAGATAGATGGATAGATAGATAGATATATAGATATACTGTATATAGATATGTATGTCTATATATATATATATATATATATGTAGATATGTATATATATGTGTATATATACAGTATATGTAGTGTAGCAGATGTGGCGTTTGTCCACCTCTCGAACCCTCAGGTACCACTCTGATGACCAGGTGAATGTATAATAATTCTTCTTTTTATTATACAATAGTGCACCAAGCACTCTCCTCCCCACACTCATAAACACAATAAAGACTTCAATAACAACTACAATGATAACTCTCCTCCTCGCCCAGACACTTAGCCCACCTTCCTCCCAGCTCAGCTCAAATGTCTGGGCTTACCCATAGTCCTTTTATAGCTCCTGACCCGGAAGTGGTTCCAAGCACAACCCACAAGTCCATTTCCTTCCGGGTCAGGGCAAACAGTCCTCTTCTTCATCCCGGGAGCACGTCACTTCCTCCGGTCATGTGACTGAGACGCACTCCTGGGTTATAGGGCACGCAAGAGCCCACTAGCCCCCCTACAGCGACTCCCGGTGGCCCCCAAGGTATCCAGCAGGGCTGTGTGTACAAACTACAGAGTCCATGAGGCCCTGCTGGAAGTCGGGGCACCATCATGCTGTCCGGAGGGCTCCTCCTAGCGGCCTGGGGGTGGCGACCGGAGTCCATAGCCGGTCGTCCATCACAGTAGATATGTGTATATATATGTAGATATGTAAATATGTATATGTATATATATATTTGTCTGTATGTGTATACAGTAATCCCTCCTCCATCGCGGGGGTTGTGTTCCAGAGCCACCCGCGAAATAAGAAAATCCGCGAAGTAGAAACCATATGTTTATATGGTTATTTTTATATTGTCATGCTTGGATCACAGATTTGCGCAGAAACACAGGAGGTTGTAGAGAGACAGGAACGTTATTCAAACACTGCAAACAAACATTTGTCTCTTTTTCAAAAGTTTAAACTGTGCTCCATGACAGGACAGAGATGACAGTTCTGTCTCACAATTAAAAGAATGCAAACATATCTTCCTCTTCAAAGGAAACAGAGAGGAAAGCAAACATATCAATAGGGCTGTTTGGCTTTTAAGTATGCGAAGCACCGCCGATACAAAGCTGTTGAAGGCGGCAGCTCACACCCCCTCCGTCAGGAGCAGGGGGAGAGAGAGAGAGAGAGAGAGACAGAGAAAAACAAAGTCAAAAATCAATACGTGCCCTTTGAGCTTTTAAGTATGCGAAGCACCGTGCAGCATGTCGCTTCACGAAGCAGCTGCACACAGAAGGTAGCAACGTGAAGATAATCTTTCAGCATTTTTAGATGAGCGTCCGTATCATCTAGGTGTGCGAACAGCCCCCCTGTTCACACCCCCTACGTCAGGATCAGAGTTAGTCAGTGCAAGAGAGAGAGAGAGAAAGTAAGTTGGGTAGCTTCTGAGCCATCTGCCAATAGCGTCCCTCGTATGAAATCATCTGGGCAAACCAACTGAGGAAGCATGTACCAGAAATTAAAAGACCCATTGTCCTCAGAAATCCGCGAACCAGCAAAAAATCCGCGATATATATTTAAATATGCTTACATATAAAATCCACGATAGAGTGAAGCCGCGAAAGGCAAAGCGCGATATAGCGAGGGATCACTGTATATATATATATATATATATATATATATATATATATATATATATATATATATGTGTGTGTATGTATGTATGTAGTGTGTATATATATATGTATGTGTATGTATGTATGTGTATATGTATATATGTATGTGTGTGTGTATGTATGTGTGTATATGTATGTGTATATATATATGTATCTATCTATCTATCTATCTATCTATCTATCTATCTATCTATCTATCTATCTATCTATCTATCTATCTATCTATCTATATGTATATATATGTGGATGTGTATATGTATATATATATATCTATATATGTATATATATATGTATATGTAGATATGTGTATATGTAGATGTAGATATGTATATATATATGTATATATGTATATATATTTTTACATAACCTCTTTAACACACTACTTCTCCGCTGCGAAGCGCGGGTATTTTGCTAGTATATCATCTGTCTCGCTTAAAACTGTCCAAAATGTTTCCAGGGCAAGATCCAACCTGCGAACGCTGCAACCAAGCTCCTGCCTCACTGGGTCACATGTTTTGGGCCTGCACCAAACTAACATCATTTTGGACCAAAATTTTTAAGTGCCTTTCAGACAGCCTCCTAACCCATTAACAGCTGTGTTCGGTGTTCTTCCAGACCGACTTGAAGTGGAGAAGGACAAGCAAACGGTGATTGCATTCACTACACTTTTGGCACGCAGACTTATTTTGTTAAATTGGAAGAATCCTAACTCTCCTCTGATAAGTCAGTGGGAAACCGATGTTTTATATTATTTGAAATTGGAAAAAATCAAATTCTCAGTTAGAGGATCTGTACAGAATTTTTTCAAAACCTGGCAGGATCTATTCAATATTATTTTAGAATAAGAGAAATAACTATTACCGCATTTATTTCCCTTCTCCGTTTTTTATTTACCTATATATATTTCTTCCTTCCTTTCTTTTGTTTATTGTTGCATTATTAAAAAGCCCTAAGCAATTCTCCTTTGGCTAAGCTCTCCTTCTCAGGGGTGGGGTTTGATTTGTCTTCAATTTTTTTTTGTTATAAATTGATCTATTTGTATGGAATGATTACAATAAAATTAATAAATAAAATTAAAAAAAAAAAATAAGACAGAGAAGTTTGTAGTTTTGCCAAAAGTTTTCAATAGGAGATTTTGAAAAAATTTTCAAAACTGTACAGTGCTATCTGTTCGAGATATCTTGATGAAAATTTGTTTCAACAAATGTCTTTGGAGCATAAATGTTTAAAATTTCAATAAAATTGGTCCATGGAGACTGAGTTGGTTCACGTAGACAGACAGACAGACAGAATTGGCTCTCGTGGAAGGTTCTTCTCACATTATATGCAAACGCATGTAACAAAAGACTATAGCTAAACAAACAATGAGGTCAGTTTGAGACAAAATCACTCTGTGATCATGAGTCGTTTAGGGCCTCTGTTATCCATCTAGGATTAGTGACCACTGGCGTGCAGGAAGATAATGGAAGCAAAAGAGCATGCAGCACTTACTAACCAGACATAGTATGCCATCCAAGTATTAAAACTAAAACCAACCCTAAGGACTGGTTGAGATGAGGCATATTCAGAGTGGCAACTGTAAGCTATACAGTAGTGGTAATTTCTATGATGTGCCATCTGTAATACCCTGGAATGGCACATTGCAGAGATACCTATACTAAACATCAAGCAATTAAGGCTGCAGCAAAAACAAAGGCAAATCTAAAAAGCAAACAATAGAAATATCAGATAACAGGAAAATGAAGCTAGAGGCATGCAGTATTAAAATCTGACACCAGTACAGAAGATCCTCTTTTGTGTCAGTAACCTGAAACCTTGAATGGATAGAACTGTGGGAAATTATGGTGTTGTTGATCCTCTTGGAGCAGAAATTGCAAACTACCAGTACACATTGCTTTCTGCATCTACTCAATTGGGATAATGAATTTATAGGGTCAGGCTGCTCATAAATAAATAAGAGATTTCCTGGTAACCCAGAAAACTCTTCCTTGTGTATCTCCTTTGTGCAAAAATACATTACACCATTAATTATTCATTTCTTTGACAGGCTCTTTGCGAATTTGCTATGGTAGGTATAATGTGATTATTTTGATGGATACACACTGTTGACAAAAAGAAATGCAACATTTTCATGAACAAGAAAGCTACAGATATACAGTAGCTTGTGTACTTTCACAGAAAGCTGTCATTTTGTTTTGGGCCATCAGACTAGCAAAACAACCTGTGCAACTTGACGGAAAAACAAAATTTATTGAGCATAGGGATGGTGCTATATTAATAAAATGTATTATTATTAGGCACACTCTTATGCAAAAGGTCAAAGCAGAACAATGTCTGATCAGGTCACCTCTATAAGGTCTTAATTCAAAGTATAGGTCACAACAAGACAAAAGCCACACTTAGCCAGCTTTCTGCATATTCCTCAACGCATCAAATGTCACCAGAGCAGCAAGTGAGAGGCCCTCTGTCACTTTGCAGGTAGGAATGTCATGTGCCAGTGTTGTCAGACAGTATGGATTAAGCCAATCCACTGTGTCCCAATTGCAGGACAGCATTCAGCACACTGTCAGGACAGATATCTGTTCAAGTTCTGGTCAGCCTCAAGTGACCAAACTAGAGCAGGACCACCATATCAAGCTGATCCATCTATGAGATTGTTTCAGGTCTGCAAGCTGTAATGCTGTGGAACCAGGATAGACAATGAAGGGAAATTCTCCACTCACGCTAGGATTAGAGCAAGGTGACCTGTAAAAGGATTCTTCTCACATCTGCTTGACGTCTGAACCTGCTGCAGGACAATGCCAGACCACACACAGCTGCTGCGGTCACAGCTGTCCTGAGGAATGCTGGTGTGCAGGTGGTGCCTTGTCCTGTCTTTATCCTGACCTTAACCCTGCAGTGTTTTGTTTCCACTATTGTCTTTTTTTCTTTTGTCTTGTTTTAGTGTTTTTTTATTATTAAAAAAATAATAATAATAATGCATATATATTTATATAGCACCTTTCCTATGTTCAAGGTGCTTATTTTATTTTAATATTATGTTCATGTATTTTTTGTAACTATGATGTAATTTTTATATTTTGGGCATTGCTGCATATAAACTGCATTCTTTGTTAAATCCAGCAGGGGGTGCATGCTCCCTGGGAATGTATTTGTCTAGAATTATAGTCATGCTTGTGACGGTACATCCCTCCCCTGTGACGTCACTGCTCCTGGGTACTCAATCTTTCTTGATAAGAAGCCCAGAGGAAAAGGCGTAAGTTTTTGGGTGGAATTTTTGGCTTTTCTTATTATTTATCAAATATCTCAGAGTTGTAAACTGGTCCTAACTGGCCCAAAAACCACAGAGTGATGCAAATTTAATCGTACTCTGTGGCAGAGGAGTAATAACATTTCATCAGTTTTCCATCCATCAGCAGGATTTAGGAGAGTTTGTGTGCTCTCCTAACTCACTAGAAGCTGCTAAAAATGGCATTCAGGCAGAGATTAGCACACACATTTGGAGAAAAGGGGAATATTTTGGAAATACTGGAACGCTGAACTTGTACAATAAATATTGATTTGACAGAGATGGAATATAGTCATAACAATTATTGTGATTACAGTATGTAATCACTCCATCAACAAGAAGAAACCATTGCCGAAATGAAAGTGTTGATACATTACATGTAAAATGCAGCTTTGCGATAGCAATGATTTAGGTATGTCACAACCAACTATTTCTTGAATTTTGTACCAAACTTTGAATACCCACACAATGCATAAGGTAATATTCAGATTTCAATATTTCCCCACCACTCCACATGAGGTCACATTAAAGTTGCATTCATGCAAATTGAACATAAAGATTATTGCCCAAACTGTGGGTGAGCATTAATATGTGAATCGCAAGTGATATCACAGGATCAACACGCCAGTGGTCATTGATGCAAACTGTACTGCAGTAGTCAGCATATTACCCTGAAGACAGGCGGGGCTGAATGGGTGGTTGACAGAGAAATGTCTCACAGGCATGCTAAGCTTTGCATTCCATGAACCACTGGAACATTCATATTACACTTTACAAGCCGTGGAAGGTTCAAGAAGACAGGTGAGGACTCCAAGGGTATTGGATAAATACAAGTGGAGCCTTGCAGAAGGTAAGTTGGGATTGTGGAGAGAGGGAGGGCACGGTACAGTAGAAGACAATCGAAAACCCCGGAAAACTGAATGCAACTTTAGAAACAGCACAAGAATAGTTGTGGCTACTTTCAGTATAACTGTTACAATATGTGGCTATAACAGCAGGAAAGTGATTGACAGTATGGTTGTGAATAATTTATTGTTAAATAAACATACATGTTATCATGATTTACTCTCATGCAGTGTGTGTATGTCTCTGTCTTTCCATATCGGTGTTTGTTAAATTATTGGTCATGATGTTGATGAGATGGCAACAATGATATGCAACTTAATACAATATCCTTTCTTGTTATATTTTCCTTCTTTTTCTTTATGATTTTGCTTATTATTATTATTATTATTATTATTATCAGCTTTGTGATGAAGCCTTAGCATTAGTATCAGAAAACTACCACAAGTCATCATGATTTCCAAGGAAACTGCAAAACATCATCATAGGCACCACGTTGCAGACTGGGGTTTCATAAAATTGTCAAGTCATTTTTTCTCAAACATGAACTCCTTCTCCTTGCTGGTAGTTGGTGTAGGATGCTTCACAACTACTTCTCATGTCCTACTCAAGGTTAGGAAAAAATCTTATCCTAGTCAGACTTTTCATGCAATTCCTAGGAATAATTCTGAGACACTTGATAAATACATAAATGGGGTATCATTCATCATCATGCATGCACATTAGTGGATTATTCTCCAAGCTCACTGGAGGTATGTACTACCACCCCAGGTCCTCTTCTATTTTCTCCACAGTACCAAGAACACATGCAGTAAGGGCATTTGACTCCACCCCTTCCAATCCGCCAGCTATATATCCTGTGGGCACCAGATGGGGGCGTCACTCTGTAAAAAGAGCACACCACAGGACTCAACTGGGTGAAATTGAGGCATTCCAATCCTAATGGCAGCTTTTGTGTTCTGGAGGCTTTTTGTTCCATCTTGCGCTGCAGAGTGCATTTTTTTTGTTCATTGTTTTCCTTTTGATTCAATGAGGACAACGGGGTTGGTGCCCCAACATTTCTCCTTTGCACTTGCAGTTCATCGTTCGACCGCACCATCTTTGTTTGGTTTGTTCACGTCCTATAAACTAACAACTAAGGAAGCCTGCAACTGATGATTCAGTAGAGTCTTCAACAATTGTATACTGTAACCACAAGGAGGTGCCACTGAGCTCCAACCTTCAGACACAATGTTACCTCACACAATTCCAGATTAAGATAAAATATTTTTTATTTTTCATCAACACTATTATAAGCAAAACACTCCAAACAAGTACATTTCTTCCTCCTTCTGCTTCCAGTTGAGTGTTCCCCGCTACCTCCCGATTCTGACTGGAGAAGTCTGGATGGCTTCCTTTGATGTAGGAAGTACTTCCGGTGACATAGTATTGAATAGGGGTCATGCAGAAGCAAATTGAAATAGGTGGTCTCTTCAGTATACTCTAGCAGCACCCAAGGACCATGACATGGCTGTCCTTCGGGACTATAATGTCCATGAATCCCTGCGGGCATCCACACTGGGTCCGCACCAGAGGACTGCACTGGGGGTGGAACTACTCTTGAGAAACAACCCCTCCCAGTCTCTCCATTAGTCCTTTACCCCAAATAGGATAATAATCAAGTCTCATCGCAGCCGGGTTATGCCTCCTTCCATGTTGTCCTTCTGTTATGGCCTCCCAGCCGGGCCAAGTTCCACCCTCCCATCTCAGTCAGGCAGCCAGTCCATTCACAATGGCACTTACAATGTTCATCTTCAGAAGAGTCAGGGGCTTGGTCTTAGACACAGACAGCAGGAGATGTCTTCCTTGTGCCAAAGGAAAGGCTTCAGTGAGTGAGTGACTGACCTATATGCTACTGTATTTTATACCCTTAGAACAGTTTTTGTATTCTGATTTAACCAATCAAAATAAGAACACCTGCTGAAATTAAAATATCTTTTATTAAAGCTTAAACAATGACATTAGCTTTATCCATTAGCCATTTTGTCCATCAGCACTATTTACACTTGTTAGTCCATTTAGCAGTCATTTTAGCCATCTGGTTGACAATCCATTAACCCAACTGACTTTTGACAAACAATTTTGGCTGACCACCTTTCCTTTTACTGTCTATGGATGCAATTAGCATGTCATTAGAGTAAAATGCAAGTTTGTATATAAACTGAACCTCAGTATACAGTAGGCTGATAGAAAATAGTGACATCTGGCTATTTCAACTTCTGGGCACGCTTTAGTTTCTTGAAAGAAAAGGTCCTTCAGCTTGTAGGATTGAAAGTCTTTATTTATTTATTACTGTAAGTCCCACATTCTTTTGTCTTCAGTGTGAAAAACACTGGCCCATAATATTCTATCTGAAGGCGATAAGAGGACCAGGGGCCTCATGTATAACGGCGTGCATAGAACTCACACTATAACATGGCTTAAGCACAAAAGCGGGAATGTGCGTACGCACAGAAAAATCCAGATGCAGGAATCTGTGCGTACGCAAACTTTCACGTTCTTCCACTACATAAATTCCGATCACCGTGAAAAGTAACGCACGTGCACGCGCCTTCTGTCCCACCCCAACTCCTCCCAGAATTATGCCTCTTTGAATGTGCAAATCGATATAAATAGCCTTCTGTGAAAAGACAATGGGAAAAGCACGGGGGAAAATATAAGAATTTCAGTGAATACCACGTGGAGGCAAAGGAAAAACGTACCATTTGTTGGTTTAAACAGTGGTATAATCAACAAAAGAAAGTTGATCGAGTGACATAGTGTCGGAGAAACTCGAAAGCTCAAGTTCACAAAGTCGCACAGTACCCGAAATAAAAAAGAAGTTGTCACATATCAAAGTCGGCGTGAAAAGGTGACTCGTAGCAGACAGTCTGAGTGTCATATGAAAGCTTATTAGGGTACAGAGAAAAAAAATAGGCACACAGTGGGAAAAAAGCACGAAATGTCAACTTTAATCTCGATATTTCCATCTTTAATCACGTAGTTTATTTTGTCATTAAAGTAGAACATCATAAACTTCATCTTAAAATCGTTTATTTTACTAGTTTCTCAAGTAGCACGTTAAATGCTTTGTTCTGTGTTTGATCTTCTATGTGCTCTGTGTGTGAATCACTACGTGCTTCCTTTCTTTCTCTTTCTCCGACAGGACACAGAATCCATTACATTCGTGATATTACAGCTCTCTGAATAATTAAAATACTGAGATGTATATGTGATATCTTTTTCATGATGATAGGAATGAAAGCATGTTATTAAACATGGGAACACGGTGGCACAGTGATTGTTCATATCTCACGCAAGAGGCTTGCTGTGCCATGCGCGACCTTCGATGAAATAATTTATTACAGAAGTACTGTCTCTTTCAAACGTACTAACCTCCAATTCCTGTCCTTACTTTTCTTTCTCCAAATACCCAATCGCCACACAATCAGTTCTGTAATAGATGTTAAGCCATCTGTAAGCTTAGAACGCAGATTCTTCAAAACTTTTAAGGAACATTGAAATATCTTCATAGTACATGTTTAATTATTCTATCCATCTATCCTTCCAGTGTCGCGTCAGCACCAGCAATAATACAGCGCAAGGCAGGAGCTATCCGTGAACTAGTTAGCGCTGCGGCACCGTGTCCTCACATGTTTAGTTATTAACAATACAGATTATTTAAATGAAGTAAATTGGCCCTAGTGTGTGCTTGGTGTGTGGGTGTGTTTGTGTGTGTCCTGCAGTGGGCTGGCACCCTGCCCGGGATTGGTTCCTGCCTTGTGCCCTGTGTTGGCTGGGATTGGTTCCAGCAGGCCCCCGTGACCCTGTGTTCGGATTCAGCGGGTTGGAAAATGGATGGATGGATGAAGTTAAAAGTTTATCTGTATACTATAAGCAACATATTTTACTGCATTTCATCTTAAAAATGATATTGTCATCATACGCACTTTATAAAGTGGCACAGGTTGTGCAATATTATAACTAGTGCAAGTTTACAGTGGGGTAATTGTACTTATAAGTACAAACAGTTCTACAAGGAGCACTTGATGGACTGTTTGAGTGCGTTTATAGTTCTTGGGATGAAACTGTTTTTGAAACGCGAGGTCCGTACAGGAAAGGCTTTGACGCATTTTGCCGTGGCTGAGGTAGTGTGTGTTTGAAACTGTATACTGATAATTCTCTTTCTGATCAGCTGCTGCTGTGATTCCCCACTCAGATACAGTGATAAAAATACTCCGAGTGGTGCAGTGAGAGTAATATGGAAAAAGATGATCTGCTGTGGCAACCCTTAACGGGAGCAGCTGAAAGAAGAAGAAGATGCAGTGAGCGTAACAACGCTAAAGCAGTTATGGTATTTGGAATACTATGGCTATTCCCTGGACCATTATATTGCTACAGGTTAATTACAATCAGATGCATTACACTAATAAACAATATGCAGTTAATTTCAGTGTATTTATAAAGCTGCGTCAGGAATGTGGGTCTAAGAAAGAAAGGGTAACCACACAGGAACAGTAGCACTGCTTTGACGCTGGGTGCCGCCAGTCTGCAAAACCGAGCAGAGAAATTGCGTATGCCAGGGTATGAGGTACTGTGGAAATGTGCGTGGCTTTATGCCAAGTTTAGGTTTTATACATCGTGATTTGAGCGTGGAAATGTTGCGTACGCTCCGTTTATACATGAGGCCCCATTAGATGAAATGTTTGTCAAACCAGAAATGTGTTGAACACGTAAAGTCCAAATCCTCAACAACAAAGGCTAATCATAAACCAGAAATCAAAGTCAAAGAGGTAAACAGTAGAATCGGAAACCAGAAAATAGAGAATATGTGTTTTGTTTGATAGAGATTTTATCGCAATCACTGATACTGAATGAATCTTTGCACTGGATTTAAGGGGTTTAACTAATATTGCAAGGTGTAGAGTCGTGCTATGAAACTTCCATGACAACTGTGAGACATATACCAGTAATGGGAATGATAACCTGGGGCGCCATGTATAAACGATGCGTACACACAAAAATGTTGCATACTCCCGTTTCCATGCTCACATCGTGATGTATAAAAACTAAACTTGGTGTAAAGCCATGCACATTTTCACACTGGCTGAATCCTTTGCATACACAAGTTCTCCGCTCAGTTTTGCAAACTGGCGGCACCCAGCGTCAAAGCAGTACTACTGTTCCTGTGTGGTTTCCCTTTAGTTTTTAGATTCACATCCCTGACGCGGCTTTATCAAATCCACTGAAATTAACCACATATCGTTTATTAATTTAAGGCATCTCATTATAATCAACCCGTAACCATATAATGGTGCACCAAATGGCCAAACTATTCTAAATACCATCACTGCTTCAGCGTTGTCACTGTCAGTGCACCGTTGAGTATTTAACCTACTGTATCTGAGTGTGGAATCACAGCTGTACAGCAGCTTATCGGAATATTAGTATATAGCATCTAGCACACGCTACCTCAGCCATGCACGCAATCTATTTGAACTGTTCCCATACACCAAACGCTTCAGAGTCTTTCCTGTAGGGACCTCATGGTTCAGAAACAGTTTCATCCCAAGTGCTCTAAACACACTCAATCAGTCCATCATTTGTTCCTGGTAGAACTATTTGTACTTATAAGTACAATCACCTTACTGTAAACATGCACTACAGTTATAATATTGCACAACCTGAGTCACTTTATAAAGCGTGTATTTACATATGATGACGACTGGCTTCTAAGTCGAATTAGATTTCCAAGCGCTATCTTCTTGGAGCTCTTGATATCATTTTTAAGATGAAATGCAGTAAAGCATGCTTATTATATTATACAGATAAGTTTTAAACTTCATTAAAATAATGTATATTGTTAATAATTAAACATGTGAGGACACGGTGGCGCAGCGCTAGCGACAACCTGGTGCCCCATTCAGAGATTGTTCCTGCCTCGCGCTGTATGCTTTCTGGGATTGGCGTGACCCTGGATGGATAGATGGATGGGATAATTAAACATGTACTACAAAGCTATTTCAATGTTTCATAAAAGTTTTGAAGAATCAGTGTTCTAAGCTTACAGATGGCTGGGCATCTATTACAGAGCTGATAGTGTGGCAATTGGTTACTTGGTGAAAGAAATGTAAGGACAGGAATTGGGGGTTAGTACGTTTGAGAGAGACAGTACTGCTGTAATAAATTATTTCTTCGAACGTCGCACACGGCGCAGCAAGCATCTTGTGGGAGGCAAGAACCATCTCTGGACGGGGCGCCAGCTCATCGCTAATACTGTGCCACCGTGTCCCCATGTTTAATACTTTAATTCCTATCATTATGTTAATGATATCAATTATACATCTTAATATTGTTCAGAGAGCTGTAATATTATGAATGTAATGTATTTTGTGTCCTGTTGACGGAAGAGAAAGCCGGTTTAAGAAGCACATAGAGCACATAAAAGAACACATACAAAACAAAGCATTTAAACTGCTACTTTAGTTACGATGGGATCTGAGAAACTAGTAAATTAAACGATTTTAAAATTAACTTTATGACGTTCTACTTTGATGACAAAATAAACTACGCGATTAAAGTGAAAATTTCAAGATTAAAGTTGACATTTGGACATTTTTTTCAACTCTGCCCCTTTTTTTTTCTTTTCTCTGTACCCTAATGCGCTTCCATATGACACACAGATGGTGGGCTACGACTCGCCTTTTCACGGTGACTTTGATATCTGACCACTTCTTATTTATTTCAGACACTTTGCGAATTTTTGAACTTGAACTTTCGAGTTTCTCCACCACTCTGTTACTCAATCAACTTCCTTTTGTTGTTTATATTACTGCTTAAACCAACAAATAGTACGTTTTTCCTTGCCTCCACTTGGTATTCGCTGAAATTCTTCTATTTCCCCCGTGCTTTTGGATTTATGCATCTGGATTTTTTTGTGCATACACACATTTCCACTTTTGTCCGTGCACCATGTTTTAGTGTGAATTCTATGTACGCTGTTATGCATGAGGCCCCTGGTGGTGCTGGATTGATAGACAAAATAATGCTGAGGGAATAATTGTGAATAATTAATCATTACAGTCAGGAAACCTCTAACCATGAAGAATCCACAGAGAAGGTGCCAGAGAAGATGCAGGCGAAATTCCCACATGTTATACGGTTCTGAAAAATATTTTAAGAGAAACAAAAAACATCATAAATTACAGTGAGAACATCACCCATCCAACTGTTGCAAGCAGTGCTCCTCAACCAAACACTGATGTAAGGATGTACAGTAACAGTAATGTTTGTATATGGGAAGAAGTTACGAGTATTTGATGATATCCTCGTTTGTTAACATAAACTTCTCTGTTGTAGTCGGTCTTGAATTCTGTATCGTGGAGTGTGTCTGGCATATCAATGAGCCAAATTATTATCCAGTAGCTCAACGGCTCTATATTCAGGCTTTCCTCACATCACTTTTGTTTCTGAAGCACCTCCTATGTTTGGCTTGACACTCAGGAAATGTTACAATGAAGTTCTTTTTTATGCCATCATGGTGTGTAGCTCTGTATTTTGCGATCATAAAGATCACATTGTTGTGAGGACAGAAGCACAGATCAGTTTGTGCAGGCATTTGTCTGTGTTCGCCATTGCTGTTTTTGATGGATATAAAATACCTTATATACTCACGTATAAGTCGGGTCTTGAAACCCGAAAAATTGATCATAAAATCAAACCCCGACTTATACGCCTATTCAAAATGCGACACTTATTTTTTTTTTTTTACATCTTCCTGCTTCCTCCAATCTCGCACCAGTTTCTCAGACACATCAAATTTTGTTGCAGTAGCGCATTTACCAATTTCTTTTGCCACTTCAACAACTTTTTTTTATTTATTTATTTTTTATTTTATTTTAATCATTCCGTACAAATAGATCATTTTTTACAAAAAATAGGATTGAAAACACATCAAACCCCATCCCTGAGAAGGAGAGCATGGCCAAAAGAGTAGTAGTTAAAGCTTGTACACGTACCTAAATTGTTGAGTTTGATAGGGCAATAAAGATAAATGGAGAAGAAAAAGAAATGCAGAGATAATTCTTATTATTGATATATTATTGATTAGATCCTGACAGGTTTTGATAAAGTTCTGTACAGATCCTCTAACTGAGAATTAGATTTTTTCCAATTTCAAATAATATAAAACATCGGTTTCCCACTGACTTATAAGAGGAGAGTTAGGATTCTTCCAATTTAACAAAATAAGTCTGCGTGCCAAAAGTGTAGTGAATGCAATCACAGTTTGTTTGTCCTCCACTTCAAATCCATCTGGAAGAACACCAAACACAGCTATTAATGGGTTACGAGGGATTGTGACACCAAGGCTGTGTGAAAGGCACTTAAAAATTTTGGTCCAAAATGATGTTAATTTGGTGCATGCCCAAAACATGTGACCCAGTGAGGCAGGATATTGGTTGCAGCGTTCACAGGTTGGATCTTGCCCTGGAAATATTTTGGACAGTTTTAAGCAAGACAGATATGCTCGATATATAATTCAACAACTTTTAATTTAAAGCCAGCTTCATATTTTCTTCTAATTGAATGCTCCATCATAGATAAGGGATGCTCTTACAATAAAGGTGTATGAGGGTATGAGATACAAAAAACACAAAACAGTGCAAACGTCGCTTCGGAATAGTTCGGGTATTACCGTGTGGTCACTTAGGCACAATACATAGAAAAAAAGGCAGTGTGCTCCGTGGTTACTCTCTCAGGTGGGCATCTGTACGAATGGTTTTCACGGAAAACCCTGAGTAGGATTTACGATGATACAATGCCCCGACATGTCACACTGATGTTGCAGCGATTTTCATCGGAGAAGATGGCGAACCCCCTGCTGAAAGGGATATTTGCATCTATCCCAGAGGCAACTCCTGTAAACAGATTTCCACGCTCAATATGAATTGCAATCCTATGGTTTACCCACTTTTATTCACTTATGGAGACATTGGCTGGCACAAAGATTTACAACATGTTCCTGATAAAAGAACCACCAACCGAATCAGGCTTACTCAATGCCAATTTTACTCGTACAGATTATCAATGAGGAATACATTTAGTATTTTGCACTCCAACGGCAAACTATTTCAACAGTACGTCGTAGATGCGTATGTTAAAACAAGATCTGCGCGGGGAACAATACAAAGGACTATCAGACACACTGCAAGCAAAGGCTGAAAATAACAATGTACGTGTAGGAAAAATGATCATATTACCATCCACATTTGCAGGAAGTCCAAGATACATGCAACAAAACTATCAGGATGCCATGGCCATAGTACGTAAATTCGGAAAGCCTGATTTATTTATCACATTCACATGTAATCCAGCTTTGCCGGAAATTCAACATGCACTGTCGGATACCCAAAGACCGGAGCACAGACCTTGATATTGTAGTACAAGTCTTTTGGATTAAGCTGCAGGAATTTCTTAGAGACATTCTACAACAACATCTTTTTGGGGTTGTTATCTCTTATATTTACGTAATCGAATTTCAGAAGCGCGGCCTTCCTCATGCCCACATGCTGTTTACTCTTCACAATAATTCTAAAACAAGAACCAAAGATGACATTGATAAATACGTCACTGCTGAACTCCCTAACCCTGACACTGACCGTAAGTTATTTGAAATTGTTACTAAATGCATGGTACATGGACCATGTGGTACAGCAGGTAACCTAACAGCATTGTGCATGAAGGATTCCCGAAAGATTACAAGGAACACACGCAAGAAAACATTAATGGGTACCCAATCTACTGCAGAAGAGAAGGGCCATCTGCACGTTTATAATTTATAATCAAGTTTATAATTGAGAATTGATGGATAGTTCCGTACAACCCTTGGTTGAGTAAAAAATTCAATGCACATATTAATATTATTATTGTCTAAGTTTGTTCATCTATAAAGTCCATCAAATGTCTCTCCAAATATGTTCACAAAGGTTACGATGCAGCTTCCGTTACCTTACAGCAAGAACATGCTAACAATGACTTGGTTCGTGATGAAATCACAACTTTCTTGGACGGAAGATATGTTAGTGCTCCAGAAGCTATGTGGCGTCTTAATGAGTACAGTATGTCAAACAAATCTCATACAATTATACGATTACCTGTCCATCTTCACAAACAACAAACTGTCCTGTTTCGTGAAGGTCTCGAAGAAGAAACCTTAAATCGAGAAGCAACGAGAAAAGCCATGCTAACAGCATGGTTTGACCTGAATAAGATGGATACTCATGCAAACTCACTCCACTATATAGACATTCCACACTATTATACTTTCGATTCCAAGGCTAGCGTGTGGAAGCGATGACTCCAAAAAAGTAACGCTATACAGTAGGTAGAATGCCAATTGTCTCTATTCAAGACTCTGAATGCTACTACCTACGCACCCTCTTAACTTGGTTTCCAGGAGATACTACTTTCCAGGAGCTTAGAACCATAAATGGAAACATTTGCAGCTCATTTAAAGCAGCATGTCAAGAGTTAGGTCTCCTTAACGATGACAAGATTTGGCATGACACTCTTTATGAAGCTACACAAACTAAGATGCCTGTACATATGAGACAACTCTTCGCTATCATTTGTGCCTTTGGGGAACCTGTCAACATCCCGGACCTATGGCAAATACATAAACTGGCAATTTGCGAAGACCTGTTTACTAAATATTCCACTGACACTGCCCCGATGTACACTCTCTCGGAAATTAATGAAATACTCAAGTGCTATGGTATGACTCTTCAACAATTTCATCTCCCAGTCACCAAATTCATCCCACCTTATACTCCAACCTGTGTTGACATTCTCCACAAACAAAAAGTAGCTTCAGATTACACACAACAACTCAACGACGATCAGCGAACAGTCGTACAAGTAGTACTGCAGGCAATATACAATCCACCTATTCATTTCAAGAAATGTTTCTTTCTCGACAGCCCCGCAGGAACAGGCAAGACCTTTGTATACAAAACCCTCATTCATTCTGTGAGAGGTAGAGGAGACGTGGCAATACCGGTTGCTTCAACTGGAATCGCAGCAACTTTGCTACCTGCCGGCCGTACTGCACATTCCGTGTTCAAAATACCTTTTCAAATCACACCAACATCAACCTGCAATGAGCAGCCAAATACCAACAATGCCAATAATATACTTGAAGCGAAAATTATCATCTGGGATGAAGCACCAATGACACATTGTTATGCATTTCAAGCTGTTGACAGACTACTGCGAGATCTCACTCAGCAAAATGCACCTTTCAGTAATAAAACCATTCTTCTCGGTGGAGATTTCCGCCAAATACTGCCTGTTATCTTCCGCGGTTCTCAAGCCCTCACCATTACTTCTTGCATCAACAAGCACAGGCTGTGGAACGAAATGAAGGTCCTAAAACTCACAAAAAATATGAGAGCTCTCGAAAGTGAAACTCAGTTTGTTCAATGGCTTCTTCAAGTTGGGCAAGGTAAAACTGGAGACACGGCAGAACTACCTTCTCAGTGTTTACCACAACAACAAGACCCAGTTGCTCAACTTTACGGTGATATTAATTTCTCGACTGTGACTGCCCAAGAACTTGCTGCAAGAGCAATACTGAGCATCACAAATGACGATTCTCTACATATTAACAACAAAGTTCTTAATCTTATAAAGTGTGAAAAAGTGACCTTCAAGAGTGTAGATACAGTGGTCAGTGACGATCCTAATGATCAACTAATGTACCCACAGGAGTTTTTACACACCCTCACATCAACTGGTATGCCTCCCCATATCCTTCATCTAATGGTAGGAGCCGTAGTTATGCTCCTCCGAAATATTATGCCATCAAAAGGTCTTTGCAACGGAACAAGACTCATCGTTACCCGAATGCATACACATATTATTGAGTGCAAACTGATCACTATCCAAAATTCTGAAACAATCTTCATTCCCAGAATCTTTCTCCTTCCTTCCGACACCAATCTCCCTTTTAAATTTAAACGCACACAATTCCCACTCAGACTTGCCTTCTCCATGACTATCAACAAGTCCCAAGGACAAACGTTTGCAAAGATTTGCGTTAATCTACAACAATCAGTCTTCAGCCACGGTCAGTTGTACGTGGCTTTTTCTAGGGTTAGATCTTTCGACTCATTATCTGTCATCTCCACCAAAACACCTATTCATAACTGCGTCTTTCAAGAAGTATTTCTTTCTTCTTGATTTCTCAATTCCTTTCTCACCCTTTTCCGTTCCTATTCTTACAACAACCAGCCTTCAGCCACGGTCAGTTGTACGTGGCTTTTTCTAGGGTTAGATCTTTCGACTCATTATTTGTCGTCTCCACCAAAACACCTATTCACAACTCCGTCTTTCAAGAAGTATTTCTTTCTTCTTGATTTCTCAATTCCTTTCTCATCGTTTTCCGTTCCTATTCTTACACCGCCATATGCTACGGCGGGCGTCGGCTAGTCAAGAATAATATTTTAACAAGTACCAAGATGGAAAGACTGAGACACACACTCTTACCGAGTGTAAAGCCCAGTAACGGCACATTTATTTAACAATAAATGATTCACCACCATACTTTCAGAAGAATCACCTTCCCAGTGTTACAGCCACAGAAAATGCCTCATAAAGTAACAGTCACTAAAACTTGCCATGGCCATTCTTGTGCTGTTTCTGAAGTTGCATTCACTGCATTCAGTGTTAAATTGTCTTCCAGATTTGCATTATGTGGCTGGTTATCTTTGTGATCCCCCTGTTATTTTCTGTGAGGTTCTATTTATCTAATGCTCCAGAAGTCTCCACCTGCCTTCTTGAACCTTTCTGGCGTGTAACACAAATATTCCAGGGGTCCTAGGAATGCAAAGCTCATCACACTTGTGTGACATTTCACTGTCAATCATCAATCCGCTTCTGTCTAACTTCAGGGTAATATTCTGGCTTCTCTAATGCAGTATGTATCCATGACCACCTGTGTGCTGTGTGCTGATACTGTGATATGGGTCACAATACACATACAGTATGTGTGTTCATCCACACTTGAGGTAATGATCTTTATGTGCGTGTTTTCAATCACACCAGAAACGCCAGGAAAAACAATAATTTGCATGATGCAGCTTAACATTACTTCATGTGGAGTAGTGAGGAGAATCATTGTGAGGGAATTTAAAGTTTTGTATAAATTTCAAGAAACAGTTGGTTATTATACACTGTTGCACTCGGACGGAGCTCATGCCCGGCCGGGACGCCCAGGAAGACAGGAGGAGGGCTCATTCCTGGTTGTATTGGGGGCCACGGGTACAGGGCTTGGAAGCCCAACCCTGTAGGGGCCCGTGGTCACCTCCAGGGGGCATCCCCCTGCCTAAAGGACCCTGGACCCCAGAACTTCTGCCACACCAGGAAGTGCTAGGGGGAAGAAGGGAGGGAACACCCGGAGTGCTTTCGGGAGGACAGCCGGCATTTCCGCCACACTGGGGCATGTCCGCGGGATTGCCGGTGCACACCTGGAACACATCCGGGTATGGATAAAAGGGGCCGCCTCCCTTCATTCGAGGCTGGAGTCAGGTGGAAGCAGGACAAGGTTCAAGAAAGAAAGAATGAGGCGGTCCGAAGAGGCAGAGTGGTTGGCCTGGACTTTGGGTAAGACTGGGGTTTGTGGCACTTGGACTTTGTAAATAGTATTGTAAATAAACGTATGTTGGGTGACATGAGTGTGTCTGCCTGTCTGTGTCCGAGCCAGTCTCCACAACACCCAAATCATTGATATTGCTAAACTACTGTAAGAGATGGCTAGCAGCATTACCCGGCAGGGACATCAAAGATGTGGAAGGATGGGGGAAGGCAGCTTCTTTATGGCACTGCTTCCTTGGGAACACCAGATGGCAGTCCACCTGGGTGCCATGGGTGCCGCCAAGGAGTTCTGCAAGGACTGGGGAGCCCTTCTTTGTGGTGCTCCATCCTTATCTGGAAATGCTCCAGAGCCAAGCCTTCAGGACACATGAAGTACTTGCAGGTATTACTTAAAAAGAGCTGCCTTCCAGAGTCGGGAGGAGGAGCACAACACGAGTTTCCAAGCTATGTTACTTTTTCTCAAAATGAAGTACTTTCCTAAATTAAGAAAATTGTTAAAATGCTATTACTCCTTGTACTAGGAGTAGGACCAAATTTGCATCACTCTTAGACTTTTGAGCCAGATAGCACCATGTTCCAAATCTGAGTTGATCTGGTCTCGTCTTTTTGTGCATGTTGTGGTCTGCATGCCCTTTCGCCATCTTCTGAGCTATTGATTCACAACACTGAGAGCATCTTGGAGATTAAATAACTCTCAACATCCACAGAAGTAACCTTCTACCTGCTAATAGCCAACAACATCACCTGACCCTTCTGCCTGAAAGAGATGACATCCATCAACAGCAGAGGCTCACTGGCTATATGCACCAGAGGTGTCAAGCAATGACAGGAAGGAAGGTTAAAGAGTCCGCTCTTGTTCATGTTCACAGTTGTTATTTTTCTGTTGCTTTGTTGCTCTGTGGTTTTGTTATTACTATTATTCCCATTTTTTATTGTTTTTTCAGCATTGAGGGTTGAAATTTCACTACAACTAGTGTTGTTTTCCTTTCTTTCATCAGTTTTACTGTAGATGACAGTGATGAAAAGATGATTACAGATGAGATATTTAGAATTTTCAGTTTGTTGTAATCTTTTGATTTTATTTGAAAGGACATTTTTGCTATAATCAAGAACTGTTGCTGAACCAATTAGTTTCAAGTATGTTTTTAGAGCAACGTGCAGTAAATCAGAAAGGAAGATATTAGGAAACACATTTGGGAGTCAGCCCAGTTAGAGACATGATATTTCTGGAATTTGTCTTGCAAGCCAGATGGATATATATACTTGCATCCAAAAATGTACTCTTCTCCGCAAAGACAATCTTTCTATGTCTGCCAATCTGCAAAGCGTATCAGCTGGAAGATACTGCGGGCTGAATCTTCAGGCAACAAATCTGACATGAAATCAGCAATTTCTTAATCAGAAGATGGGCTACGGTTGAGATGCTTTTAACTGCAATATATTAATTAGTCATCCGCTTAGGTATTCTGGCATAAAAAAATTCAAGTAGCAATAAATAAATGGAAACAAGTTGAAAAAGGAAATGATGGTAGCTGATGTCAGTCACATTACACAACTTCTATGCAAGACTTGTCAAACTTGGTGACCACCGTTGCCATGTCAGTTTAAACAAGTGAAAATTGCTGGTCATGTCACATTTAGCAACTGCATGCTGACCTTCCAGCACAGTCATACTTGCCTCTTTTTTCAGACAGTCAGTAATGTTCTGCCTGGTGGAGCTGGTGCTGTACAAAACGTGAACAGATATGACGAGTTCAGCTGCAATCTCTGCCCATGTTTTTTCTTTTTTCCATTCTGTTGTGGTATATAAAACATGAGACATCATACAGACAAGCTTATCTTCTGTTTATGAGGTCCAAAACACCAACATTCCTTAATCCTCGTTGCTGCATACAATGCATTGTACTTCCAGGTAAGCATTCATTGGTTGACAGCTCTCATGCACACAGAGCCTACCCCTATAACTAAGTATTGGAGCGGGCTGTGGGCTATTTGCAGTGTACAGCTGTGCATGTCACATTAGGCAATTGACTTCATGGGAGTGTGCAATCAACTACCCCAACTATGATTGTGAGTGAAAATTGCCAGAAAGTCACATAAGAAAAAGCCTTAAGAGTTCGTAACTAATAGTAATTTAATTTCTTTCTTTCTGTTGTGATGTGATGAGGTATGGATGCATTTGCGATTGTTGTCAATTTCTGGAAGAAAAATGAGTCTTAACAGTCACATTGTCATTTAGGGGTTATACTTATTATACATAAAGTATTTTGGTATCTTCATTAAAATACTGTATAGCATCCATCTTAGAAGTATAAAAGGATTAATAAATGTCAGAAACATGTCCAAGCATATCAGGAAACAAGATAAAGGTCAAGTGAACAATGGGTGATGGTTCAAGAAGTTGGCTGACTATGATGTACCCAGGAGAAAGTAGGGTGAAATGACACCTTTTATCTAAAGGTGTAATCTAAATAGATTACAAATGCAAGCTTTCGAGGCAGCTAGTAAGACTTACAGATGTCATTGCACACAAGAATTCAAGAAGTGAGAGTTTTATTTTGGGTTATGTAAGCTGGTTATGATTTTTGCTGAAAATACCTCATGTGTTTTAGCCAATTAGATTAGATTCAGATGGTTTAAGACAAGGAACCAATCAGAGTATAATATGTAAGCATTAATTCATAACTGTTTGAAAATTCAATTCTTTATAAATATGGACCTCCATCTTTAATCTCTGACCATTTGCTGACAACCTCTGCTCAGGGCACTGTCCGTTAGTAGATTGCTGTAAGAGGATGCTGAAGAGAAATAAATGATACAACAAACAAGTATCCTCCTGTCAGATTCCTGACTCAAAGAGGTCCTAGCCGACAAGATTTCTTTTGTTAATATATTTCCAATTCTTACACAGACTTCATGTAAGTCCTTGTTTCGGTGCACCTTTTCCAGTGAGAAGCAAGCCAGATAGTTGCTGGTGGTTGTGAGGTGTTTGCCCGCACATGACTAGCGGCACAAACAATGGGGTGCAAAGAGATATGCCGTACACAAGTACTATGCTTTTTTTAAGCCATTCACACTCTTAAAAATACTGGTTCTTTAATGGCATTTTATGTTTCTTTACTGGGTTGTGTGGTTCATGGTAGAGCCATTGCTTGACAAAGCACCATTTCATTTTAGGAGTGTTTCTGTTTTGAAAATCTTTCTAATATGTGTAAAAAAATAAATCTGTAATGTATGGTAGGTTGCAGGACACCAACAATTAAGAAAACCTGGATTTAGCCTGTGTTAACATATGCAGCAAGAGTCTTTTTAAAATCATGACCCATTGGTATTTCACAAATCTGTTTCCATCTGTTCATGGTTATTTACTGCATGAATCCTGCTACAGATCTAAATAAATAAATGGTTCTTTCTGGAACCTTCATGTGGATGGGTCTTTTGGGAACCATAAATAGTTCACTTATGGCATCGCCCAGAAGAACCACTCAGGCACCTTTATTTTTAAGAGTGCATGTGCCTGTGATACAGAAGGAAACGGCTTCACACCAGAGTCAGGTGACATGTATCGGGTAGTTTAGAAACCTTCATCATGCGCTGGAGGGGAGAGATATTTTTGTTCAGTTTAGTACAGGATGGGATTGGACTGGACCTCTAAAGCTCTGTTTTTGGACAGCAGTGGAAAGAAAATGCAATTTATGCATTTATTTTTACTTCACCATTAGCTGAGTGCACTTTGAACTGTTTTTAAATCTGTTCTGAGACTTTATACATAATAAAAGCACTTTATTTATCAATTGCACCTCTTGTGTCTGCCTCAGCTCCTGCTCTGCTGAACTATGGCCCCCATTATGGAATCCCCAGATCAAGTCAAGACCTTTGAAGATTCTGTGTTATGACAATGAGCAACATGAGATGCAACTAAGTCATAGTACTTGGAAAACAGCAGGCTTTGGCAGTACATAATTTACCATCACATCAGAGGAATGAATAAGACACCGACAGGGGGCCACTAGCCCTGTTAAGAACCGTAAGGGTCCTAGGTATAGTTATCCTAGGAGGAAAAAGAATCATGAAATGGCAGTCAGGAAAAACTGCAACCCTGTACCCTTATGATATTTATGAACCCCTGCTAGTCACTGGGAAGGACAGATCTCTTGGGGAGGGGGTCTGGGGGCAGGGCACATCTCTTTAAATGTTAGTTGGAGCACCTATAGCCATGCACGTGGCCCCAAGGTTTGTTTGTAGCAGACATGACCATAGAAAAAGTCCCAGGGATTGCACAGTATGTGACCTCAATCTGGAGGTGTTACACTTCAGAAAGAAATACGTTTTCCTGCTCTGTGTAAAATGTAGAACATTAGGAAACCTCAATGTGTGGATATTTTTAGAATGTACTATCTTTAGATGTAGTTTAAATCTTGTTATCATGAGTGCCCCCATTTTGTGGTCTTGTTGCAGCAATGCAATGCATGCTTGCTAGGGGTTGTGTTATGTAAGTTGTCTTTTTGTGAAAGTGATGTCCCAAAGCACATAAATCCCAATGAGTTCCAAAAGCACTTCTAAAAAAGCCCACAAGAGGGGATTACATCGTTAAACCCAGGCTAGTAATGAGATCAAACGCAGGGTCTTCATAAAAATAAACAGGTTATTTTCACAGAAATACACTGAAACAAAAGCAAGCTCCATTGAGCACAAAAAGAAAAAAGGAGTTGCCTAAAACAAAACACAATCCAAGGCAAACAAGGCCCCAATCTAGAAATCCAGAAACAAGGTCAAAATAATGAGCAGAGCAAAACACAAGTAAGTCGCCATTCCCTGGCACATTTGAGCTGTAGGAGCTCCTCTAGATTTATAGGGTGGGAGGCACTTCCTGGCGCTAATTGGCAGGTGGCCCCACCTCTTGTGGGACCACCAACAAAACACACGGAACCTAGCCAAGGTAATTGATAAACACAGATAAAACCGAAATTAATGAATTATGTACATACTCAACATACAGAAAAAAATTAAAACTGACACAAAACATGAATTTGAACCCCAGCCAAGGGAGGAACCTGACGTCACGTCATATGATGTCACTGGTGCGATACTTTAAAAGCTGGTGTAACATATTTGGTGACTTCTCAGATTGTTCTTAGTAGTTTCCAGTGCGTTTCCCTCTTCTAGTGATCTTCAGCAATTGTCTGTCTCATGTAATAATTCTTATTGCAACATTTTGAATTAACTTGAAGCTGCGTAAAGAACAGCCAGTGAAAAATGCATTGCAGACATCAATCCTAATAGAAATAAATACATGAATTAATTTCACAGTATTCTGTATATTTAGAAAATATATTAATCTTCCAATATTTTTATGAAGGAAAAATATGTTTTGATTAGTTTTGTATCATAAATAACACACTAATATCAAAGATAACACCTAAATGGTATGCTGATGGTGATTCCAACTGAGTTAAAAGGTGTCAGAAAGTTGTTGCGGCTGCCATCCTTCCCTCCAATAGCTAACATTTCTGTTTTTTTCTGTATACAAAGACAAGTAGTTCTCATCCATCCACTCCTCCATACACCTCACTGATGGCGTAGTGCTGAATGCTTTGAACTCAGCTTGCGAGTGTCTGCAAAAAATGTAAGTAAACAAATGGTAGAAAATATGGATTTAAAAAAAGTGTTTCCCATATTGGATGCATGTACCATTGACTGATGGAACACACTGGTCACAGAAAAAATGTTGGGGCACCAACTGGGTCTCCCCTTTTAATCTATGCAAAGTTCAAACCACTCAAACAGGTGCTTGATGGTGTGTAGAAGAGTAACAAAAATATGAAAATAAATAAAGTGAATAATCAGCCAGGTTCAAGGCTTTGTAGTATGATCTGTACTCGGGCAGGAGATCCGTTCTGCGGTCTACTCTCTCCAGAATGAGATGACCCATACTGGGAGCACCTCAGCTTTATAGCAAAGGGACCAGAAGGGCGGAGTCAGTTTTCCTCAGTGGCCGGTTACTCTGGGAAAAAACAGAAGTGATCATGTAAGCAACAGCGCCCCCCATGTACCAAAAGGGTACCTCTGATTAGCCTGGAAGGCAAACCTCAGACATGCAAGCGTAACACATGTCATTGTCCATGGTAAAAGTAAACTTTTTATCCACAACAAGGAAATGGCAGGCCATTTATACAGTATGTCACAAGGACCAGGAGATAAAAGAGAGCACAAAGTCACAGGAATATCTAAACTGGAAGGTAAAAAAAGAAAACTAAATAGACATTAAATGCATTTGCAAGAAACAAAACTGCAGACAGATGATCCGTCTTTAGAATTCTAGTAAATATTTTGGCATCTGATAAAGCAGGACATATTGGAAGTGTTTAGAGCGGCTATAAAAGCAGACGTTACCCTCAATTCCTTGATTCCAAAAGCATCAGATAAACAGAAACATCAAAATGGATATCAAAACTGCATTTGTCAAGACTATAATATATGAACTAAAGTTCTGAACAAATAGATAAAAGAAAATGTTTGAGCACTTATGGTAATAGAAAGAGAATGAGTTTTTGTAATACTATAGAAGTCTATAAATATCATTTAACACTGAAAAGAGATATTTTGGATTACAGTAAAATTAGAGATACACAGGTTAAGTACATTTTGTTTAAGAAAGGAATGTTTTTTAACAGAAGAAGTAAAATCTTGAGGGCAAATCATAAAATGATAAAAATAGTTAACATGGCAATACTTGAAAAAGATTTTAATAAACAGGAACTTAACTGAAGAACTAATACTTTATTAAAAGGGGGAACAAAGGGTATCCCTTGTCTGCAATTTGATTTAACATTTGCATTGGAGCTTTAGCTGACATGATCAGAAGACAGAAATGAATTAAAAGTATAGTGGAACCTTGGTTCACGAACGTCTCTGAACATGTACAAATCGGGTTACAACCAAAAAGTTTGCCAAACTTTTGCATCTGTTCACGACCACACACTCAGTATACAAACAAGCCAGTTTCCCTTTTGGTTTGTGCGTGCCGATGATTTCTGCATGTATTCAGTCTCTCCCTGTGCATTCCCTGTGCAGCTAGCGAGGGAGAGAGAGCAAGAGAGACACACACAGACACACACGCGAGAGAGATACACACACACCCGCGCACAAGAGAGAGACACACACACACGTGCGCGAGAGAAAGAGGGCTGGCCGCATAAGGCATTTAAAGAATGCACCGGGCTTGTTTTTAAAGAGACTGATTCGAGCATTGTTTTAACCTCGTTGTATTTAATGAAGACTTTTTTCTATTGCATTTTAACCTCCACTTCACTTCTGTTTACAGCGATCAGTTCGTAGCGTGCATTGTTGTTGCAATGTTACTTTTCTTGGTGGTTTATTAAATTATGGATTTTTCAAATGTTCATTTTTTTCCCTGTGCTTAAAACTCATTTAAAAAAAAGTGTTTTTAGCGAGCGGTTCATAGCGCTATAGTGCGAACTCTTACAGTGTTAGTTTTCTCTGTTGTTCAAGGTTTTCTCAGTGTTATTCAATGTTTTTACATTTAGTTTACTATTACACTGTGCATTCTATGGTATAATTAACTATATTTGTGCTTAAAAATCTTTAAAAAATATATGTACATACAGTTCGTACAGTCTGGAACAGATTAATTGTATTTACATACAATCCTATGGAGGAAATTACTTCGGGTCACGACCAAATCGGGTTATGACCAGAGTTTTGGAACAAATTACGGTTGTGACCCGAGGTTCCACTGTATATGAATCACAGGCAGTTGGAATAAGTAAGAAGGACTCACACTCACCAGCCACTTTATTTGGTGCATATTGCTAGTACCTGGTTCGGCCCTCTTTTGCCTTCAACAAGGTCCTGGAAACATTCTTCAGATATTTTGGTTCATATTGACATGATAGCATCTCTCAGTTGCTGCAGATTTATCGGCTGCACAACCATGGTGCAAATTTCCCTCTCCACTACATCCCAAAGATGCTCTATTGGACTGAGATCTTCTGGGAAGCATGACACTGGAAGCATTCCTGGGTCTGGCTTTAAAAAGAGCCCGCTGCCACACATAGACCGGTCAGAGTTGGGAGGCAGTGGGCAACACTCAGCAGAGGAGAGAAGGAGGAAGGATTGGTGATTTATTGTAATTTTAATGGTATTTGTGGCTGATTTTTGGAAAACAGTCTGTGGAAAGGTGCTTTGGAAGGAATAAAAGTCCTTTATTTTATTCATATACTAGCAGGAGTACCCGGCGTTGCCTGGGAATCTATAACTGGTGAATTTCCCAAATGAAAGAAACAGAACATAGAAATCAAACAAACATTTTTCTGATTGACATTTTATTGTAATAGGTAATATAAGTGGTCATTTTAGAGGCTTTGGGTACAGTATATTTTTTGTGTTGTCCTAGGGTTCCGAAAATGAACAAATTGTGAGGATTGCACACTGTGAAACATGTTACATAGAGTTGTCTGTGTGAAAAGCATGGATTTTCCAAATTGATGCCTTTAACTTGGAGTGATTGCCCTTCAGCCTTAGTAATTCACATAGCAAAATCCAAACGAATAGGAAATTCCAGCCTTTTGAAAACAAAAGGTAAATCATTCGGAATCAGCGGAATTATTGGTATGAAAACATCTTGACGTCTTGCGCAATGTTTGAGACGGCTTTGAAATAGACTTTTTGTGGCATTGGAAGTGGACTTTCTAATGCCATGTCTTTTTTTTGGTGGCATGGGTATATTAGCGAAAAGCAGGACAATCAGATGAATGTACGTTATTTACAATTTTGAGTCGGAAAGTGTCATTTGTGAGCAAATAGCACCACAAATACAGAAAGCCAGTCACACGCACTGGGTTGTTCCACGTTTTACATCAATACGGCAGTTCCCCTTCACGCAATGAAAGCAGTCGGCTTTCTCATACTTGGACACTTCCGTAATGTCTTGGCAATTTAAAGAAACATTGGTAAAGAGGGATGCACAGAGACCAAAAGTGCCACTAGATGGCGCCGCCGTTAACGTCTGTTGCAACGTGAGGCCATCTTGTCGATGATACGTACGGGGACTTTTTGCGAACGTTGTGTCTGTCAAAAGATGTCCGGCACTTGACCAAGGACATTTTTCCCAACCAAGCATACCCCATGACCTCCTCCTGGTCACAAAGCAGCCCCATGCCCAGTTTGGTGGCAGATTTATATGGCGGACAAACAAACATACATAGACTCTGCTTTATATATTAGATTGTGTGCTGTATTGCTGTAGTTTGGGGCTCTCTGGCGTCCCCTTGTGGTTATAGGGGCCAACGTAATTTTCCACCAAAAATAATCTATACTAATAAAAGGCACTGACTGACTGACTCACTCACTCACTCACTCATCACTAATTGTCCAACTTCCCGTGTAGGTGGAAGGCTGAAATTTGTCAGGCTCATTCCTTACAGCTTACTTACAAAAGTTAGGCAGGTTTCATTTCGAAATTCTACGCGTAATGGTCATAACTGGAACCTCTTTTTTGTCCATATACTGTAATGGAGGAGGCGGAGTCAAGTATCGCGTCATCACGCCTCCTACGTAATCACGTGAACTGAAAACAAGGAAGAGATTTACAGCACGACTCAAACGCGGGAACGAAGGTAAATGACGTTAATTGTTGAGTGTCTTTTAATACTGTGTAAGCATACATATTAACACATGTGCAATTAAACGTGTGCATTTACGGGGTGATTTCTCAGGCTTAAAAGCTCGCCTTTTATTAAAAAGGTAAATGCAAACTGTTTTCATTCTGAAGGGCACAAACCACATTAGATTTCAGCCGTTAAACACGCAAAAATGTCGGTACACCAGATAAATAAGCGCAACATATTATCAGTTGTATGCTTACAATACATATAGAAATGTGTTAATCATTAACTAATAGTATGGGATGGTGTTTTTCGACTCGCGCCTTGATTTAAACGATTGCTTGTCTTGGTGGGTTTGCGTAGCTTATTGTCAATATCTTTACACCTCTTTTTAAGACTTATTGACTGAAACGGGCTTTCACTAAAAAAGTTAGGGCTTTGCTACAGGATACACCCTCCACAAGTTAAGGAAGTAAAAATAAAGGTATATATTTATGTTTTATTTAAACCTTTTAAGTTCGTATGCATAGCCCCATTTGGCTGTTTTAGTTTTTTTTTCTTTCTTCAGTAATATTTAATCTCCTTAAAGAAAAACAACATATGCATTTTACTATCTCTTTAGTAATATTTTAGTGTAAAAGGATAACCAGTATTTAAACCTTTTATGTTACTTTATAAAGTTATTTTACACAATGTTGAAAAATTAATAAGACAGCTACATATTTTGGCAGCTGCTGCTTTAATTTTCAATGAAATGAAAAAAGCTCTCCAAGAGAGGAGAAACCCTCATTTATAAAGGTTTGCTGCAGATGACTTAACTGAAAATAAATGATTAGTTCCTATGTGTATAATACATATTTATCTATTTGACTTATGCCTTTATTCCAGCAACTTGCAACATCTGAGGTACAATTTATTACATTACTTTTGTTTTTTGCAGCACAGGCAGGTGAAGTGACTTTCTCAGGGTCACACAGTGGTGTCAGTACCAGGATTTGAACTGACAAGCTCCGGGTTTGCTGAAATATTACTGAAGAAAGAAAAAAAACGAAAACGGGCAAATGGGGCTATGCATACAAATGTCCAGTTTTCCATCCATTATCCAACCCGCTATATCCTAAATACAGGAGCCAATCCCAGCCAACACAGGGCACAAGGCAGGAAACAAACCCCGGGCAAGGTGCCAGCCCACCGCAGGGTGCACACACCCACACACACCAGGGACAATTTAGAATCGCCAATGCACCTAACCTGCATGTCTTTGGACTGTGGGAGGAAACCGGAGTACCCGGAGGAAACCCAGACAGACACGGGGAGAACATTCAAACTCCACGCAGGGAAGCGAACCCGGGTCTCCTAACTGGCACCTTTCACTGCGCCACCATACCGCCCACATACAAACTTAAAAGGTTTAAATAAAACAGAAATATATACCTTTATTTTTACTTCCTTAACTTGTGGAGGGTGTATCCTGTAGCAAAGCCCTAACTTTTTTCATGAAAGCCCCTTTCAGTCAATAAGCCTTAAAAACAGGTGTAAAGCTAAACTTGCAGCACCGCTATTCAATTACACTTGCCTAACGCCTCTCCTAAGGGGAGATACTGTGGGATCTGGGCATCCGTCAAAGCACCAATCACAGGCCCGATTAGAAAGCGGGAAGCTGTGATTTGTCATCTCCCTCCCATGTAACAATCACAGCCCGTGTTACAACGCACTATGTATGTATGTGTATATGTATATATGTATATGTGTGTGTGTATGTATGTGTGTATATGTATGTGTATATATATATGTTGATATGTGTGTGTATATATATATATATATATATGTATATATATGTGGATGTGTATATGTATATATATATATATATATATATATATATATATGTATATATATGTATATGTAGATATGTGTATATGTAGATATGTATATATATATGTATATATGTATATGTATATATATGTTTACATAACCTCTTTAACACACTACTTCTCCGCTGCGAAGCGCGGGTATTTTGCTATATTTTTATAAATTACTAGCTGAAATACCCAGCGTTGCCCGGGAGGGAAATAAAGTGTTTTTTTTAATTGTTTCAGAAAAATATAATTAAAAAAAATACAACTTTAAAAATAAAAAGTAAATTAAGAAACAATGAAGACTCACTAATGTGCTTGTCTTGCGGTCTTGTATGTATGTTATCATCCAGTTGATGCTCGGAACCGGCCAACTCTATTGAATTTCAAAAGCAACAGGGGCGCGGTGCTGCTCAAACATAAAGAATACTGGCAGTCACCTCCAGTTCGCCCTCTGGTGGTTGTTCAGAGTGTCAACTGGATGATAACATGCATACAAGACCGCAAGTTCACCCCCCACCCTACCCAGAAGGGGGTGGGTTAGGGTTGATTTCACCCTACAGTATTTTTAGTCGACCAATGAGGAACATGTGAACCAAGTTTCATGAAAATTGCTCCAGCTGTGATGCTGGAACATACATACATACATACATACATACATACTATACATACACATATTGACTTTTGTATATATAGATTTTAATTAATTACATTTATATAGCACTTTTCTAACCTGCTCAAAGTGCTTTACATACAGTAGAAAGAGAACCACATCAACCACCACCAATATGCAACATCCAGCTTGATGACTTGATGGCAGCCATTTATGTGCCAGTATGCTCACCACACATTAGCTATTAGGTGCTGAAGGGGTGATAGAATTAGCCAATTAGAGACAGAGCATAATTAAAGGACCAGAAAAGCCAGGTTGTGGTATGCAATTTACCAAGGACACTGGAAAATACCTTACTCTTTTCAAAAGATACCCTGAGACCTTTTATGACCACAGAGAGTCAGGACTTCGGTTTTATGCCTCATCCAAAGCATGGTGCCAGTTTTTGGGGCATTGGGATCCACATTCAGACCACAGGGTAAGCACCCGTGATGGCCTGATGAAGCTTTTCCTAAACATGCTTAGCTTCAGGTGGAGTATCTGTTGTAATGTGCAGGTGGCATAGATGCTGGCTATATTCCTTGGTCAAGAGTCCTGTCTTCAATTCAAACCGCTTTAGTTTCCTGGTTTGTGCACATTTTGAGCACATGATTAGATAACAGACATGTGGATTATGTGACACGAGTAATATGAGATTTTTAGTCTTTTTTCCATGGATGCTCTCCACATTATTTAGTCACTTTTGGCTTCTATTCTATCATAAACATTTTTCCCTCCATTCTGCATGAAAACAAGAGATTAAACATTTTTCTTTGCTGCCACTACAAAGTACAAGGAGTAAGTAACATAAAAAATATAATTTTATGGAGGAGTGTTCCTTTAAGAGAACTGAGTGATAAAGGAAAAATCGTTGTATTGAAATCAATTGTGCTATCTAGTTTAAGAAGTTTAGTAACCGTCTATGTATGCAACATGAACATTTGAAACATAACAGAAAAGCAATGTTTTATTTTTTGGGAAGGTCTTCTCATAAAAAGAATTGCAAGAGAAAAACTGAAAAAATAAAGAAAGGAAAGATTTCTTAGAATTTAGAACAGAATTTAAGAAATTTTGAAATATAAATGAAAGGACATTATGCTCCAACTTTATTATGCACAATTGAGAGTCCCATCTGGAGTACTGTGTGGTCAACACACAACATAAAAAACACAGCAGCACTCAAAGTTGCACAAACAACAAAGTGCATCTAAGGACTAAACGGCATGTCCTTCTATGGTAGCCTCGGGGAATTTAACCTTGTCAGTCTCGAGCAGAGAAGGCTGTGTGGGGAATTCAGTATACTCAGAGGCATTGATACAGTTGATCCACCAGAATTATTTTGACTCTATTGTGAATCTCAAAAATCAGATAATTGTGGAAATTAAGGGCAAGTATGTTTACTGTAAAACCAGAGCCAAGAAGTGTTTGTTCACACAAAGAATTGTGGGAATTTGGAACAAACTACAGAGTTATAAAGTCATAGCAGAAGCAGTGCTAAACAAACAACAACATTTATCGCTATAGCACATTTTCATACACAGGATGTCACTCAAAGTGCCTTACACAATGTCAAAGAAGTAGTTAGATGCAAAGAAAAACAAATTAAAATTAGAAAAGAAAAGTAATGCATAAATGGTATACAAAATATACAAAATGGTTTACATAAGATAAATACATAATTAAGAGAAACAGAGTCTTTAAATATAGAATTGTTTTTTTTTAAGTCTTGAAATGCAAGTCTGATGATAAGGTCACTTGGCCAGGGTGCACAGCTGGAGAAAAAAAAACGAAATCTGTAGGGGCTCCAGGCCAAAAGACCACCCAGCCCCCAATGAGCATTCTGCCCAACATAAATGTTCTTAAATCGTTCTTTATTGGTGTGTTATTTAAGGCTTTCTCTTATAGGATTCCGCACAGTGGGTCTTGTGGCAGATTGGGGTATCCACTTTCATTGAAAAGTTCAAACATCACAGGCCGCTGCATAGGACTTTGATCAGGTGGTGGGAGGTGAGACCACCACCACGGAAAAAACAGAAAACAAATAGAAAAAAGTAAAGATTCATGCAAGAACCAATCTTAGAATGTTTAATATTAATGCTAGCATAGCTTAATTTCTATAACAGAATAGGAGTTTCTTATAGTTACTTAGAATATGGTATAGCCCTTTACCCCTGCAAGTTAACATGAAATAGAACTTTCTTAGCTATATATGTATACTGAGCGTTGATTAAGTTGGGTAGGAAACATTCTCATTGCTAGCATGTACTGTTAAGATAAGTTTATAAATGGGAGATTGGCTTACAGTTTTCTGACTGTTTTTAATATGAACATTCTACACGTAATATAACTGTATGACCAAAGATAAATAAGCCTTAAACAAGAACTTTTCTTTTCTTTAGTATAATTTTTTTTCTCCATTTATGTGTGAACTATTTCACTTTGAATTTTTACTAAAACTTTTAAAATGAAGAAATGTGGTCTGTGGAATTAATCGAGAAAGCGTCATACTATTACCAGAACTGTCCTATGAAGCAAACTAAAAGCTGAAGAACTTTGGTAATTTTGAATGAACACAGCTACAATTAATAAAGGTTGCATGTTGATTAGACTGCGGTGGGTTGGCACCCTGCCCGGGATTGGTTCCTGCATTGTGCCCTGTGTTGGCTGGGATTGGCTCCAGCAGACCCCCGTGACCCTGTGTTCGGATTCAGCGGGTTAGAAAATGGATGGATGGATGTTGATTAGAAGAATGTGATAATTCTATGCATATCTAGTTTATTAGGAGTAGAACTGAATTGTAGTTATAAAAAAGCCAATTAAAAAATGGGTTTTTAGGAGTTTTTTTTAAATGATCTGCAGTGTTAACCTGGCGTATCTCTGCTGGTAAAGTATTGCAGACAGTTTTGTTGCATGGACTGAATAATCTCCTCTGGTTTGTCAAATGAAAGGTCTGAGAAGTTGGCATTTAGCAGCGCTGACAAGGCAATACATGTGATAGGAATGAGCTTACATACTGAAACAAGACAAGAATAGAGGCCAGAGAATGTTTGGGGATCCACCCATTACACTTGAAAAAAAAAAACCAAATAAGCATAAGGCAACGAGACAAAGAAACAGGGTAATCTTCACAGACTGAGTCCAACATTGGACTGGAAGCAATAGAGGGGATGTGGTGGTTTTATAGACAGGTATATGCATGTTGGTCAGGCTGCACCCAGAAGTGACGTCAGGCGTGGGGTTGGAAGTGAAGCCTGCAGAGGAACAGGAAGTGGTGTTAGGTTGGCTTTCCTTCTGAGGATCTGTAGAGGAAGGAGAAAAAATGTTAGTGTGCACTGCAAAACCTTGATGTGATGTAAAACAACACATTTAGTCAAGCCCATCGACTGCCTCTGATGAACATGTGTGGCAGAACATTTCAATAATAAGAAACAACAAAGGAGAAACACCCTTTCACTCTTTTACTCCCAAGAAATGTACAAGAAAATGATGGCATGTACAAAAAAATATAATTTAAAGGAAGAATAAAATTGTGGAAGAGCTGCAAGATCCTAATTAAATAATAGAAAGCAAGCCTGTAGACTTTAAAAATGAAACATCAGAATGGGGATGATCGTAAATCTCACAAGTAATTTAACAGACCATATGACAGTTGGTTTTGACAAGAACAGGCCATTCAGCCCAACAAAGATTGTGAATCCTATTCACTGGACATCTCCCAAATGACACTGAGCTTTGAAGGTTCTAAAAATGCTACTGCCCACCACACTACTTTGCAATTTATTCCATGTGTCCTTTGTGTGCAGAAAATCTTTCTAATATTTCTGAAATGAAGTTAAAGAAATGACACCTTTTTTGGCAAACTGAGTAGATACTATGACTAGGCTGAAGCTGTAAAAGAACCATAAATGCAGGTCCATAAATTAACCAGCCAGTCCTAAGAGACTCACCCAAGTCCAGCTAGTCTCAAAACTAACAAACTAGTCTGAGAATAAAGTCCTTCCAATTGTGCCTCTTCTGTATATGGTCCGGGGGAACAGGTATGGACTGAATAGTACCTCCCCTGGGACACTAGGTGGCCGCCCCCCTGGGTGACAGTGGTGCCTCAGATTCCCGCAGGGCTTCTTGGAAGATGGAGTTCTCTACGACCCTGTTGGGATCCGGGGGTGCACCCAGTGGGCACTGCAGTGGTTCCTGAGCCCATATGGGCGGTTCTTCCGCCACACCAATCAAACACCTGGAGCACTTCTGGGTGGGCTATGAAAGGAGCCAGCAGCCACCACTCCGGGAGCCAGAGTCAGGAGGAGAGGGACTAAACTTGCCAGAGAGGAGTGGAGAAGAATGAAGGAGAATATATTATTGTTTAGAAGTGATTTGTGCTTTAGACTGTGTTGTGGACTCGTGGGGAGGGGAAGACATTCCACCCAAGCAAAGAAAAATAAAAAGCACTTGTGTTTTTATAAGTGTGCCTCCCATGTCTGTCTGAGTCGGGCCAAGCGCTGGTATAGTGCATCTATTGTCACACAATAAATGCTCCCATTCCCCTCTTTCTTGCTCTCCTGGTGTGGAAGTAACTGAGCATAACTGAAGGTTCTACTTTTATTAGTCAAGAAATCACAAAGTGATGACAGTTTTAATTAAATGACACTGTCATCCATAGTACTGGTGTGAAGGGAACAGAGCTGAAGCATTTACAGTCCAAATCAAGTTTATTTCATGTACGAGCCTAAGGATGTTAAAAGTGGATAGATAATGCTATGAGTATCACAGTAAACATTGTCAGTTTATTAATAAAAGTGGTCTCAATCAGAGTTTCACATCCTTTTAACTTCATATTTGACTTCTTAATTAAGGGGGCCTCTTCTGGGCTGTCACCATTGAGTGACCCTGAGTCGATATACTGTACATTAAATCACTTTGTGTAGAAATTGAAGGATGATCTGTGAACAACAATAAATAAGAGGCATGGCTTGGTTGAACACTAACTTCCCTGAATAATCATTTCTTGAATTCTGGGTCACTAAGAAGACGTTAATATTTGTCATATAGGAGAATATTAAAAAGAGTAACATTTCAGCAAAAACAGGGTATTTGAAAGTTTCCAAATCTGCTCCAAATTTGTTTTCAATCCATATGTGGTGTACAATATGTTATTCTTGTCTCAGACATAATTGTGTTTCAGCTGCACATTTAGATTTATTGCTCTTGGAGTCCATCTGGATTATCAGCAGCCAAACTTTATGTAGGTCAGTTATACTGAACACTGGCTTATCTCGCCTCCCAGAGATCGTTGGTATTTGATATGCCTGTGGAGGGATTTCACATTCACAGTTAAACAGGTCCTGCTTCATTTACTGCAAGGCAGGTTGCCTTCAAAAAAAGAAAAAAAAAAAAAAAGAAATATTGCTGACAGCCTCCTGTGAACTGGGCATCGACTGTGTAGGCATTTAATTAGAACCTTTTTTACAGTTAAAATAATGAGAACGAAGGACATGACACATCATTTCCAGAGTTCACACAGCTGTGTACTGCAGCAAAAGCGCAACAATGTCAGGCATTCCTAATTAGAAGATATGTTATGTTATGACAAAGCCAATATTTGATTTTTTTGCAAAGGGTTTCACAAAATGACTCATTTAATTAGAACTGTTCCTGGTGATTTCAGGCTTTTTTGGTATTGAATTAATTCAGAGGGTTAAAAATAACTGCTGTGAAATTTAAAAACAGATCAACTAGGATCATCTTTTTAATGTAAATTGTCACTTTTTGGGATTACTCAATTTTTTTTAATGTGTTTTTATGACTTTTGAGTTCCAGATAAAATGTAATTAGTTGTATGGTACACAAAAACCTCTGAAGCCTCCAAAGCTCAAGGGTCACAAATCATGACAACAAATGCACACAACTGGCAAAAAATCTTCATGACATTTTCCTGTTACAGGAAACCAAAAAATTCAATATATCTAAATCCCAAAAAAGACGAACGTGTAGAATAAACTTAAATGGTTTCACAAGGCTGTAAAGAACAACCTCGGCACAGGTAAAAATCTGGGTTTATGAACTCCTAGGAGACATTTTTTCTGCATTTTGTGCTTGTATGTTTGTTACACATGCACAACTGAGGGACACCGTCACAACTCAGCCAAGGTATGTAATACCCCACCAGCGTGAGGAGGGGGGCTTCCGCTAACACTGTTGTCCTTTCTCTCTTCCTCAGCAGTGAGAGGATGCCCATTGAGGGCAATTAACCCCACCTCTTACACCCGAAGAGCCTATAAAATCTTGAAGCTCTAAGATGAGAACGTTTCATTAGACAAATCTAAAGGATGGTGCTCCGAGATTCTTCCCTGCTCACAAGAGCCATTGCTTTGAAAAGCCATAAAGGCTACTTTAGGTTCTGTTTTGTACCCTCAAGGTCTTGTTTTGTTCTTTACTGCCTAAAAATGAAAAGGAGCAACCCAGCTGGGAGAGCAAGCACCTTATCTTTCTTAAATGCCACACCTAATAGTTTGAACGGCTCATTCTGTAGCTTATTCCATATGTCTGTGGTTCTCTGTGTAAAGAAAAATTTCCAAACATTTGTGCGAAATTTATCCTTAACAAATTTCCAACTCTGTCCCGTGTTTTTGATGAATGCATTTTAAAATAGCAGTTGTGACAGGCGGCTGGGTCCCATGTCCGGCCGGGACGCCCCTTCTGTATATGTTCCGGGGGAGCAGCTATGGACATCTCACTACCTCCCCCGGGACGCTTGGTGGCAGCCTCCCTGGTTTGACAATGGTGCCTCAGTTTCCCGCAGTGTTTCCTGGGAGATGGAGTTCTCCACAACCCTGTGGGGAGCTGGGGTGGCCACCAGGGAGTGCTGCATGGAGCCAGGAACCCACCTGGACATCTCTGCAGTCCCATCCGGAAGTACAATTAGCCGCAGGTGATCAAGCACCTGGAGCACTTCCGGGTGGGTTATAAAAAGGGCCAGCATCCACCACTCAACAGCCAGAATCGGGAGGAAGAGGACAAGGTTGCCTGGGAGGAGTGGTGGTGCCAAGGTGGAGAGAAGAAGTGTTGTGTGTGATATATTAAGTGCTTGTGGGACTGTGTTGTGGCTGGAGGGATTACGGGGAAGACGTGCCCTCCAGTTGAAGAAAAATAAAGAAACTGTTTATTTTACACGTGCCTCTGCGTAAGTCTGTGCCGGGTCGGCACTATATAGTGCCTTTTCACACAATCTTGATCCACTTTACTAATTCCCTTCATAATTTTAAATACTTCACTCATGTCTCATTTTATTCTTCTTTTGCTTAAACTGAAAAGGCTCAGCTGTTTTAATCTTTCCTCATAATTGTCATGGTTTATCCAGCATTTTCCCCCTGGCTGGGGTTCAAAGTAGTGTTTCTTGTTTTTTTGTGCTATTTTATAGCATTTATTTGTATTAATGTTTATTTTGTTTATTATGTTTTCATTTGTAAATAAATGTGGCCTTGGTTAGGTCCTGTGATGGACGGCCGGCAGCTCAACCCGGGCGGGACACCAAAAGAGTGTAAGGATTGGAGAAGGCAGCTATTTTGGGACACTGCCTCCCCCAAGATGTTAGATGGCGATTTCCCTGCAGCATGGCGGTGCCCCAGATTCCTGCAGGGCATCACAGGATGTGGAATTCAGCTTCACAGCCCTGCTGGATACCGTGGGTACCGCCAGGAGAGGCTGCAGGAGGACCTGGGGACTTCTACTTTCTACATAGCCCGAAAGTACTATCGAGTCATGGGGACAGAAATCCAGAAGTACTTCCAGGCTGAAGGAAAACGTGATTTCTCCATCTGACCCGGAAGTGCTGGAAAATCACATGGATGGAAGAGCAGAAGCACTTCCGGGTCGGCCAATATATAAAGGAATGCTGAAAACCCAGCGAGCGAGCCAGAGTCGGGTGGAGGTGGACGAAGCTTGCTGGGAGGTGTGGAGGAGATAAAAATATATACTGTATATCCTAAAACACATGCACAAGTTTGGACGATCAGGAAATACCCAGCGCCGATCTTTATTCCATCTCGCTTGTGACGTCACACATCATACACCTCCGGCTGTCCAGTCCTATTAACTCAATATCAACTGCCAACAAAATAACCAAAAAATGGTGGCACCTGTGAATTTCAAGAAGAAATATGTGCAAATATTTTAATCACCTTTAAAACAAAAACAAAACAAAAAAATCTAATGACAAATTGGAACACAGTGCCCCAAAACCCCAAATTGGGACCCAAAATATGAAAAAAGTCCCGAATATAAAGTGAAAGGCAAAACATTTCATAATATTTGTTTTCCCACATTCTCCTATAAAGTGTCAGCTTCATGCTGGTTTGCTGCACCAACAGTGAGAGGATTCAAGCAGGTCCTTCCAATGTCGTCTCTTATCTAAACAAGAACGGAAAAGGAGGCCCGCTGCACAATGTGGCACAACTGACTGCGTATACCATAATTAGCGCCGTATTAATCAAATGTCTCAGAGTAGGAAAATGGTCCTAACTGATTCAAAAAATGATTGAAAATTGTTCTTACTCTTAGAAGACCTAATTTCCTAATTTAGAAAACTACACCTAACCTTACCAGGATTAGCAGACCATGTAATCTGTCAGTAGGCTGCCAGAAGATGGCATTCAGGTAGAGATTGGCACTCGCATTGTGGGAAAGGTGGAATGTTTTGGAAATGCTGGACAACAAGGATTTGACAGAGATGGAATAATATTCACAACAAATCTTGTATGCCATGTGATTGTTTCATCATATTGAAGAAGCCATGCACTGCCAGGTTAAATGAAAGTGTTGGTAACATAACATTTTTTTGCCCATGGGAAAGTGGCAGCTTTTCAAAAGCAATGATTTGCATATTTCACAATTAACCATTTCTCGGATTTTGCACCAAACTTTGAATGCCTTTACAATGCATGAGGTAATATGCAGATTATACATCTTCTCACTACTCCTTGTGCAGTAATGCTAAACAGGCTGCATTGATGCAACTCACGGGTTTTCCTGTATCAAGATCGCTGCCCTAAGGGTGGATGAACACGCCTATGTAAGTCGCAAGTAGTATCACAGTATCAACACACAGGTGGTCATGGATGCAAACTTCATTAGAGTAGCCAGCATACTTTGAAGATATGTGCAGCAGAATGGCTGATTGACAGAAAAATGTCATAAAGGTGTGTTGAACTCTGCATTCCACAAACCCCTGGAATATTTCTGTTACACTTTACAAGGCCAGGAAGATTCAAGATGGCCCTGGATAAATAGAGCTAAGAAGGATCATGAAGAATGACAGACATGTCATGTGACTCTGGAAGAAAACAGGAACGCTAGAAATGTGAACCTGACTTCAGGCACAGTACAAGATTAGTTTTGGCAAGTTTCAGTAGATGTTATTTTTTTACTTTCTTGTGGCCACAACAATAGGAAGGTGATTCTTGTGAATGTATAGCTATGGATCATCCACTGTTAAATGAACATGCACATTATCAGGCTTTACTCTCATTCACTGTTTGTGTCTTGGTCTTTACATCTCGTAGCTCGTTACGGTATTATTCTTGATGTTTTTGCGAAGTGGCAATAATTACGTGCAGCTTAGTACAATATCCCAACTTATTATGCTTTCCTCCTCCACCTTCTTCTTCTGTTTCTCCTTCTTCTTCGTCTTCTTCTCACACTACTTTAAATATTATTATTATTATTATTATTATTATTATTATTATTATTTTTGTGGTGAAGCCATAGCGTTAGTATCAGAAAACTATGAAACGTCATTATGATATCCAAGGAAACTGCAAAACACTTATATGAGTGTTATTTTTTGGCTAAGGGTGTCATAAAAATCTATCTATCTATCTATCTATCTATCTATCTATCTATCTATCTATCTATCTATCTATCTATCTATCTATCTATCTATCTATCTATCTATCTATCTATCTATCCATCAATCTATCAAAAAATGAGATCAGAAACAACTAAAGCAAATGAAAAATATGGCATATTCAATAATCAATTTTAAGAATGATCCAGGTGGTGCAGTGGTAGCGCTGCTGCCTCACAGTAAGGAGACCTGGGTTCGCTCCCTGCATGGAGTTTGCATGTTCTCCCTGTGTCTGTGTGGGTTTCCTCCGGGTGGTCCGGTTTCCTCCCACAGTCCAAAGACATGCAAGTTAGGTGCATTGGCGATCCTAAATTGTCCCTAGTGTGTGCTTGGTGTGTGTGTGTGTGTGTGTGTGTGTGTGTGTGTATGTATGTGTGTCCTGTGATGGCCTGGCGCCCTGCCTGGGATTTGTTCCTGTGTTGGCTGGGATTGGCTCCAGCAGACCCCCATGACCCTGTAGATAGGATATAGCGGGTTGGATAATGGATGGATTGATGAAGAATGATCCATTCAGATTTTAGATGTTTTCTGAAAACTCTAAATATTTTTGATTAAAGCAAGCCACCCCACCTATTACTGAACCCCTTTTTAAAAATCTTTTTTATTTATAGAACAAAACACATACAATAATGCACTAATCAAAGATACACTAACTTGAGCAATACAGCAATAAAGTCAGTGGGTTATAAAAAAAGCAAAAATATCAAGAAACCACAGTCTCCTTTCTCTATTCACATCAGAGAGCTTTATGCTTAAAAAACTCACAGGTTAATTCTTCATATACACTGTATGGCCAAAAGTATGTGGACACTCCTTCAAATTAATGAGTTTAGGTGTTTCATTGTTAACGGGTGCATCAGATCAGGGTCATAGCCATGGAGTCTCCATTGGCACACGCTGGCAGTTGAATGGGTCATACTGAAGAGCTCAGTGACTTTAAATGTGGCACTGTCTTTGGATGACACATTTGTAACAAGTCAGTAGGTGAAATTTCTGCTCTTCTAGATCTTCCCTGACCATTTGTAAGTGTTATCATTGTAAAGTGGAAGTGTCGAGGAGCAACTACAGCTCATCCACAAAGTGGCAGACCACTTAAACTCCCAGAGCAGAGCTGGAGAGTGCCAAAGCACATAGCATGTAAAAATGGCCTATCTCGTATTGCATCACTCACAACAGAGTCCCAAACTACCTGTGGAAGCAACATCAGCACAGAAATATGTGTCAAGAGCTTCATAAAACAGGTTTCCATGGTTGAGCAGCTGCACACAAGTCTAAAATCACTATGTGCAGTGCCAATCGTCTGCTGGAGTGGTGTGAAACACACCCCTATGTGACTATGGAGCGGTGGTAACGTATTTTATGGAGTGATGATTCACACTTCACTACCAGACAATCTGAATGATGAATCTTGGTGAGGCAGATGCCAGGTGAATACTACATTCCTGACTGAAAAAATTTGTTGGAGAAGGGCTAATGGCCTTGGACTGTGTTTCTGCATTTAGACTCAGCCTTTTGGTTCCAGTAATTGGTACTGTTAATGCTACAGCATGCAGAGACATTTTGGACAGTTATGTATTACCAGCACAATAGTCTGGAGAAAGCCCTTTTCTGTTCCAGTATGACTGTGTCCCTTTGCTTAACGCCAGGTCTGTAGGTGGCACAGTCGCAGGAAGGAGATCATGGATTTGTGTCCCGGGTCCTCCCTGTGTGGACAGAGCTTTGAGTAGTGGAAAAAGCACTATATAAATGTAAAGAATTATTATTATTATTAAGGATATGGAAGAGTAGCCTGCACAGAAGCTGACCTCAGCCAAACTGAACACTTATGGGATAAACTGGAACACCAATTTTGAGGTCTGTTAACATCCATCCATCCATTATCCAACCCGCTATATCCTAACTACAGGGTCATGGGGGTCTGCTGGAGCCAATCCCAGCCAACACAGGGCGCAAGGCAGGAAACAAACTCCGGGCAGGGCGCCAGCCCACCGCAGGGCGGTCTGTTAACATGTTAACTATAATTTTATTGTACAGTATTTCCTATTCTGCATATGTTAAATGTTTAGGTTCATATATGTTAATGTGTTCATTGTGGGATGTTTTGGGGAATTGTGCATGTGCAGGTAGGGGGCTGTCAGTGGTTTAATGGTGTTAGTCAAGTAAAAGCTTTCTTTTTTGTAGTTTTAAGTGTTGTCCTTAATTTGATCGAGTCATTCTCATCTAACATCAGCACCTGACCTCAAAAATGCTCCTTTGGTCAAATGGGCACAAATTCCCTGAGACTCCTGGGTATCATGTTAACCTGCATCCAGCCCTGCAAGCAGGCCCTCCAGCCTGCAGAGAAAACTTGGGGGTTGGTGGCAGAATTGGCACTCCAGCCACCATAAAAAACCTCACATTGTTTTCATTTCATCTGAACTAGTGTGGTGCTGAGGTGTCACCCATTGTATGGCTGCATTAATCTGAGATCCTGAGATGGTTTGTCATGTGGTGGGTGCAGCAACATGCTGTATTAGCGCGTGCTCCTAACCTCTCTCTCTCCCTCCAAAATCTTGTGGAGAGCCATCCTTGTGGAGGCTGTTATAACTGGGCAGCGCTATATTAATGGCCATCATTTTGGAACAGGATGTCCAACATACAGATGTGATGTTCTCATACAGGTGTGATGTTCAGGTGTCCACAAACATTTGGCCATATACTGAACATTAAAAAACCTGCAAAGACTGAGCATAAACCCAACAAGCTGTTTTATAATAAAATGAATAAATTCTTACCAAATTCTATTAAAATTCTTACTATTTCTCAAAGAGGGAATTTAATTTTCTCAATTTAAGATAATATAAGACATCAGTTACCAATTGAGTTTTAAGAGGTGGATTAGAATTAATCTGCTGTGACCACTAGGGGTCACCCCAGACACAAGTTCCTGGTTCAAATCAAATGTTTATTATAATAAATTAACTTAACAATTTATTCTTTTTTGGTATAATAACCTTAAGTCAAGTACAATCCTTTTTCTCTTCTTCCTTTCTCCTCCACTCCTACCAGGTGACCTGGGTGAGGCAGAATGACTCCTTTTATTCAAGTCCTGGGAGTACTACTGGTGCCAGGGCATATCCCATTGGAAGGACTTCCATGTCAAGCTGAACTCCCTGACAGCAGGGAGCATAAATCTCTGCAGCACCCCCAGGAACCCAAAAGTGCTGGTCACAGCACTACAGTTCCCAGCATGCCTTGCAGGTGTCCATTTGGGTACTGAGACCCAGGAAAGCTGCCATCAAGAATATAGAGTTCTCTTCAATTGCTCCATTATGTTGTCCTCCTGGCCAGTTAAAGGGTCCTTTATCCACCCCTGCAGGGATACTGAAACACTCCACAAGCTGTTGGCTCCTGCTGCCAATTTAATAGCAGAGATGGGAAATCTCCTCCCTTTTCTTTCTCCTGGCCTTCTAGCCGCATAATGGACTGGGACCCATACTGACAGGGATGCTGTATTCAGCAGGGGGTGCTGGTCCTCCCTAGGATGTGTCCTTAATTGATGCAGAACAAACTAGAGCCAATACCCAACCCTTTTGTAACCATGGCGGAAATGATCAGATGAGAAAAATATGATACAAAAAAAAAAAGGTACAGTATATGTGTTTCATTTGCTTTAAAATGGAATTTCCACCCCAAAGAATACAATGCATAATTCATTTATACATAAAAATCCAGGCTGGAGGGAAGCCAATGAAACGTACAGTGAGTCTTCAGTGGGGGATCATGACAGCTCTACAAATCATGCATCAAGGCAAGGAGCAGCATTGGTCTTCTTCTGGCTTTGTCATGAATCCTCTTCATTATAAACACTCACATATTTACATATTTGCCAGGTATGGGCAGCTTCCAAAAGAGCTGTCCATGTTATTTTTAGACTATGCCCAAATAACACCTTCCCCTGTTCTCATGGCTTCTATAGACAGTAGCTGTTGGTCATTCTGGCCATATATTGATTTGACAAATGTCAGCATTTTCAAACAGCCTGCCTCGATTGTCTTTCACATGTTTCTGTTCATCTTCCTAGCCAGTCTCACCCTGTCAGCTAGTGTGTGCGTGGCTTTAACTTTGGAATAAAGTAATAATCTTTCATAAAAATAATGTGTTTATAATAAACCTCACAGATCACAGTGACACACTTAAAACCTTTACCTACAGAAGCCAACCTAGGCATGCCATCCATGACACTGCTTATACAAAATGTCCTTGTTTGAGCAATGTAGTATAGGAAACCACAACAGAAGATGTTATCCCATCTGGTGTTACTACATACTGTATATGGTAGGCAAACATTTCAGGCCAAAACAGCCTGACTTTGGAGCCCTCCAAAAACATATTACCTATGTCACAGACAGCCGGGGTCCTTGTCCAGCTGGGACGCCTCTTCACAGAGAGGACCGGGGGAGCAAGCGTGGGCAGAACAGTACCTCCCCCAGGACATTAGATGGCAGCCCTCATGGGTTGCAGTGGTGCCTCAGATTCCCACACGGTTTCATGAGAGTTGGAGTTATCTACAGCCCTGTTGGGATCCAGGGGTGCCACCATGGGGTGCTGCAACAGCTGCTGAGCCCTCTTGGGTGGGTTTTCCGCCACACCCGTAAGTGCTGCCGGAAGTGGGTCAACGACCACCTGGAGCACTTCTGGGGGCATTATAAAAGAAGCCAGCAGTCACTACTCAGGGAGCCAGAGTCGGGAGGAAGGAGACAAAGCTTGCCGAGGAGGAGTGGAGGAGAAAGACAAAAGAGAATAGAGAAGGAAAGTATTGTGTTTGTGTTTTGGGACTGTATTGTGTACTAGTGGGAACGGGGAAGACGTTCTCCACAAGGGAAGAAAATAAAATAAAAATCTTGTGCTTTTATAAGTGTTTCTCCTGCGTCTGTCTGTGTCTGGTTAAGCGCTGGTATAGCGCCATCTACTGTCACACCTAGTAATGTGGACACCATTCATATTTGCTTGAATCCAATTCAAGGGCCAACTTGTTAGCATTATCAGGTGAAATACAAATCAGCTGGGCCTGTCTTGAAGCCTACAGTCCAATAAAGTAGACTGGCTGGACTGAAAGGGACCTGCACTTGCACTGAGAAACCCTTGGTGGGGTCCATAAGTATACTGAAAAGAAGCTGAAAGCTGGAAATCTACTCTCTATATATAAAATCCTAAGCCTAAAAGTGCAACGATTTTGTGCAATGATTTTATGTGACATTTTTATGTGGCATTTTTTGTCATGCTTTAAATTGGGCTTATTTTAAAACCTACATATATATGTTTGGTATCATTCTTTTCAGAATTTATCGAACTTTAATGTGATGTTAGATTTTCAGATTCTTATTTGTTTTTAAATTATAAACTAAAAAATATCAAGAACTCACGTCCTGCGAGATAAGACTTAACCAAGAGTGCCAAGAGATTTAATCATGCCCGGGGCTAGAAATAAAAGACAAAGAGTAGGTCAGTTACTGTACAGGCTTTTAAATGTTCAAGTGCCATGAGAGATGCAGATCATGCGGCACGGCAGCAGCAGCAAGCCAGCACTTGATCAAGCAAAGAGGAGTTAAAAAAATACTGTATTTGTTTCCCATTGTTTCACCGTTTAAAAGGGGGTTTCGGAGGCGCAACCACGTCTCCTTGGAAAATGTGGCAGACTGGCCGCAACTGGGGGTTGGGTGCCAAAGGCGCCAGGGTGGCTTGCCCCCCAAGTATATTAGAAATTTTACCAAAAAGAAAACACTGAAGTACATCTTAAGAATGGTGGACAAAAAATATTTAACAACAATTGCATTTTTATGTTACAGGAAGTTATCAAATCACACAATCAATGTTAATATCCAAAGAAACTGAATGTACAAAAGACCTATGATTGCTTCTGCTTTTGATTTTGTGACTCTGATGTGTGGATTAAGTCATTTCATTTGTGATCCCATTTTATCTTGAACAGCTGGGGATTTATTGCTAATTGCTGGATGAGAGCAATTTCAATGGACGGTTTGAACAATTAACTAAATGAGGCACACATCTGTTTATGGTCAGATGTTTTTCCCCACTCTTCTTAGACTAACTGACTTCAACAAGCTGTGTGCAATGAGCACATTAAAGGAACTTGCAAAACATTAGCTAAAGTTTTAGGAGTTTGATGATACAGAGTCAACCATTTTTAAATGGCTCCAGCAATGTGCATAGTCTGTTTATATAAGGCAAAAGTGGCAAAAGTGTTTCCTGGAGGACCACTGTATGGGGCAGAGGTACCATCAGAGTGTTCTGGGGGCAAAAATCCAGGATCCCTTGAGGGTGTGGTTCAATGAAGTGCTGTAGGTTCCAATGAAGAATCCATAAAATAGCTGAAAATGTCGGAAAACTAGTAAATCAGACAAGAACCACAATGCACATCCTTACTCCATCACAATGTCATTCTCCTTCTGCTCTGAACTGAGGGAGGCTCAGGCGTGGTGACGTTAGGAGGGCCTGAAGAGGAGCTGCTCAGGTGAAACCGAATAAGACTGAAAAGTATGGAGTTTTTACGTAATATATAATAATTGTTTACAATTTATTGCAAGTATGCTGTATATACTGTATATGCAGCCATAACTGAAAGAATTTTTAAACGGGAAAAGGATTGAATGTAACTCAAAGCTGAAAGTGCACAAGATCTGTGCCTCATCTTAGAGAAGTTATGAATGTAATTTAAGAATGCGGTAAATGAGTAATGAACACCCCTCTAGAAAGTAGAGATAATCTAATGGGAAAGCCCATACACCCCACCTATGAAGAGGTGTTAAGACAATCTACAAAACAGCCCTCTTAACAAAGTGGTGTCCGGAATAAATGGAGAATCAACATGAGTCAGAAATTACTGCTGCCGTTATTTGCTTTGCCCATGTGACAGAGCCATGAGCTGCTGTGCCTGGTGTGGCAGCAAGATGGCCCATACTGACTTCCACACCTTTCACAGAAGGTTGTGTATTGAAACAACAATGTGGAGGTGCACCTGTGGGAGAGACACTACTGAAATAAGAGATAAATGAAGACTTTTTAAAGTGCACCTTCAAACTCAGATCTTGAGCTAATAAATTACACAGTTAAATGGAGTACAAAGATGCATTAAAACTGAAGTGCAACTATTTTTGATCTTGCCATATTACTAAAATTGATTGTTTTGGGGCAAAGTGTAGACAAGATTTAATTGTCTTTTTTATTTCAGATGTTAAGAAAAGCTAATAACTGTTTTCAATATTCACATCTGAACAGGAAAATATCTGATATCATATATTATCATATTTGTTGTGACTAGTTGCATGAAAGCCTCCAAAAATACCCACAAATCAGGCCAGGACCTTCACTGACTGTCTTAGTCATAGGCCTCACCCCAGGCAGCCTGACACCAAACTCATCTGGCAGGTTAGACCTGCACTGGCCCAAAAAGAAGTACAGAGCTTTAAACATTTTAGAAATTTCCCTTAAATCTTGCTATACAAAATACACTAAATGCCCCCTAAGGAAGAGGAAAGCCAACACACCTCTGGCTTAAGAGAAATGAGACAGAGAACAGAAACATTACAAATAAAGAACATATTTTAAATAAATAAAAGGAAGCACAAAAGCAAAGCAAAAACAGAGAATTAATTGGCAAAAAGGATTTGCCTAAAAAAGCTCCCCAAGGCTAAGAAGTCCAAAACTAAAATTCTATTCTCAGAAACCAATAAAAAAGCAAAGAAAATAAATTAAAACTCTTAAACATACCTTCTAACAATCAGTTAGTCAACTGGGAACAACAGAATATGAAGGCAGTATCAGGATCCTGGGACTTTTTGTAAATTATTTACAAATTACTTTCTGTCTCTAGTGTTGAACTTCATGTGTTATAGAGGGTATCTTGTACCAAGTATTCTGGTTTAATGCTTCATCCTAAAGTTCATTTTCAAGTTGCCATTTTGTTTTTCTCTCAGCTGTGCTAATTTACCAGGATTTGCCAAGTAAGGGGTGTGGCTTCAGAGGTCGTGGACCTGTCAGTCATTACACTGCAGGAGTAAAGGATCATTCTAGGCTCACTTCCTTAACCAATTACTTTTTTTTTTTTTACTATTTTTGTGAATTTCTGTTTGATTTTTCTGATTTTTGAACTTTGAAATACTTTTGACCTTGTTCTTGCCTTGTGGTTTTTGGCTTTGGTAATTGGTGTTTTCTATTCTCCTTGTTCAGATCCTTGCTTCATTTACTTTGTTCTCTAGGTCATTTGTTCCAGTCTGTCATATTTCAGCCATCTTTTCTACCTAGGTTGGGGTTCAAAGTTGTGTTTCTTGTCTGTTTTGTCTAACTTTGTGCCACATATTTTTATTAATTTTTTTTTTGTTTATTATGTATATTATTTTTGTGTTTATTTGATTTTGTCTCATGAGTTGTTATGGGTGGTCCCCCAAGGGGCCAGGCCAGCTGCCAATCACTACCAGAAACTGACTTTCACCCAGTATATTGGAGGGCCTTCAATAGTTAATGGAGGTTAATTTCGAACATGCTAGGGAGTGGAGTGTTTTGTTTTACTGTGCTTGTTTGTGTTTTTGATTTCCTGGATTTTTTGAACCTGTATTCCGTTTTTGTCTTTGTCTTAGGATTCTTTGGGGACTTTTGTTTGCTGTGGATTGCCTTTCCTTCTCAGGTGAATTCCTTTGTGCTCTTAGTAGATTCTTGCATTGCAGAGCCTTAGTTAAAATAAATCTTTTATTTTCTAAAGATTCTTCTAGGCCCTTTTTGTATCTAGTCGGAGTTTTGATGGTAATTCCCCACCAGAGGGCAACTTTTGAAAGTATTTCTGAGTCTTCTGTACTTTTGGGACTCCCGAGTCATGACACAGCCATTCTTATTTTCTCTTGCCCTCTAGGACGAATAGGCAGAGGGTGGTCCCAGCAGCAGTGATATCAGGTTGGCCCCACTCTTGGATTTCCACCCACAAAACAGAGGAGACATACTGAAATACACAAAACATACTTACTAAATAATAAATATACATACTAATATTAACAAAAATAACATAAATAGATAAAGCAAATGAAAAATAAGAACTCAAAAAACAACAAAAATAGCAATAAAATGGAAACATACATAAACCAGAGAAAAAATGCAGGTTGACACATAACAATATTATACGAATGCGACAGAACTGGCTGATTTCATTATTTTTTAAAAAGTTTAGCACAGTTCAGTTTTATGTTTCTAATTGCATTCTGGGTACTTTTCAATGCGGGTGTCTTTTCACGCCTATCTCAGTCGACCAGTTCAGGCAGAGTGTGTCTTTTATTAAGGAGGCACTTCTGAGTGTAAACTCTTCTAGTCAAAACTCTTCTAGTCTATAATGGCATCATATATTACATTTTAGGAGTTCAGCACGCTTTTGAAGCTCCAGAATATGCCTGGGAACATTTTAGATTGAGCCACTTTAATAGAGGTTAATATTCAGTATATAGGTTGATAATGATTTTGTTTTGTTTGTTTTAGGGGGAAATTGTCTTTATTGAATAAGCTATACTTTTATGTTAAACATAATAATGTGTAAGGGGTAGCTGGATAAGCCAGTTGTTGCTTGAGCACATTTATGGCCCTACTAGATTTGTTAAGTACTCCTCTGGGGTGTGCAGTTTGTGGTGGGACTGTTGAAGACTCTGCATCTTGTTACTGATTCCATAAGAGTGCTGCTTTGATACTCTCTCTGTGACACCACAAGCATGTATTTAGATGTACAGGTAACGTTTATAAGCCTGCAAAAAGAGGACATGTTTTAGATGTATGAGCACCACTTCCCTTTCCAGGAAGGCAACCTGAGGTAATACAGTTGGCGGATATGAAAGGATGGAATGGAATGGGGGCTGAGTCTGCCTGAGCTGAGTCATTGGGAAATGTACAACATCCCATTTATCTAGGAGGTACATGAAGGAAACTAGACTAGTATAAATTTAGACTAACAAATAAGAAGCTCAATAAGCTCAATCTCTCTGAAGCTCTATGCAGACAGCCTGCTATTCCATCCATGGCCTTTTATGCCAGCAGGTACAAAATTTAAGAGAATGACTGAAAGAGAAGAACGTAGTCAAAAAAACAAAATGAGGATCAGAACCTGGAGAACAACTATGGAGTATATGAATTTCCCCTTGGGATTAATAAAGTATCTAACTATCTAAGTATCAGTAACTAAAGCCAAGAATGCCTTGTCTAATCCTCCTGTTGCTGCATTCCCTGATATTTCAGAATCTTTTCTGCTTTACACAGACGTCTCTGGGACTGCAATTGGTGCAGTGCTGGCATAGGTCAGTGATAAGCAAAAGTGTGATGTTGCCTTTGCCAGCTATATGTTAACAAAAAATCTGAAAAAGTGGTCTGCATATGACATATGAGAGCTATGGACCTTTGTCTGGGCTATGCGACAGTTCTGTCACTACCTTTACAAAACTGTCATTTACCATCATAACGGATCACAAACCTCTACTTGGCTTGAGGCAAATACCCATTGATGGGGCCAGAACAGGCCGATGTGCTCGATGGGCTCTTCAAACTGACACTTTTGACTGGGTTGTAGTACACCAAGAGGATAACGCTCATAAGAATGCTGATGCACTTGTATATCTACAGATTTGCAGAATGTCATCTACTTTTGACCCCTCTCACCATAATACATCATTCAATTTTTGGATGTTGTTGCCATCTTCCTTTGACTAATCCTGGCCCTTCTACAACTCTGCCACCTGGGTTACAGTCTGACTTATTTTCAGAGTTTTCTTATACCCTAGCCACTAATGGACACACCATTTATGAACATCAGCAAAGTGATCCTATGCTATCAGAGGTTATTAAATGGATAACTGTTGGCCATCAGCCTCCAATATATCAAGTAGTCATCCCCCAATCACTTGTACCAGAAGCTGTGGAATTTGTACATGGAGACAAACTATCTGGGCATTTTGCCATTGACAAAACCTTACACAGAGCAAATCGCTTTTGTTATTGGCCTTATATGGCCCATGACATCCTGAAATGGTGTGAGCAGTGTCCAAGTTGTGCAGCACGCCACTCACCTGCGCCTCGCTACTGTGCACCCCTTCAACCAGTCACCTCTGCAAAACCCTTTGAAGTTGTAGCAGCGGACATTTAGGAGCTGCCACTCTCTTCATGTCGTAATGGATATGTTTTAGTCATACGAGACTGTTTCACACAGTTTATAAACCTTTATGTTTTACAAGATCAAAGTGCTACTACAGTTGCTCAATGTTTTATTGAGAACTGTATCACTCAACATGGTATTCCAGAACGTCTGCTCACAGATCAAGGTCAGCAGTTTGAATCAGATTTGATTCATTATCTTTAAAATTATTAGGAATTAAAAAAGTCAAAATCATCCCTTACCTTCCACAGGGGGATGGCCTAGTAGAGTAATTCAACCGGACTCTAATTGAGCAGTTGAAATGAACCCTACTGCAACCTACAGGGGAATGGGATGAATTTCGAACCCTGTGGCATTTGCATACAACACCAGCACACACTCTAGCACAGGCTATACACCTTTCTTTCTTTCTTTTGGTAGAGAGGTTTGAACGCCTGCTGGCCTTCTATTTTCATCTGGCTCAACGACCATCCTTCCGGGACCCCTGTGGACTATGTTAACCAACTGAGAAATAAATTCCAAGCAGATTTTCAGACTGTTGCTAAGAATAACCAATTGGCTCACAAACAACAGAAGCATTTTTATGACTGCCTTGTCAGACATGAGCCATACTCCCCAGGAGATCTTGTTTGGCTGCATGACCCTACTTCTACACGTCTCTCACTGGAAAGGACCATTTGAAATTGTAGTGCACATGGGTTCTTCTGGGGATGACTTGGGTGTCACTTATGGTATAAGGTGCCCTTTCAAACCTACTAAGTTGCAAGTTGTCCATTATAATCGTTTGAAGAGATACACTTCTCTGCTCCCCACTATCTCACCCCCTATGCCACTCATGCCAAGACCTTCTAAAGGAAAGTTACCTGAACTGACCGCACTATCTGGCTCACTCCCACTTTGTACCAGCTACTCAGATGCAACAGGAAACTGACATTCATTTGGGTAGAGAGAACTTGACAAAGTTTGGGCAAAACTCAAATACTAATCCTGTTGTTCAGCCGGAATCTGGAACAAATTGGGAAGCGCTTGCTCCTGTTGAAGATGTTCCACATTTGCCATCTCAGCAACGACTTTGTTGTCCTACTACCCTACTAAAATGTTTTAAAGATTTTGTAATGGGTTAAAAATATATGATTTTTAACTTGTTGGTGCATTTTCTAGGTTGTAGATTTACAAGGCTAGAAATGAGAAGGGAGGGAGTAATGTAAAGTTATGTTGTCCCTTAAGGATTAAATTAGAGGGGTAAATGTTCATTACAGTAATCCCTCCTCGATCGTGGGGGTTGCGTTCCAGAACCCCCCACGAAAGGTGAAAATATGCGAAGTAGAAACCATATGTTTACAGTGATCCCTCGCTATATCGCGCTTCGCCTTTCGCAGCTTCACTCCATCTCGGATTTTATATGTAAGCATATTTAAATATATATCGCGGATTTTTTGCTGGTTCGCGGATTTCTGCGGACAATGGGTCTTTTAATTTCTGGTACATGCTTCCTCAGTTGGTTTGCCCAGTTGATTTCATACAAGGGACGCTATTGGCAGATGGCTGATAAGCTAGATTGCTTACTTTTCTCTGTCTCTCTTGTGCTGACTTTCTCTGATCCTGACGTATGGGGATTGAGCAGGGGGGCTGTTCGCACACCTAGACGATACGGACACTCGTCTAAAAATGCTGAAAGATTATCTTCACGTTGCTATCTTTTGTGCAGCTGCTTCCTGAAACGACATGCTGCACGGTGCTTCGCATGCTTAAAAGCTCGAAGGGCACGTATTGATTTTTGACTGAAAAACAAACTCTGTCTCTCTCTCTCTCTCTCTCTCTCTCTCTCTCTCTCTCTCTCTCTCTCTCTCTCTCTCTCTCTCCCTGCTCCTGACGGAGGGGGTGTGAGCTGCCGCCTTCAACAGCTTTGTGCCGCGGTGCTTCGCATACTTAAAAGCCAAACAGCACCATTGATTTGTTTGCTAGAGATTGTTTTCTCTATCTATGTGACATTCTGTGCTCCTGACACGCACTCCTTTGAAGAGGAAGATATGTTTGCATTCTTTTAATTGTGAGACAGAACTGTCATCTCTGTCTTGTCATGGAGCACAGTTTAAACTTTTGAAAAAGAGACAAATGTTTGTTTGCAGTGTTTGAATAACGTTCCTGTCTCTCTACAACCTCCTGTGTTTCTGCGCAAATCTGTGACCCAAGCATGACAATATAAAAATAACCATATAAACATATGGTTTCTACTTCGCGGATTTTCTTATTTCGCGGGTGGCTCTGGAACGCAACCCCCGCGATGGAGGAGGAATTACTGTATATGGTTATTTTTATATCGTCATGCTTGGGTCACAGATTTGCACAGAAACACAGGAGGTTGTAGAGAGACAGGAACTTTATTCAAACACTGCAAACAAACATTTGTCTCTTTTTCAAAAGTTTAAATTGTGCTCCATGACAAGACAGAGATGACAGTTCCGTCTCACAATTAAAAGAATGCAAACATATCTCCTCTTCAAAGGAGTGCGCGTCAGGAGCAGAGAATGTCAGAGAGAGAGAGAAAAGCAAACAAATCAATAGGGCTGTTTGGCTTTTAAGTATGCGAAGCACCACCGCACAAAGCAGTTGCAAGGAAGGCAGCAGCTCACACCCCCTCCGTCAGGAGCAGAGAATGTCAGAGAGAGAGAGAGAGAGAGATAGATAAAAACAAACAATCAAAAATCAATACGTGCCCTTCGAGCTTTTAAGTATGCGAAGCACCGTGCAGCATGTCGCTTCAAGAAGCAGCTGCACAGAAGGGAGCAACGTGAAGGAAATCTTTCAGCATTTTTAGACGAGCGTCCGTATCGTCTAGGTGTGCGAACAGCCCCCCTGCTCACACCCCCTCCGTCAGGAGCAGAGAATGTCAGAGCAAGAGAGAGAGAGAGAAAGAGAGAGAAAAGTAAACAATCAAAAATCAATACGTGCTATTTGATCTTTTAAGTATGCGAAGCACCATGCAGGAAGCATATCGCTTGATAAAGCAGCCATATGTAAGCCCAGCAAAGAAGAGAGCAATGTGAAGGTAGTCTTTCAGCGTTTTTTGAGGAGCGGCCGTATCCTGTAGGGGTGCGAAGAGCCCCCGTGCTCACAATATATTTGAGGAGTTTTATTTAATACATAATACGCGCTCTGGTTGGGTAGCTTCTCAGCCATCTGCCAATAGCGTCCCTTGTATGAAATCAACTGGGCAAGCCAACTGAGGAAGCATGTACCAGAAATTAAAAGACCCATTGTCCGCAGAAATCCGCGAACCAGCAAAAAATCTGCGATATATATTTAAATATGCTTACATATAAAATCCGCGATAGAGTGAAGCCGCGAAAGTCGAAGCGCGATATAGCGAGGGATTACTGTATGTTAGAATGGGGATAGGAATACACCTTGTGGAAATATAACAAAAAAAGAAGCTCCACAAAAATGAAGTTTTGGGGACCGTCCCCGTATATTGTCCAACGGACAAAATAAAGCAAAGAAAAAACAGTGTAAATGATCAAAAGTACTGCAATTGGTAACATTTGATAAAGTTCATGAAAAAAGATGGCGTTTAAATACAGATGGGAAATGAGTACAGGAAATGGTTGGCAGGAAATGACGTCGAATTCAGGAGCCGGAAACCACGTCATTCTGAAGGAACCGGAAGTGACGTCATCCATAGTGGCCGGAAGTGACATCTTGGCGGCCATTTTGGAACACGGAAATGGATGGACTTTATTTTCCTCGGTTTTCCTGTTGGAAGATCAAGAGATTCAGATAAGCACCACATGACAACCCCTCGTCTTGCAATGTTTCACTCACCTTTAGGCTTTTTGACTGCCTCCTAAATGCATGTGTGTGACAACCTACATTTAGACTTGCAACGTTAATTCCCTGTTAAGTTGTAATTTATTAGTAAGTAGTGTTTATAAAAAGACCTATAAATATCTGGGAGTGCAGCTGGATGATAAATTAGACTGGACTGCCAATACTGATGCGCTGTGCAAGAAAGGACAAAGCCGGTTATACTTCCTTAGAAGGCTGGCTTCCTTCAACATCTGCAATAAGATGCTGCAGATGTTCTATCAAACAGTTGTGGCGAGCGCCCTCTTCTACGCAGTGGTGTGCTGGGGAGGCAGCATTAAGAGGAAAGACGCCTCACGCCTGGACAAACTGGTGAGGAAGGCAGGCTCTATTGTTGGCATGGAGCTGGACAGTTTAACATCTGTTGCAGAGCGAAGGGCGCTCAGAAGGCTCCTATCAATTATGGAGAATCCACTGCATCCACTTAATAGTATCATCTCCAGACAGAAGAGCAGCTTCAGCGACAGACTGCTGTCACTGTCCTGCTCCACAGACAGATTGAGGAGATCGTTCCTCCCCCAAACTATGCGACTCTTTAATTCCACCAGGGGGGGTAAACGTTAATATTTAACATTATACATAGTTATTGTCTGTTTTTTTCACCTGTATTATTATCATTCTTTAATTTAATATTATTTATTGTATCAGTATGCTGCTGCTGAAGAATGTGAATTTCCCATTGGGATTAATAAAGTATCTTTCTATCTATCTATCTATCTAAAGTTAAGCATTCAAGATCAGGGAGGATATGTAAGAGGAAGTAAGATTATTATTGTTCTGATTTGGCCCTGCCATGTGCTAGGAGCTGTAGAGGATACAGCATTTTCTTTGAAACAGAAATCTGCCTCCATCCAGTTCTTCTTGTTCCTAAAAAGGATTCCATCCATCTTAGAACAGAAACCTTGTTACAATATTATTTTGCCAAAACTTTAATTCTGCTTATATTTTTAAGTTAATCACAGACCAGGGCTTGAAATGGACATTTGGAAATTGGGAGACTGGGACAGCCAATTCACTAGATCAGGGGTGGGCAAAGTCATTCCTGGAGGGCCGCAGTGGCCGCGGGTTTTTGTTCCAACCCAGTTGCTTTATTAGAAAACAATCCTTGCCAATAATTACATTTCATGGCTTGTTAGTGCTTTAACTCTGCTATGTCAAGTCATTCTCGTATCCTAGATTTTTTTTTCCATTCTAAGGATATCATCCAAATACTTTGACGTGTAAAACGGATGGGTAATTCTCAATCCTTCACTTTTTTCTCTTCTCTTTCCTTCCAAGTATTTAATTAAACCAAATACTGCACGATAAATACACACAGGTGTAAAGGGTAACAAGCAAAATGGATAACTGCTGGTTTCTTTTGTCATTTGCATCTTATTGCTAATAAGGAGCAATTAAAAACCAAGAATGCAGCTGTTTAAGACTTAAATAAGCAATAAGGGTTCAAAATCTTAACGAGGGAGATAACTAAAATGAAGCAGAAGTGTTTCTTAAGCAATAAGTGCTTCTTATTAAACAATTGGGTTGGAACAAAAACCTGCAGCCACTGTGGCCCTCCAGGAATGACTTTGCCCACCCCTGCACTAGATCATAGTTTCTTAAACTATGGAGGTAACAAGTTGCTGGGTTTTGGGTCACACGGAGTCGTGAATCACTATTTTACTCAATCTGAAAGGGTCGCGTATTGTTTTCAAAGTGTCTTGTGGGGGCTTGATTTAAATTGCTCTATTTTGGCTGTCAACAGCGATTCACCAAGGCAGGCACTCCCTGCTGATCTGACAGTTATCATGGATTGGATCTCGAAGACTGGGTCATGAGAAAAAAAAAGTTTGAAGAAACATTGTACTAAATGATCAGGGTAAAAGAAACCAGTTAGTAAAAGACCAGCCCAGCAACAGGACTTATCTTGTGTTTTCAGGATCTACCAGTAATTATCTCTACATGTATTTTAGTTTAATAAAAGGCTATAAACTGGATAACCTTTGGCATAATTTGTGGTGTGGAGAGATACTGTGAGGATTTACTGTCCAAATATAATATTCATAAAAGGGTCGAGATTACTACTAGGCTACAAAATATAAATCAAAGTGGACGAAAATAACGACTTTTTCCCAGAGCTCAGCAGTCCCTGCCTGTCTCTCTAGCAGCCCAGTTGCTATGCAACCTGGGAATGAAAGTAAAATGTGTGATCTGTTTATTCCAAAAATGTGTCTTCCTGTTGGTATGAGGTTAGTGCATATTTAGCTTATGTTCTCTAAGATTATATATGGGCTTTCCTACAGTATGGGAGAGAATTAAAGCTATGGCATTTTATTTTTGTTTGTAACAAGATTAGCTAGTCGTCCTTCATTGATCTTGGCACACTTAAAACATTGGCTTTTTATTTCTTATGAAACTGTGATCCAAAAAGCTTTGACAAAATGATTATTGTCATAGAAATATTGTGCCTGGTACATTAAAGGTATTAAACATCACAGGCCAATGAGTGGTAACTTAGATGGCAATTTGCTTCAGAAGCCCATGTTAGGCATTGAGGTCTCAGGCTCTACACTGCTAGGGTATATATAAAGCCTTACAGAAATAGGAGCAGTTATTTGAGATGACCGTCCCTCAGACAGTTATCTGAGATGCATGAAACTGGTTACATGTGTTGTTGAGTATATACATAAGCCAACCAGATTAAGAAAAATAAGGCTACAGTATAGAAAGTATCTTTAAAAAATGGGGATAAGAAACACCAAGCTTTGAAGGTGGCAAACATCCCTTCTGCGATCAATGTGTGACCCATTGAACCTCGGTCGATCTACTTCTGTTCCACTTGTAAAAAATATTTGAACAATTGTTCACTTCATTTAACTATATTAGTCAAGTTAAATACTAACTAAAACATCCCCTTCTCTATCTGTGGATAAAAGAATGTAAAATACTGTGAAAATATACTCCTAGCTTGCTTGTAATGATGGCAGTGTACACTCTTCAATAAGAGCAACTAAACGATGCCAAGTGTGAAACAGTGCAAGCTAATTCTTTTTAGCAAATTCACAAAGGTGCAGATGATATGTTTTGTTCCTGCCTCCATTGGCAGCGTTCCAGTCTGTGCACCCTACACAAGGTAGCAGCAGCTTTTACAGGAACTGGAATCAGGAGATGCTGCTCATTTGAAAATGTCCAGCCAAGTGCCAGAACCAATAAGACTAATAGTTAAGCCAACGCTTAAGCAAGACAATAGACAAGACAATAGTTAACCCTAGTGCTCAGAATGTGTTGCAAGAATCATAGTCAGGAAACAATGAAGGAAAGTTTGGTAGCTAAAATATAAAACGAAACACATAACCAGAGCCAAAATTGTATATAGTAGTCAAAAAGCAGGGCAAGAATATTCATAAGCAGGACTTCAAACAGAATAAACTGTAAAGATCTTTTGGGTTAAATCCAATGAAGGACAATCAAAAACTGCATAACACAACCATTAAACTCTTGACCTAGAAATGTTACATGCTGTACATGTAGCAACAGCTCAGCATCTGTCCACAAAATACTTCTCTAAATGACAGCACCCATAAAAGAAATAAAATGGTATTGCAGGAGAACACTACTCATTTTCAACATTGTTAAAAACCTATCAAGTGATAAGGGACAATGTCCCACGGGATTATTGTGAGTTTAAGGATTGCCAGTGGATTTAGAATGCTCTGCCAGAGAATATTCAAAAGAAATGAGCAAGAATTCAGAAGCCAGAAAGACAAAGGAATACCAAGCGACTGAAACAAAAAGGGGAAACCAAGAGCTGTAAATTGGAAAACAAAAGGAGAGTCAAGAAAACAAAAGAAAAGATCACCATGTAGCAGCACTACTTAAAATAGCCTACAACTCCAAGCAGCCCCAGAAGTATTACAATATTGGGCAGAATCAGAGGGCGCAGGGTTTGCCGGGAAGAAGATTAATCAAGAGGGCTCTTTAAAAAGGAGCCAAAACAGACCCTGGGGGAGAGTTCTGATCATCTGTCAATTTTTGTTTCTATTCATCACACACGCCTTTGGATTACAACTACAACTACCCTGGATTATAGTTTTGTCTGAATGTATGTGTTGTCCTGTGCCTGCTTGTTAGTGTGGATTTATCTTGGTTGGATATGTCTTCATCTGGGGAGCACTCCCAATCATATCAAATCTATATCCTGCATGGAAACCTGGTAGGACAAAACTTTACATTTCCTTCAGAGGGCTGTTCACAGGGTTTTTCATTCTACCCATTCACTGTGTAGGAGGAGGACAGGAATCCTGCCTGGGAAAGGGAATGGTTTCATATGCAGATGGGAGGCCAGAGAGGAATGACAGATGGACTGGCCAGCTGGACAAGAAAATTGCTTTATGACCAGCCAGTATATATTAATGGATGGACCAGAGATAGCCAAATATCAGGGGCAGTTCCTTCCCCCATACACCAGGTGGCAGTGATCATCCCAAGGGCAACCCTGTTAGGGTTCCTGGGAGCTGATAGAGGGCATTTTCTTAAAGACAAAGAAGTGCTTCCAGGAAGACATGGTGAGGCAACGGGAAAAACATAGCCTGCTGCCTTACATCAAAGACTCAGAGTCAGGAGACAGCAGGCGACACTCAACTGGAGGATGGAAGGAGGAAGAGTTTGTTATTTGTGTATTTGCAACTGGCCTTTAGAAAGCTGTTTTAGAAAAGGTGCTTTTGGATAAATAAATGTTGTTTACTTTATCTTAAAAGTGCTGGGCATTACTGTGTCTTGGGTTTGGCGCTCAGTGATGCCCCCTACTGATTACAATGGTCATTTGTTCCTGTTTACTGTACTTTGTTGGACTTTATAGTTAGTATTAATTGTTTATTGAGTAGTGTCTGTTGATTCATTCAGTTTTGTGTATGTAAATAATTATCATTATCAGGTAACTGGGCAAGTATGTGAATGTTTTCATGTAATATTGTTTTTCACTTCATTATTTAATATATTTTTTATTCATGAGCCTATAATCAGTGTCTTTGTGTGTGAGTGTATGCATGCCAGATCAAGACTGGGTGTGTTTCTGTGGTCCCTGCAATAAAATAAACAAATTACTGTCTGTTTACAGTGTGAATCTTAGCATCCCATTGACTGCTACAACCATCTAACTGTTCAATTTTCCAACCAGATTCAGCACCAACTAAAGAATAAAGGTTTGTTTTATCCACTGAGGGATTTAACCCAAAAATAATTGGCTTGACTCTGGGGTTGACCTGAAGTCACACGAAAGATTCCACCAATCAGGAAGCACAAAGTACCAAGGTGCTGCCGTAACAGCAAGTTGAAGATGGATAATATGATGCACTGGTGAAAGACTGGTGCATTCACAATTACGTGATGGCCAAGTGCCAAAAAATAACATAAAACACAAATTTTATTTAAAAAAAAACTCAAAAATCATTACATAAAACACCAAAAATGTGACCATGAGATTTTTTTTTACTTCTAAAGCCCCTAAAACCAGGCCAAATGAATTTTTCTAAGTCAATGAGAATTTATAAAATCAATCTAAAACAAAAGGTATGATGGTGACATGGCCTTTCTTCAGACTGTTTTCTGTATTTTATAGTTGTTATAACCTTTTGTCCCAGAATCAGAAAATCAGGTGAAGTCATTTCTTACTACTAGCATGAGAGTCCACTTTCTCATCTCAAGCCTAGATTTTGCTGGAAATATATAAAGCACATTTACAAGATGATTGTGATTTATAAAGGTAAATTGTGTAGAAGTGTGCATACACCTTACATATTTTCTTTTGCCTTATGTAAATTTTCACACTCCATTCCACTTAAAGTTTTATAAATGAGAACCCTGGAGAAGATGGTCTGAGTCTGAACTGAACCAAGGTCAAAACCAGAAAGTCAACAGGAAGACTGATATGTCAGTTGTAATAAAGTATAAAAGACACAGGTCAGATCAGGTTGGGGAGCATACACTGGTATAGCGCATTTACACCCTCCGGAAATGACTCCTCTATCTGCCACAGCCATGTGTTACGTGGGCATACCATTGGCCTGGCAACCGCTTGGGTCCTCCACAATGAGGATCCTGCAAGGCAGATGACCCTTGGGGAATCTCGCCACATGGCCATAGTGCCATAAGTGATGTTCAGGTAATGTGCCTCATTCAGCACTCTGTGAGCAACTGCTCATTCAACACAAAGTCAAACCTGTGGTACCCAGGGATTCTCCGAAAAGACACAATACTGAAGGTCACTGGAGAGCGTTCATGTCTCACAATCATATAGTAAAACAGGAAGCATCAGGACTCTAAAGACTTGAATCTTTGTCCTTTTGTATAGATAGATCCCCATGCTCTCCCAATCCGTCTACTGACTTCATAGGAAGAGTCACCAGAGACATGAATGTTACTGCCAAGGTAAGTAAACCTCTCGACAAGGTCAATACTCTCTCCGCAGACAGACACACTGCTGATGGCTGTGCCCAAGAAGTCATTAAAGGCCTGGATCTTGGTTTATATTCAGGACACTCATAAGCCCAGACAGTCAGACTCCTCTCTTAGTCTCTCAAGAGCCCCGATCAGAGCCTCCATTGAATCCATTAAGATCACATTGTCCCCCCACCCCACATATAATGAAATAAATGAAAGTGGCAGGTAAATACAAAACAATTCTAGACAATAGAGGTAGTTAATAACAGCTGAGAAAAGGCAGGGGCTTTTGAAGTCACGGGTTCCATAAATGATTGCCGATTTCTGGTGCTGCATATATTTATATATCGTTCAGGGCAGAAGAGGTGGTACCTCCAATTTGTGACCAGAGGAAGTGACATCAGTGTTCTTGGGAAGTTACGGTCGTGGAGGTGAAAACAGTGAAGCTGTTATTGGCAGTGTGCTCTCCTGCTCAGAGGTGGCATTGCACTTTTCATAGATCTTCTGCTACACTCTGGTTGTGTGTGTCATATAAAGTGTCAGAAAAATGACCAAAAGACATCGAGAAGGTTTGGGGCAGCCACCCATTTAATCGTTTACAGCTGCTAAATGTATCAAAAAACAGACATGCTCATTCAACCGAGTCCAAAACAGAACTGATCTCTAGGAAGCAAGATGGCAGCTTTAAAGGCCAGTAGCGGAACAGATATCATCAAAACCGGAACCAGAAGTGACATCAGTGGCTGCCCCAGAGCCGGGTGGGATTTCCCTAGAATGGTCTGCAAAAGATCGAGAGGGAAAATTAGTGCACTCCGCCACCCCCTGGTCTGGCATGGAACTACCTGTATTTAAGCCCTTTAGCTGTCTCCTAATCACACGTGTGTGACAAAAGGGCCAAAGGAAACATGGAAGTCAGGGACACAAAGAAAGTCAATACCAAAAGGAACCTGACACTAGGCCTACTTGAAAGAGAAACTAACGTTAAGAAATGTTTTCTGAAAGTTATATTCACCAAAGGATGCCAACACACTGGTTGTTGCCAAATTTATATTGGAAGCCATGTGACTGTTATGGTACAGCCAGGATTGTTGTTTATTTGATCTTTTTCTTATCATTTTAATATAATTGTTCATAGTATGTTACTGTTTTTGGTTTTGTTTTGTCTTTGTATTTATGTAACGAATATGGCAATACAGTATGTACAGATGGCAATAATGACCCTTCAAAAGGGAAAATGTTTATGTTTGCACACCCTACAAAAGTAATGTCACATGTGAAGATGAAGAAGTCAAAGTTCTAGTTTTACAACCACATAGAGTGCTGTGGGTGAACAAATTGAACTAAAAAAAAAAACATTTAACAAAAATATAATGTAAACAAATTCAGCAATTTACCTTTAAAAATATCAATAATCTTGTAAATGTGCTCCCCATGAAGCTTTGACACTCAGTTGACGATTGGGGTTATGGTATCCCACGAAGTATCAAGCGCTGAGAGGAAATGACACACGATTCACGATCAAGGGGTTTGGGGGATTGGAGTCTGACTGTGCAGGTCCTGCTACATGCTCCCACTTCCACATTGGGAGCCATCAAGTCCAACACCGTTGGCAATGTAACCAGATGAACTGGTCTATGGGGACAAATCAAACTGAGCAAGGGGATGGTGCAAGTGCCTTTATTCCAAAAAAAAAGTCAAAACCAAAAAGTGTTCAAAACTGCAAAAAAAGGTCAAAATCCCAAAGGTTTAAAACAAGGCTAAAACATGAGAATTAAAAAAACCTGCAGCTGTCATAGGGGCCACAGCAGCTAAACACAGCTCCTTGCCAGTCTCTCTAGCTCACCTATGGTTTGCTCAGCAGGAGAGACTTTAGTTGCTGTAGTCCTCACACTAACGACTTTCATCTTGGATGCCTCTGCCGGTGTCTGCCAGACCACAGAGGGTTGGTTGTCCTCTCGTCTTCCTTCTCGCATACGTAGTCGTCCCTTCTTCGCTCCACACAGGACCCCTGACCGTGCTGACCTCTCACTTTCAGCTGGCTCACTCGTCTTCTCTGTTTCACCCCAATGCTGCTCTCACTCTGTAAGCCTCTCTCTCATTGTTGTTGTTGTTGTTGTTGTTGTTGTTGTTTCTTCTTCTTCTTCTTCTTTCTTTTCTTTTCTTTTCTTTTCTTTTCCATGGGCGCAGCGCCTCAATCATTCACCACAGGAAGCCAATTTTCAATTGAGAACGATTGCACTCTCACGTGCAGGTGCAACTCGCCCCAATTATATCATCAACTCCCCGCGGTTGCACGATTGCACCCACGGAGACTGACACAGCAAAATAGCTTATTTAAGAACTGGCCTTTCATTCAGAACCGTGGACCCGCTATACCACAGAGACCCTCATGAAGTAATGGGTACCGGCTAATGAAACGCAGTTGACACTCTTTGTCACATGATAACGCTTGTACTGAAGTTCAAAAACAATTGAGCCACACAATTAAAATTGTTGCACTACTGCCTGGGCCATCTGCAGGAGAGATGGGCATATCAATAACATCTCAAAGTCAATGACATTTCACAATCAGGGCTTGCACAGAACGCCATACTGGACCTTGCCCTTATTGTACAGATCATTGTGAGGTCCAAATTCCATTCTCTGCAAAAAAATGATTTGCCTTTATTAACACTCCACGCATATTTGTGTGGCTCATTCATAGGTGGCAACTGTGCACACATTGCTTGATTCTTTTCATATCATAGAACTGAAGAACTAATAATTGACCTACAAATGGTGGCACACTCTCATTGCACCATGATAAAGTCAGACAACGCACCTCACTCCATTTTGGTAATTGGTGATGCAGCCTTCCTCTTTGTTGCATCCTCTGAAATGCCATCTCGCCCCCCAAGTTGGAAATCCCTGTTTTAAACGTGTAAAGAATTAAAATAAAAAGCAGACATTAGAAAACTTACAGAAATATTCCAGGATGTGAAAGAGTAACAATGATGCAAGGATGTTGCTTGTGGGACTGCATCAAGCCTTTTGGCAAGATAACCCCTGCAGTAGCCTTAGTTTAGGAAAATCAAAATTTATTATGCAATTAAACTCCTATTTTTCTCCTATTATCATCCCAGTCATATAAAGGGCTATAATCAATGAAAATGAACTAAACATCTTTCATTATATCTAACATCTTAGAAAATTCAAACTGTAATATATTACACAGTTCCAAGATAAATTCTTCATGAAATATTTAATACTTTCTGCCCAAATGTGGTTCGGTATATAACATCTGTTAGAAGTGTGTGCCATACTTTGGCTGCTTTCCCATCAAGTAGTTATTTATTACACTAGCTGGAGAAAAAAAAACATGGCAGCTTCTGCTGGACATGCAGATGTAGCTATCGCATGAGAACAGTTCCCTCTGCTGCTTGAACGTATAAATGCATGAAGATTTTCATTCACAAAATAATGCACTATTAAAACTTGTTTTCCATCCATTTTCCTAACCTGCTTATGAAAGGGCAGGGTCATAGGGGTTACTCATTTTTGAAACCACATCTTCTTTTGGGACATTTTTGCTCACTTTTTCTCATTTTTAATATCAGTATTAACTTGTATTAAACAGCACATGTCACAGTTTTTGATGTCTGGTATGGAAGTTCTAATACAGTGGCTCCACATGCAGTTTGTGGGGGGGCTTTGGGTAGAATAGGGTGGTCCTAACCCCACAGTTGGCAAAATCCTCATAACAAATTGGAATCTGTTATGTTTTATTCAGGGTTTCTTCCATTGCTAATGTTTACCTTTATCTTTGTTCATTTTTCAGTCTGAATATTTTTATGACTATTTCTGTTAATATTGTCTGGTCAGTTATCATTTATTTGATATGCATAATGTATTAGTGTTTTTATTATGTTTAGAATTATCCATCCAACCTGCTATATCCTAACTACAGGGTCATGGGGGTCTGCCGGAGCCAATCCCAGCCAGCACAGGGCGCAAGGCAGAAAACAAACCCCGTGCAGGGCGCCAGCACACCGCAGGGCACACACATACACACACACCAAGCACACACTAGGGACAATTTAGGGTTCACCAATGCACCTAACCTGCATGTCTTTGGACTGTGGGAGAAAACCGGAGTACCCGGAGGAAACCCACGCAGACACGGACCCACTCGAACCACCTGGGGTCTGCCTGTCAGGAAATTGCTGCACAATGAAGTGTTCAGACTCAGGTCCCTGAGCTTGAAGATGAGCTTCAAGGGGATTATTTGTGTTAAATGCAGAACTATATTCTCTTGTTATCTGGGTGGACCAGTATGACTTAGTTTGTTTGAATGATGAAAGAATAACTAGAGTTGATGTTGTAGGAAGAGGTGCATCCTGTTTGGATTTGACGGTGCATCCTGCTGGCAAGACGCAATGAATGGAAGGTCATGGAGGAAAATTTAGGAAGTGATTGCTCTCTCCCTGAAACCCTGGTAATTTAAAGTGCATGGACTGGAGGAATTTGGGTCAGGTGTTTTAATAATAACAATAATAATATATGTTATAATAATATACTGTATAGCACCTTTCCTACACACAAATCGCTTCACAGAAATTCAGAGAGAACAACAGGGCATATACAACATTGGAAAAAATTAATATCTGCATAGCACTCTAAAGGGGCGGCACGGTGGCGCAGTGGGTAGCGCTGCTGCCTCGCAGTTGGGAGACCTGGGGACCTGGGTTCGATTCCCGGGTCCTCCCTGCGTGGAGTTTGCATGTTCTCCCCGTGTCTGCGTGGGTTTCCTCCGGGCGCTCCGGTTTCCTCCCACAATCCAAAGACATGCAGGTTCGGTGGACTGGCGATTCTAAATTGGCCCTAGTGTGTGCTTGGTGTGTGGGTGTGTTTGTGTGTGTCCTGCGGTGGGTTGGCACCCTGCCCGGGATTGGTTCCCTGCCTCGTGCCCTGTGTTGGCTGGGATTGGCTCCAGCGGACCCCCGTGACCCTGTTCGGATTCAGCGGGTTGGACAATGGATGGATGGATAGCACTCTAAATATAGATAAATACATGATTATGCAATCTAATGAAATAGAATAAGAGAGAATAAACAGGAATAAATTACAAAAATATGAATAATACAAAAAAACCCTGAACAAATAACGTCAATTTGTGCTGCAAACATAAATCTTCCTGGTTATCTGGTCAAAGAGGATAAACTGGAAGAAGAGTCAGAATGTCAGGTGAAGTTAAAATCCTTCCTAAATAGATGAGTTTTAAGTTGTTTTTTAAAAGAATGATTGGAGTCAGCTGATCTAATTAATTTTGGGATGTCATTCCAAAGTCTGGGTGCTATGGAGCTGAAGGCCCTGTCACCCATAGAGTGCAGGTTAGTGTGGGGCACAAAAAGATTACCAGAATCAGAGTACCTTAGTGATGAAGAGGATCATTGATGTAGTTCGATGTGTGGCCATTTAAAGCTTTGTAGGTTAATAATAGAAATGTATATTCAATTCTGAAATGCACAGGAAGCCAGTGAAGGCGAAGCAGGATAGGTGTTATGTGTATGGAGTTTTGCAGCAGAGTTTTAAACCAACTGGAGCTGTGATATAAGATTTGAAGGGGGGCCTGGCGGTAAGGGAGTCTCAGGCAGTCAATATGGGATGTGATAAAAGCAAGTTTCTCAGTACTGGAAAAGGAGAAGAATTAGCAAACCTTCTTACAAAGGTGGAAGTAAGAAAGTCTTCTTTTTATTTTATTGATTTTATTAAAATCAAATAGCATTCCATACAAATAAGCCAAATTTTACTAAAAAAGGTTTGAAACAAATCAACCCCTACCTTTAAGAAAGAGAGCTAAGCCAGCAGAGTAAAACTTAAAGCTAGTAAAAAATAAGTAAATAGATAAATTAATAGAAAGTCTTATAATGTGATGAATGTGTGTAGAATAAGAAAGGGAGGAAAAAAAAATGACATCAACATTCCATGCAGAAGAAGGTCTGATGAGATCACCACCAAGAGTGAGTTAAAAGGACATTTAGTGAAATTAACAAAAGCTCAGTTTTGTTACAGTTTTTTGCTAAACAGTTATATTCCATCCACATTTTAATTCCTCTGAGGCAAGTGACAAAGTTTTGATTGATGTTTCACTTTTAACATTGAAATAGATCTGAGTATCATCTGCATAAAAATGAAAACCCAGTCCAAAGCTACGAATGATATGGCCATGCATGTAGATACAGAAGAGCAGAGGGCCGAACACAGAGCCCTGAGGACCTCCTTGTGTGACCGGAACTGAGGTGGACCTGCTGTTACCAACACTAGCAGACTCTTGCCTATCGGTCATATAGGACTCAATCCACTGTAGGGCAGTGCTAGAGATACCCAGAATATTCTCCACTGTGGATAGCTGATTAACGTGATCATCAGTATCAAATGCTAGTAGAATTCATATGCTGGTTTGCCCAGAGTCTGTTGCCATAAGTAAATCATTTGTCACCTGAAGCAGATCAGTTTCACAGTTCTGCTGTGCATATAAACCAGACTGAAAGGGTTCCATCAAATTGTTACAAGTTAAGTAATTGGGAGGCTACAGCATGATCAAGTGCTTTTGACAGGAAAGCTAAGTGAGAAATAGGCCAAAAATGGTTGAGATTATTGGCATCAAAACCAGACTTTTTTGAAGTTGGGATTACAGAAGCGATATTCAAAGTAACTGGCACAAAGCCGGAGTCAAGGGGTGTATTTATTATTGTTGTAACATTCAGGTTTATGGTATGAAGGCAGATTTGACAAGTGTGCACTCATGTAGTAGGCCTTGGTTACAGAGCAGGTTATTAATAAATTAAAATGAAACTGGTGAAACTTTGGAAAAGGAGTGGAAGAGGACAGGGAAAATAATAAAAGCAGGATGTTTTTGAATTATTTAGGTTTCAAGCTTTGTTGGCAAGGATTTTGTTGTGGCAGATTTCACTGCTATTCACTACAAACATTTTAGCAAGTTGTTCCCAGACATGTAATCTCATTTGAGAAACAAGTTTATTAATTAGCTGGTGTGTAGTAAGTTGTCATTCCTTGATTTCCACGAGTCCCTCCATAATGACCCACAACTGTTTCCTTACTGATAATGTGTGGTGCTCCAGGAGGGCGTGTATTAGGAAGTTGGCTACCATTGTCCTCACAACTATTTCAGTTGTGTTTTAGCCCAGGCACAGTCATCAGGCATCCTTACTCTATAAATCAAAAGCTTGAGGGGTGCTTGGGATCAAACCGCCAGTCCAAGCAGTGCTGGCCCTGAAAGGAAGGGGAAAGTCCACAATATGCAAGGATCTCACGCTTAGGGGTGGCATAGTCCATGGTGGTGTTTTCTTCAGGATTATAATATGCGCACTGGGCTTCTCCTGTGAGAAATGAGGCGAGTAAATGTGCCCATTGTCGTGTTGGCCAATGTTGACCAGCACATTGATGAGCAGTGGCCTGCTAAAAAATGAGAAGACAGGCCTCTACATTGTCCCATGCCAGTCCTTCATTGTGCACTGGGGGTGAGACACGCTTCTGCCTCTGCAAATTCCATCAGTAGTTGGTTGACCTGGTCAGCCAGTCTGTTAAGCTCGCAGGATCATTCATCTCGACATAAATCCTGACAACTACACCAAGTTGTGGACGGTGGAAGGAACACTCTGTGCTCTTACAAAGTGTTGGGGTGCCAGCTAGGTCATACTGAACTGATGATGCAAACAGCATTCCATGTCTAGAGGTCATTCTCAGGTGCTAAATGGCGCTCAAATAAAACATAACCTACCTGTATGGCTAAGGTGAATGAAGCTTTTGTTCAGTGTTAAAAGTCTGGGGAGCTCTATCCTTTTCTAATGTTCAGGTCCAAATGAGACGCTGATATTCAGGGGCGTTTCCCTTTGATAGCAGTCCCACCGGAAGGGCTGTGGTCAGTAATCCTCAGGGAGCGTCTTCTGTGGGCTGAGGAAGAGAAAAGACACAAGCCGGTTAGTGGCAGCACCCCCTCACACTCCTTGAGGTGGCCCCAGATGTGCATTTGTAACACTGGGTATGAAAAAGGAACTTCTAGTTATAGTTTGCTGATGGCATATAACCCTCTGTTGCAGTCTCTTCTGGATTATGGACTTATAGTTAATAGTGAAGATGTTAGCTCAGTATTTAATTGGTTAAATTGAAATGCTTTGAGAAGTGGTTGTGAAGCATTCAGGACCACTCCAGTGGATGCATTAAGGGCTAAAATGGCCAAAATACCTTAAACTTAAGGAGAGAAAATTAAGTCTAACCTACTGGACGAATTTAAAAGCAGGAAATGACCAGCATTGGGGTAAACCTGATTTGGAGGACTGTAGGGAATATGCATTTAATGATGGGAATAGTTTTGGGTGGATAGTGAAGAAGTATGGAAAGGAATATGGAATTGATTAATTGGTAATCTGGTCAGGAATCCCACCATGGAAATTTAATGAGCCAGCAGTTAACAGTGAACTTCTCAAGAACAGGGAAAAACATATGGTGGAAGGAGGGTTCTGTGGTACAGTGTATTAGGGGTCTGTGGCAGTGGGTAAGTTTTTGGGCTGGGTGGGTGTGCGCTGCTCTGGAACTGTGTGACTGTAGGGTGTTCAGTGTGGAAGCAGGCTGATTACTTGTTAATCAACACGATCAGATCAGCCGTTCTTCATCAGCACTCCGCATGTATTAATTAGGGTGCTGCACCCACACATGTATAAAGGGGAGCCCAAGGAGAGTGAAGGGGAAAAGATCAGAAAGGAGAAAAAAAAATCAGAGTGAAGGTGCATTGAACAGAGTGTGGAGATCAGGAGTGTGAGCCGATACAGAGTACAGGAGGCATGGCAGGCATGGGAGGCATACAGCCACACATGGACAGCCCACATGGGGTAGGATCACTCCTGCTGAGCGTCCAGGGAGCAGGAGCGACTAAAGGGCTCTGAATATCATCCTGCAGAAGGCTGTGAGAGGAGATGGTGGGAATGTGAAGTTAACTGTGCATGCTGGAGTCTCATCTCCCCCATGAATATACTTAATGAGTGAGCTGGGGCTGTGATGATGAAGAGAGGCACAGGGGCTTTGAGGGAAAGAGGAGTATATGATTTTAACTTCCTGATTTTAATCTGTGTGGTAATGATGTATTCATCTATTTATTGCTGGTTTTAACTCTCAGTCAGAAGAGCACTGTTTTTTATTGGAGATTATTTATTACTTGAAACGTGCACTGCACTGTTTGCACTTTGATTGAATGGAATGAAAAGCACAAATCGCTTTGCACCTACCCTTGTTGTTCTGGGTCTTCATTGCCCGGTCCATCCTCTGCCTATGCCAGCGTATTATTGTGACATTTGTGAGAATTACCAGGAATGTTTACCAGGTTCATCTACTCTCACCCTTGAAGATTAACACAAATACACATAGCAATCCTATCCAAACAAAGTCTTGAGTGGTGCCAATTACCAGTCACTCCATAATATTCCATATAGGATATCCTCCATTGGGTTCACTATCACCAGCACTAACAACCAGGCAGGTGTCCTCACAACACACAAAAAAAACTCAGCTCTTTTGTTTACTGTATATGCCACTTACCAACCAAACAATGTCTTATTTTTACCACAGTTGTTTTAATTATTGAGGAGCAACCTTGATAATCCATGTGGGCAAGAGAACAGCAATCTTTCCACACTTGGCACCCTTTCATTATTTCAATCACTCAAGATAAAAGACAAAGTATACAAAATACCAAAGCAATGTGGTATTTTTTAATGTCCAAATAGAAAATAAAATAGATAGCAAAGTCTGGATATAAACAGTCTTAGAAAAGCTTAGTGAAAATCAGAAATGTCAAGGTGTGGATGTGGCCCTGAGTGGCTTTAAATTTAGTGATTGGTGTTCTTCATTGATTACGTCAAGATAAAACAGTCACATGTGTCTCGATCACTGACGTCACTTCTTCTCTCATTGCCCTTCTGTCATCATCTCTTTTGGTCCTTCGGGCGAGCCATATTTATGTTAAAATGTGCACATGGGATTCTGGGACATGTGACGTTATACACATTTGATTGGCTATCTTGTCCTTATGATGAAAGACTCTTATCAGAATGTTTGAACTTTTAAGTACCTCCATACTTCTTCCTTTCGCAAGCTGTAAATTAATTCTTTCCTGCAGCGTACAGCCTTTCCCTGGTTATAAACGAACTGAAACAGATTTTGTAGCTCTGTGGTGTTTACTTGCCATCTTTTCTCTCTACCATTAAATTGTAAACAAATAAACCCAGATGCACTAAGATTATAATTTACGAGTTCAGAACAGAAAGAATGTACAAGAAAGGATGCTTGCAATGCCTGTAATTAAAGTCCTGTAAATTCAGTTCATCCTGGTTCGTTTGAGCAAAATAATTAAAATTTAATACAATCAGCCCACAATTCAAAAACAGAAGAGTTTCCACTGCAGGACACCAGCGTTCAAGGATGTTCTTCCAGCTGCCAGCAACCCCAGCATCACAGGCTCTAAGGACTCATTAACTAATCGTGTGCGTTCAGCAGTCTTTGATTCTTCTTGTAAGGAGAAACTTGTCAGGTGGTTTGTCTGTTTATTCAGCTGAATTTGTAGCAATTGTCAGTGGGCTTCAGTGAGTTAAAGAAGTTAACAAGAGGCAATCATATCTTCTAATTTTGAATCTGTATTACGAAGTTTGAAATCGTTTCAATGTTGTAGGCAGGATTTACTAATTGGAAGTGTAGTCTGTTTTGTATGAGGTTGTAAGATTGGGAAGAGAGATCCAGTCCTGCTGGGTCCCATCTCATGCGAGAGTGTAGGGAAATGAAGGAGTTCATTCAATTGCAAAAGAAATGCTTAAAAATGTGGAGGTGGATATTAAAGTTGACTTGGATAAAGACGAGAAAAAATCCATAGTTAAGAAGGTATGAATTCAGAAATGTTGGGAGATGTGGAACAGATCCGCACTGGGAAGGTGGAGGTATTATGGACCATGCAGATCTTTTCAGGTTAAACACTTTACAGTATGGGTGGCACAACTCAGGTTTGGTCTCACTGGTTTAGTTAAATCATGTGGATGGTATGTGTGAACAGTGTAAGGTTCCAGAAACAGCAGAATACGTGATAATGGAATGTGGTAAATATTGTGTAGAGCAGGAGAGGATGTTTAGAAAAATAACAGGAGATGTTGACATTAAGGATATTCTAGAAGCAAAGAAAGGAAAAGTGAGTATTGTTAGTATTTTTAGTTAGTATTGTTTTGAATTAGCACATGGTTATCAGTGCATGCTCCCAACCTAAGTGAATGAATCTGAAATTGCCTGTTCAGCTTCACTTCTGTACTGTAGGTGGCGACAATACACCTTCAAGTTAGTGTGATTGCTGTTAAATCAAAGATGTAGAAGAAGAAGAAATCCATCATTGTTCATTGAATACACTTTAGAGGTGAGTGTTATTAAAGGTGCTTTTGTGGCTCACCTCTCTACAAGGAAGGTTAACAGTAACTATCTTCCTTGTGAGGGAGTTCAGATTATATTTTGGCACTTTAGATTAGATTAGATAAATTTTACTGATCCAAGGAGTAATTTAAATGCTATAATAATGGGACAAAGGGATATTACAAATCTTTGGGGCACCATGAGGGTCAACCCTGTATATTCAAAATAAAATGTGTGGTATAGTATGCTTAGAAAAGAATAAGAAGTTGAAACAGTGCAAGTCTCCATATGACTGATCAAGATGGGGTTGCTTCTGGTGATAAAGGTCCTGGGCAGGAAGAGGTGGATTCAAGTGGATGGAAGATGGAAGTGAAGTCAGAGGTGTCATGGTTGTCAATTTTCCAGTCTGCAGAAAGAGGAAGAGAAAAGGCATTAGTCAACAGCACCCTCAGTCGTAATATTACAATTATCCGAGCCCTTAAACTGTCCCCTATTTGCACGCGTGTGACAATGCATACACCAGTAGAAACATAAAAAACAAGGATACAGACTCACAGAAAAATAATATAATCAATCAATCAATAAAACAATCAATAAATGTACATTGTGCAGAAGTTTCAAAATGAATGTAAAGAGTATCAGCATTTAGTTTGGGACGTTGGGAGGAAACATTGAATGGTCTGATATCAACTGGAAGTAAAGGCCCCCAGAGACATTTCTTAGCAAGCCGTGGTGGAATGAGTCTGTGGCCAAAATTGTTCCAAGAGAATGCCTCCTGGAGGTGATTTTTCATGATGGCATTCAATTTTGCTGTTATTCTCTTTACAGCTTCCAGTGTATCCGGGGATCACCCTGTGATGGACCAGGCTTTCCTGATAAGTTTGTTCAGACATTGTACTTCTTTTGAGATCAAGTTGCTTCCCCAGGAGACTGCAGCGTAGAACACCGCACTGGCTACTATGGACTGACAGAACATTTCCATCTGCATACTGCATACATTAAAAGACCTGAGTTTCCATAGGAGGTCCAGTCTGCTCTGGCGTTTCAAGTACTTGGCCACTGTGTTGTCAGACCAGTCCAGTTTGTTGTTTATGTGAACCCCCAGGTAGCTGTAGCTCTGCACCATTTCCATGTCCTCTCCCAGAATGGTGACTGGTTTTAGAGGCTTCTTGGCACGCCAGAAGTCCACTACCTGCTCTTTTATCTCGCTGAAGTTGAGTTGCAGGTGGTCCTCCCTGCCCCACAAGGCAAAGTCCTCCGCTAGTCTCCTGCACACCGGCTCATCTTTATTATTAACATAACCTATGACGGAGGAGTCATCTTTGTGATGTGAACATAACCTATGACGGAGGAGTCATCTTTGTTATGTGTTGGGTGGCTACCTATGATGGAGGTGTCAAATTTCTGTACGTCGCAAATGCTGGTATTGTAATGGACGTATTTTTGAATTTTTGAAGCCAATGCCCAGTTGGCCTGGTGTAGGGTGAAGCCAGCTGCTGGAGTAGGCAGTCATGCTGCCCAGAAGTGACCTATATCTGGGGAAACTAGTAGGGAGTCTGGCCTCCTTTTGGACTCTATTTGGGCCTCACACCTTTTTTTGCCATTTTTGAAAGTGAATCGAAAAAAAATATTATAAAAAGGTAACTCTGTGCAAAGAGAGCTATGTTATTTATAGAAAGCCTTGAGAGATGTGGATGGATTTTCTTGTGACAATTGTGATGCCCAGAATGATTACATACATAAATCTGAGAGAGTATGATTTGTAGCGCTGGTGTCAAGTGCTGATATGGACGGTTTGCTCCTTACATGGCTCTTTTTGGTGGCTCCCTGTGCTTTAAGGAACTGGTTGCCTTTGCCGGACTAGATGGAATTCTGCTTGAGCCACTGAGACAGGCTTGTCATTTTTATAGGCGCCACTGCCGCTGGTGATGGAATGCCAGCTCGTACTATGGGTGACTCATGCCTGGCTGATGCAGCTTGTCAGTGCTGCTACATAGCCCTCCATTTGAAATCATTGTCCCCCTCGAAATGGCACACATCTCTTTAAAATTGCCAAGTGATCTTCTCTTCAGCTATGCAGCTGGTGATGATGAGTGCACATAAGCAGAGGTCTTGACAGCTTTGTTGTCAGATGGCACAGAAGGGATGTTGTGTGCTGCACTCTTATGCAGTGCAGCTGAGGTGTTAAATGCTGCACTTCTGTGCAGTGATCTATCGATTGTAAGAGAACAGGCGATCCTCCTTGAGTAGCTGCACATTTGTTTGTCTCTCAGCTGTTTTCCTTCACTGAACTGTTGCTGCAAACAGCACTCTACATCTAGAACTCCATCCAGTGCTGTTCTGCAACACCTTTATGATCTGCTTTGTCTTTTGCTTGTATAGTTTCACCACCAGCCCTGCTTCACGCTGCTCACCTGGGGTCAGGGGCAACTCGATCTGCCACACTTTTCCCAGCTCCATGAGCCTGAAGCTTTGCTGGCATCCATGTGCCCAGGCCAATAAGCCTTAGTATATAGAGAAGCAGTGGCGGAGCTGCAGGGGTAGCAGTCTGTCAGCTGCCTTACGCTTATACTGATGCTGCAAATGCTATTCTAGATTGCAGATCTTAACCTCAGGACTCTCCAGCACCTCCTCAGAAGAGGCATGCAATCTATTGCAGGACTTTGCAGAACTTTGTGCTTTGAAAATTTGGCCTGTAAATCTTCTCGTGGGGCGGCACGGTGGCGCAGTGGGTAGCGCTGCTGCCTCGCAGTTGGGAGACCTGGGGACCTGGGTTCGTTTCGCGGGTCCTCTCTGCGTGGAGTTTGCATGTTCTCCCCGTGTCTGTGTGGGTTTCCTCCGGGTCCTCCGGTTTCCTCCCACAGTCCAAAGACATGCAGGTTAGGTGGATTGGCGATTCTAAATTGGCCCTAGTGTGTGCTTGGTGTTTGGGTGTGTTTGTGTGTGTCCTGCGGTGGGTTGGCACCCTGCCCGGGATTGGTTCCTGCCTTGTGCCCTGTGTTGGCTGGGATTGGCTCCAGCAGACCCCCGTGACCCTGTATTCGAATTCAGTGGGTTGGAAAATGGATGGATGGATGGTTGGATGGAAGTCTTCTTGTCCTGCTTCCAACACCAATGTAGTGCCAGCACCAAGTTCCAGAATGGATTCTTTGCGCTACTCTTAAAAGAACTTCTGCTGAACTAGACATTGTTGGCTTGCCATGTTTATAGGCGCTCCTGCTACTGCCTCTGAAGCAACTCATTTACATGATGGATGCCATACTATGGATGACTCATCCCTGGCTGATGAAACTTGTTAGAGCAATACAATATATAGGTGTATAATGATTTACAGGACATTAAAGATAAATTGCTTAGTCTCTTCCTTCACGGCCAGAATCAAAGATTTGAAAGAAGATGATATTTTTGACCTACCTGATTCTGCAGCTATATGCCAAACGGTGGACAGATATGCACCTAGGAAAGCTGAAACAAGCCAGAAAACTAAGCCACCTGCTGTTATCTCCAAATCTAAGTCTTCAGTCATCACACCCAAGTCTCCGATTTATGCATCTGAATTTTTTGAGGTACTTGTTTTGTTATTTTTTGCAGATTATTTAAACCCACTACAATTACAAACGCTGTTTCCATCATGTAACCACCAATTGTGTTTTCTACTGCTGCCTCCATTAAGCCACCCTCTCCTATTTGTGCTGCTTGTATTGTTTCTGGAACATCCACTCTATTGTTTTGTGCTCTATCACTTAATCCACACACTCCAGTTCACATTTCAGTCACTTTTGAATCTCCCATATCTGTCTCTGTTGCTTGGTCAACTGATCTCTTATCTTGAGTTACTTTTTGTGTGAAATTGACTGAGGCCCTTGAAGCTATTTTACTTGATGAGTCTGGGCCTTCAGCTTTTACTTCTAAATTACGCTCTACATTCCCAAGAGGAAGAACTATGGGTGCCTGCTTCGTTGCCTGAGTATCCTGAGACTGTTGCATCCGTAAATGTGCTGCTTCTGTGGGCTGCCAAGAGGTTGCTTCTGCCCTGCAGCTGCCAGAGTGTACCGAGATGGCATCAATACTGATGGACCATGACAGCCAAGAGGCTCATCTCTTAGCATTTTCCCCACAGTCTAGTCGCCCACACCAGGAGGTGCACTGCCTGCTGTCTCATATGATCTGCTGGGCCAACATCTTCCTGCCTATTTGCCTGAACCAAAATATGAACGTTTTGTTATTTTGAACTGCTTTTGGCTATAGTTTGGGGTATCTGGAAGCCACCCCTTGAGAAGTGGGCTATGCTAATTGTTAGCCAAGGTTTTTTCCCTGGCTTATGTTTATATTCATTTTCTATTTTCTTCATTTTTCAGTTTGGATAATTTATTATGATTATTTTTGCAAATATTTTTCTATTCAGTTATGATTAAATTAATATGTTTATTGTTTTTGTTATATTTAGATTATCTGTGTACTGTTTCTAAATTTCTTTTTGTTCCCCGTGTTTTGTGTTTGTTTCCTCAAGAGGTGGGCCGGGGCCACCTGTCCATTAATGTTGAGGGAACTGCCCCTGGCCTTATAAAGGCTGATGGGATTTGCAACCCCTCGTTTTTCATTGAATATGCTTTTGCTTTTGTTAACAGTGTTGTTTCAAATCAAATCATTTCTATGTTGCTTGCTGATTATTTTGATCATTTTGATTCTGTTTATTGGTTTACTTTGTTGGATTACAATTTGGGATTTGTATGTTTTCAGTCTGCCTTGTTGGCAACTGCTTTTGCCTCTTTTATGCTCTTTTCAGCACTTTGTTATATTTTGTTATTTTTTATTAATAAAACTCTTTTTATAAAAAAATCTTTTATGGTGCACCTCTCTACAAGGTATGCTTATGTTAATTCTTTTCGTTGTGTATCAATTTCAGATTATATTATTTTGGGAGACTATATACTGTATATATGCAGTACAGAATATATACAGAAGCATCACTCACTGACTGGGAGAGTGAAGAGATGGAGTTCCTTTGTACCTTGTGTGATGGGTGGCCACGGCCATTACCCGGCTTGGATGCGAGCTGGATGGAAGGACTGCATCTGCAAGGCACTACTTCCTGGGACGCTAGAGTGACAGCCCTCCTGGGCGGCCGTGGCACCATGGATTCCCACAGGGCATGTTGGGAGTTGTTGGGTCCCATGGGGGCTGCCAGGGGGAGCTGCAGAGCCATACCTTGAACTTCCATCACACCTGGGAGTGATTCCAGGTAATGCTAATGAGCCACCTGTAGCACTCTCAGGAGCAACACAAAAGGGGCCGCCTCTCGCCATTCAAGGAGCCAGAGTCGGGAGGAAATGAACGAAGCTTGCTGGGAGAGGAGTGGAGGCGGAGAAAGACAGAGACGAAGAGAAGAAAAGGACTGTGCTTTGATACTTATTTGTATTGTGCTGCTGTGGGAAGCAAGGGAAAAGCGCTTCCCCACGGAAATAAAAGTGTGTTGTGTCTCTGCCTGTCTGTGTCAGGTTAGGGCGGCTGTACACACCTTGGTGGTCCACACTGGATCCGATGTAACCTAAAGAAGCCTTTGAGAGGCATGGTTTCTGTTATTTATAATGCCATTGGGTGTTATTTTTTGTTGGACATTAGACGTAAACAGGGACAACATATATTTTGATTCATCATTCCCTCAAATGTGTCAGATCCCCTAGATTTACAACTGTTTATAAAATATTGTACTTTATAACTTCTCCCCACCTTCCCTTATACATTTACAAACTCAGGCAATTATATAGAGTAAAAGGACAAGCAGGAGTTAAGTTACAACTTAATAATGTATAATTGATAATGTTCATAAAATAATAATAATAATAAGGAAGCAGAGTACATATGAATATTGGCAACCATGCGACCTGATAAATGCTAGATTTGTAGTTTCAGGGCAGCACAAAGACTTGTAGTTGCTCAAATGTCTCTGGTCAGTTCATCATTTCTAGTCAGTATGTCTCAGTATGGCTGCAGAGTTATGCTCCTTATCATTGTGTTCTCTTCATGGTCAGTGTGTGAGAGAGAAAGGTAAAGAGATCAGATTTATACATTCATTCTCAGTCCAAAGGGCATTGTGGTACCATTTGTTGAGATGAAGCTTGCCAGCTGCTGTAGGTTTATGGCATTCATTCTGGAGTTGGCTTATTAAGAATGTCTGTCCGAGAATTCCCCTTGCCAAACTGGTTTTAGGCACCTTGCCCAACCCTGCAATAAAATGTACATCTGGAGTCAGTCCTAAAGACTGGGGGTTGAGTAGATAGACATCAAGGCACTGCTGCTCTCATCAATGAAATAAAATATTTCTCCTGAAACACGAACATTGCATTTGCTTTTTCTGACTTACAAATAAAGACATACAAAATATTTATTAAATAAAAAACAAACTATCACTCCACAACAGCAATGCATATATAGTAATAAAATGCATTGCATTTTCCATTCCAACATATGGTGCATCTCAAATACTGGTAGAAATAAAATGTATTTCATTTGTCATTCCAACAGATGGCTCATCACAAGACAGAACAAACAGAAACAGAAACTGTGTGAATAATCATTTCACTCTCTTACTACTAACCTTGTGTACCACAGAAACAATCCCTTAAGAGACTTAACAGGCCTGCATGCACGATAGCTATTAAGGTAAATATATATCTAGAGGAACTACAGAGCATCCCATGTTAAAACAGGCAGATTAATGAGCAGTCAGCATGAGCTTAGATGAGGGAGATTGTAATTCACAATTATGCTGGAAGCAACAAAACATACAATCAGAGAGATGCATATTATTAACATGACAGGATAAGTAATACAAGTAATAAAAACTTCACATTCTGAAATCTTGTAAAGAAGATTCACCCCTAGACTCTTTCTGTATAACACACTTGTAAAAATGCTGCCTTATGTGAATTAAATAATCCTACCGTCCTATTAAGGCAAACATTTATTGTTTCCCAGTGATGCCAACTTACACTGAGACGATGATACCCGCCTACACTGTGATGATTAGACCTCCAGGAAAACATTAAAGCAATACTCCTCCTATAAATGGTATCTTCTATATGTTACTTACCCCATGCAATTTGTAGTGATGGCTGAGAAAAGATTTTAATCTCATGTGTTAATGCAGAGTGGAGGTAAAAAAGTTCATGATATAATAACACACAATAATGACCAATGCTGTACAATGGTAAATAATGTGAAAAATGTTCTGGAAACACTCAAAGCTTTAGAAATGGTTTTATACCCTTGCTCTGATTTATGCCTTGCCACAGTTTGATCATGGAGGTCTACAGAGAGTTCCTTGGAATTCATGGCTTGTTTTTTTCAATTTTGGAAATGATATACCCCTGTACTTGTGTGCTTTTCTAAACAACGTCCAACCATAGATGGACTCCAATCAAGTTCTAGACATGTCTCAAGGAGAATTAAAGCAAACAAGATGTACCTGAGCACAATTTGGAGTGTCACAGTAAAGGGTCTAAATACTTATATGCACGAGAGATTTCAGTTAGTGATTTTTAATAAATTTGCAAACCTTTCTGAAAACATTATTTATTATTGTGTGTAGATTGGTGGGCAAAATGGCAAATGTATCAATTTAAAATCAAATTTACAATATAATATAATATAGCATGCAAAAGTGAAGGGTCCTGAATACATCCTGAATCCACTGTATGCACTGAGTCCTGATGTCACAGATCATGTGACCAGCAGCTGCGCCTGGCAATGGTAAACAATGCGGCTGTGCGCATGAAATCAACACAAAGCCCAAAATGGTGAGATAATGATAAAAAGGATCAATATTAAAAAAAAGTCGGTACCACATGCAAATTGGGAAAAATGGGCACTTAGAGGTATAATATTTTGATTGCTAACATTAGCACACTGTCTTATTTTGCTCACCTTAAAGAATCTAAGAATCAATTTTTAAAGGATGTGTTTTTGCTCACATAAAAAAATTACTTTATGAGAAACAATTCAAAAGCTTTTTTTCCTGCCTGGCATTAATGATTATCAATTTTGTCTGGAATATACTGACTCACTACTAACATTTTGGACAATTTAGTTTATTCAAATGATTATGTTATATTAAATATATCTCTTTCTTTGTTCTCTAGATGGGCAGGAAAAACATTTCCTGTTCTATATTAATGTAGGACTACGTGCCTTCCTGATCTGTAATATGTGTTCTTGTATAAAACCAGAAAAAAAGTAAATACCAGATGTAATATTATTTTAAAATAATGTGCTCCCCAACCTAATTTTACATAAAGTTGACAAAGGAAACTGTGATTCTATAAAAAGCCATTTTTTAAATTAAAATACTAATAAAAATTTGTTAAACTATTTAAAGATGATTTTTCACTGAATTTCAACAAAACTAAGTAGCTGGTTGTGGATTTCAGCAGAAAGCAGCACACCAGTCCATTTCAATGGGGCTACAATGGAAAGGGTGAGCAGCTTCAAGTACCATGGGGGACATGATATGGACTCAGCATATCCAAGCTCAGGTCAAAAAGACAAGATAGATAGATAGATAGATAGATAGATACTTTATTAATCCCAATGGGAAATTCACAAATGCAGCGTCTATGCCATCTGTGGACACCTGGAGAAATTTAGGGTCTAACCAACAATCCTAAGAGCTTTCTACATCTTAAAACTGAACATCATATCCTGATTTGGCAGCTGCTCTGACCAAGACTGCAAAACCGTGCAAGCATGATTTGCTCTCATTTTGATCAGAGCAACCAAAATCATCAAGTAATCCTCCCACCCCACTAACAAACCATACTGCCTGCTGAAATTGGACAAAAAAATTCCACAGTCTTATGGCCAAAACAGAGAGGCATCAAGAGGAACTTCTATCCTCTGGCCACAAAGCTTCTCAGTTAGAAAATATCCCTCAACATCTTTTGAGTATTACCTACATAGTGGTCTCATCTGATCTCAATCCTGCCTCAGGTTTCTTATTTTTTAAACTGATAGATAGATAGATAGATAGATAGATAGATAGATAGATAGATAGATAGATAGATAGATAGATAGATAGATAGATAAGGATAAATTTTGGGGCACCAACCCGGCCATCCCCATTTACTTAACAGTATAAACAAAAATAATGCTTGATGGCATGAAATGAAACAAAAACTTTCGCCACTAGAATAACGTGACTGCAACAACAATAGCTATTTCATCTACTGTTGGATGTTTGAGGAGCTCCTTTGCTCTGGTCAATCAGGAAAGAAGTGATGCCTCCTTCCAGGTGTCACAGGAGGCTAGGGGTGGTACCCAGCCGAGACACCCAGGAGGACCGGAGGAGGGCTTACACCTCCCCCAGACCATGTGGGGGCGACCGCCCCGATGGCTTTGGGGACCATGGGAACAGAGCTTTGAAGCTCAACCCTATAGGAGCCTGTGGTCACCGTCAGGGGGCGCCCCAATGCCTATGGAGCCCTGGCCCTCAGCACTTCCGCCACTCCCTGTTGCCAGAATGTTAACAATCATACAGTCTCCAAGCTATTAGGGGTCAAATACTTATTCAACAGCAGATTTCACTAATATGTTCTTTATCGTTGCAGCATAATTTGATTTTTAGGATTTTTTAGTGAAACTTTATTGCCCAAGAGGCCCTCATTTATATGTAACAGTATGAAACTAAAGATGCATTTTCAAAGAAAAATATTACAGGAAATTTAAACTTTGTCTGGGTGGTCGAATACTTTTTCAACCCACTGTACATTATGGAAAATATACATGAATAAAAAAGAGGGGGCTAAACCATTTACAATTCAATATGTAAGAAGGAGAACATTAAAACTGGCTCAAAATTGAAAGCAATGGACTGATTTAAAGAGCAGATGTATATGGTTGGACATTCAACTTTTAGGTATGATCCTTGCTGCCCTGATTTGAATTAAACATTTTGAAGAGTCAGACAATATAGCATTATCATTCTCAGTTTGCTTGAGACAAATGAATCAAGAGTGTGAAACTGCTGTTCCATCTGGTTGTGCCAGAAGCTGTCAGAGTAGGCTTCATCTCCCTGTATGAAAAAGTAAATTAAGAAAACTGACAAGATTTTAGTGAAAAGGGGGGTCTTGTTCAGAAAGCGGACGCCACTTGAGTCGGGAATCCCCTCGCTGAAACACTAACCTTAAGGTCAGTAAAACAGGTCCCTGATGTTAACTCACTATTTTAGGGCTAAAATGATAACAGAAATGTGAAACCTACTTATATACCTAATCTTAAGTATTGTAAAACAACCAAGTGGCGTCCGCTTTCTGAACATGAGCCGAAAAGGGTATTAAAGAGTAAAATATATAAAACAAATTTACTGTAAAAGTATTCGTTATGTAAAAATATCTGATAGGATTCGAGGAGGAGTAAGAAGTTAACAACCATCGGATAACGTGGATAAATGAATCTGAAATTATGCAGCGCTATTTTCTCTTTTTACGCGTGTATTTTTTTTCTCGGCAGCTGGCCTCTTCGTGAAAATATAGAGAAAAATATAAACAACCATCGTTCCTAATTCTGAAGCCCTCTACTAGCTAGACGTTATTATTTGAACTCGGGCGGTATTTGTTGCTCATTAATAACTCAGATACGACACCTCAAGCCTTGCGAGTGAGTTTAATTCATTATTCAGCGACGCAGGGGATTGAGAAGGCACTTCTCTTCCAAAGACAAAGAAGAATAGTTCATTCTAATTAGAACTTAGCTATTGCACAATTTGTCGGCTTTGGCCGACTGCCACATAATTTTATGTATAATTAAAAAGCCGGCTTTAATTAAAGTGATGAGGAAAGTCAAGCGCCATATTGATTGGAATTTTCCCCATTCATTCAAGTCGAAACCAAATAATAGGGTGTTGTGTATGATTATAAAAAACACTCTTTGCAAATTAGTATTATCCACAATTAAGACATTTTATAAACTTTATTTTAAGATTATAAATATTAATAATTCGGCAATTACATGTCATTTTTACCTTTTGTATACAAATTATATCCAGGCTTTGATATACTCTCCCCCTATTTTGCAGTGTTTTCTTGTGATCCGCGTACTTCGCTTCGTGGTTGTGTCTTCCGGGTATTATGGGGCTATTCCTAAACACGGTTGCGTTTTTCCCGTAGTGGTAAAGCGGTGTGTACCTTGCATCGTACGCATACGGCGTTACGGACACCTTGGTTGCCAGAAAGGGGGCCCGGGCGCGCAGTATCCGCTGTGCGCTTTTCAGTCGGGTGAGTGGAGTTCTGAGTTTGACGTAAGCAAGACCCTCGAAGCTTTAGACGTGGCGGTCCCACAGAAGCACTCTTACTCGCTAAGGCTGAAATTGGTTTGTACTTCGTTTTCGTATATGCATAGTAAGGCATTCTCTGAGAACTTCAGAGACACAGGTGTCGGGGTGTCTACGTGCACTCAGCCCATACACCCCTGAAATATGGTGTAATGTTAATAAATATTAATAAGTATCATTCAGTGATAAACAGTTAAAGCACGCGGTTTGTCTTGTTTTTATTCTTCAAGATATTACGTGTGTAGCGTGTGGGAAAGTGAGATTCCAGAATATTGATTTTCTGAGGTCAGTCGGTCAGAATGTTGCGATCGGAGTTACAGGACTGTACGTCGAGCTCCATTCACATCTATTTTTGTTGGGTGCATTTCTGTGGAGTTGGTTGGGTACTTCAGCTCCGGTCTCCTGCAGTTTTCACGGGAGTTTTTGCCCTTTTGATACATAAAGACTATTGGAAGTTCGAGAAAATGTAACCTCAAAGCAAGGCTCTTGTAAACTTGGTTCCAGTCACCCGGGTGTGCAGGTCCTCGTTTCATCCAACCCCTGCCTTTGGCTGGACTCCTTAGGTACGCCGAGTGGTATTTCTACGTTGATTCTAAACTCGATGTTGTTCCTTTTTCGTGGGCGTTTAACACGTTTTGTGTCTGATGCGCTTCTTTATATTACTTCACTGGATTTGAAGTTGCACTTCGTTAGGTATGTTTTGGTTGTTCCATCTGCACCTGGGCAAAGATCACAAAGGTGTGTATAGATTCCGAAATACCAACTTCCCCAAACTCCTTCATTAATGTGTACTCTGATCAGCCTGGACTTAATTCGCACTATATGGATAGAATTAAGGGAACACATTCAAAGGAAAAAGTGCAGTAAATAGAATACAAGGGTTGAAAAAATCATCTTTAATATTAAAAGCTATGGAAAATATTGAATGCTGCAGTGCCATTCAGACCACAGTGCAAGGACAGAAAAGGGCATGTTAATTATACCTACCAAGAAGCTAATGTGCGTTAAAAGTTGTAAATAAAGCGCCATAAATTTGATTGTAACGAAAGGCTGCAGTCAGTAAGAGCCATAAATGACACAATTAATTTAAATGGACTCCATGATCTCTTCATATGCCAGTTTGGGTAAAGCAGTGCTTTGTTTCAGACTTGTCGCAAGCTTTGCTTCTGAAGACTTTCAGGCATTACTGATAGGGTCATGAGTACCTTTTGTAAGTAGATTCCCAGTTTAGGCTTAATTTATATTCTTTGTTGAAATGCAGTGTTTCTGTGCTTTTTTTCCACCCATATTAGTGTGTTAACTCTGAAATCTCGGTGTATATTTTTAACTTTGATAGGATTTTGTTGGCCAATATGTATACATTCAGTTTTGGGTTTTATGACCAAATCGTTGTCTTAAACGATTAGTCAAGTTACCCAAAGTTTATCAACTTATGTGCAGTCAAAGCATTCGGGCATTCAAAAATATGGACATTCCAAAAAGGGGTTTTATATTTTATTTATTGGTATGTAGCCACGTGTGTGCATGCATCTGTGTTTGTGTGCTCAGCCTTACTGAAAATGCAAGCTTTCTTGTTGTGAAGGCTAAAATCAAGACCCATCAAATTGATTTTTCATCTTAAGATGTTTTAAAGGATCCCTTTTGTTGTCGCAAACGTGTTAGAAACACAGAAGTGCAGACAGCTGTCTTAGCATGAATAATGGACATAACTTGTAAGTTTTTAAGCATTTCCACTGTGCCACATATCCTCCAATCTAAAGTACCAGAGTGGCAAGATTTTTAAACAATTTTGTATAAATTGCTTAATGCTTAACTTTAGAACACAATATTATGTGGCAGATGGCATATATACCATTTTTGTGAAGAAATAACTTTGACTTGAAAAATACAAAGCTTATCCTTTAACCAGCTATAGTTTAATGAAAAATGCCATCACACTTCTATATTATACACACTCAATATACTAAATATTTTATCAGTGCTTGAATTTCAGTACACAATTACTGGAATCATATCTGTTATTGAAAAATCCTTAAAGCAAGGAAATCCCACTGCACTTTCCAGGCAAAAATCAAAAACAAACTTTTATTCTAATATGGAGTTAGTTCATGTAAGCTAACATGGTCCGGCGACGAGATCAACTGTTGTCGGCAAGTCTGACATACCCCATGACAAGAGGTCACATATTTTGAAATCTGCTTTAAAGGGTCAAAGCATTTTGAGCTGTGATGTCGTGAATCAAGGAGCTAGGAGTAAGTGATATACCAGGTATCTGATATACTGGATCAAAATACTTCTGTTCTGGAAACTTAAGGAGAATTTTGTGCTTTTAGACTTCCACCTTGTAACCTGGAGTCAGACTGGCACACATAAAGAACTATTGTCTCTGTTTGACCCAAACACACTCCATTTGTTCTTCCAGTGACCACAGAAGCTCAGGGGTTGAGTCTTTTTCCACCATCTTCTTTAGGTGCTTTTTACTGGCTTGAGGTGAGAGAGTTCACCTCAAATATGAGGTTTGGTCTGATTTGTTTTTCTGTGGCAGTGTGGTAAGCAAATGTTTGTTCATTTTTTTTCAATGAGTTCTTCCATGTTCTTCCATGACTGCTTCTGCAATAGCATACGTAAGTACGTGAACTAAGTATTTAGCCACTATAGTCTCAAGAATAAAGTTTGAAGTGCATTGGGAACAAAGTGCATGTACATATTCAAGCATCTGTAGACTTTTTTTCTTTTCTAAGTAGTCTCCTTAAATTGTACATCCATCATCAGAACTTTTGTGTTCTAGGGTCATAGCACCCTGGAGCCCACTAGTGCAGCATTAGCAGTAAGTTGGAACCCATACTAAGGCATGGTGCCAGGTCACAAGTGCACAATTATATTTACATTCACCAATCAACCTAACTGGCATAATTTTGGGATTTTAGAGTAAAACCCCTCCATACATACTCGTATGGAGAATAGGCAGACTCACACTGCGTAGCATTCAGCATTCTAAAGTTGTGTTAAATTTACAGTGTTTATGACCTTATTTCTGCTCAGTGACAGTTTCAATAATGACAAAGGAATTTAGTAAATACAAAGTGTGTAACATCCCATTTTAGAAATTTTAACTACTGCTTGATGTTTATAATAATCTAAAATAAAAAAAAAATTATATAGTCAGTGTCATCTAAACTGCCAATGTATATTGAAAGGCTATGGGAGCTATAAGAATAACCACAGTGCAGACATATTTTGTCTATTATTCAAACAATATCTTTATAAAAATGTTTATGGTACATGTTATATCAACTGTATTTCAGCTTATGTATTTCATCCACTTTAATTTTTTTTTCTTTAAGGTGCAACATTATACTACTAAAGTGCTTCAAGATGTGGCATAAAGCTTTCTTGGCTGCGCTGCTAGCTTTGAGTATAGGCTACTACTATCAGATGCACCCAGAATTTCCAGAACTTGCCAAGCAATATGTCTACAGCCTGATTCAGCCCTTTTCTGCCCATATCTCATCTCTTCAAGTCAACAGTCATACAGCCTCCTCTGAACTGACCATCTCATTGGCTTGGGAAGCTCTAATCACCAGCCCCTTAAAACAGTGGAGCAAAATAGCTGTTGGGTAAGCAAGTCAGATGATTGTATGAAGACCTCTGTTAGGAAAACATTTTGAAAGTGCCCCTAAGTTGTTGTTTAAAATCTTTTCTCAAATCGAGCATCTACTGTATATTTTGAAGTGCGATTGACTGACATCACTGGTTGCTTATGTTAAAATCACATGCAGTTCTGTGCAAAATTAACCAACACAATATACTGTACAATACTGTATATGACACCATCACAACATTTTATACAGTAGTTTTAAAGTAATGTATTGCACAATACAAAATATATAGTAGTCAAGATGCATCCCCACCCAGTAATATATCAATTCCTTATAAAATAAACCCAAAAACATATTGTTTGTTAGTTTATTTTATAAGGACTTGATATATTACTGAGTGGGAGTGCAATTCTATTTTACTATATTTTTTATATATATATATATATATATATATATATATATATATATAATATTTTTTAAAGCTACTGTAGTAAAACACTATACTGTATTGTCTAATTGTATTTATCTGTTATGTGCAGTATATGGATGTAACACCAAGATAAATTCCTAGCAACTATATTGCCTGTCAGTGTTAAAGTTCATAAAGTTTGGACACCTCTGGCTGAATTACTTAGTTTTGTAATATTTGAAGTAAACCATAGTAAAACCAATTTTAACATAATAAATGAAACAGTGGCATTTTATGAAAATGTTCATGTGCAGTCAAGATATAAAGTATTTGATGCATAAAAAATAGTAAATGTTTTCTTTGCCAAAGTTTGCCCACTCTAATAAGTAAATAGTCCATACTTTGCATCAGTGACTGGCAAAAATCAGAGCTTGGAAATGTTTTTTTAGTAGGCAGCAATTACTGATTTCGTCACATGATAATGTCAGATTGCACAAGTACACACCACAGGTTATGACAAATTAGATGACTCTGTGACGACATTTCAGCACAGTTTCACATTTCCAAAGTATTACAGACTCGCTTCTTTTTTCTGAAAGTCAATAGTGTGCTGCTTGAGCCAGTGCTATTTGAATTCTACCTTGGTGAGTAACACCACAATCTCAGACCTATTTATTTATTTATTTATTTATTTTTCTATTCTGTCTTGGCATGTAAAACGCAAGACATTAGTCAGATGACCCTCTCTTCTGTTTGCAAGGTCTTAAACGCCCCCATTCCTTGTGCTTGCATTCTGTGCATTGTATCTCTGACTGCGTGCTAATTGGTTCTGAACTCTCATGCACACAGAACCACGCTCTGTGATTTAAGCCATCTAAGTGAGTTGCAGACTGGTTAGACAGTTGCTGTATGTCCTATTACTTGACTGCTGGTCAAGGAGATACTTCAAGACTGCCTCCAACTCTCTAAGGTTATGTAAATGAAGTCTGCCACTGAAAATCCCTGGAAAAGACTTGTAGGGTGACAGGGTCTTAAAGCTTGCATAGCTACTCAGCCTGAAGGAATACTATCACAAAATCAAATTGTTCTTTACTTTTTCCTCCAGTTATGTCATTCTGTGCAGATAAAGCAGCTGGCATTGTTACTGGCACTGAGCCACAATGACACTCCACATTTGAACACGAACCTCATTGAGTACAAAACTATTTGTTTCATTGATGACAATAGGAGCTATCCAGAGAAAATGCAAATAGGCAGTTCTTGGAAGTGATATAAAAAATATAGAGGGTGAGTTAAAAAAAACAACAAAAAAAAACCATGCAATGATTAGTGTTGGCATCCTGAATAATGCTAAGATGAGCTGAAAGTATTTAAACTTTCAATTACATTTTTAATGCACAAGAGGCAAGATTTAATGGTGTAATTCCTCTGTAAAGTGACTGTTTGATAGAAAAATGCTGTAGGACAGATTACAAAAAAATTAATAGCCAAGAAATTACATTTTCTAAGCTTGGTGCATTCATATCATAACTTTTTCTATAGAATGTAAATGAAAGCATCTGCATTTATCAGTAACATTGAGAAATTGTACATAAGAATCTGCAAATTCAAGTTGAGTTTGAAATATGTGAGATAGAAATACATGTAATCTTTTTATGCATTAAACAAGAAAGCCTTATATAGCTTTAAAATTGTTGCTGTTTAATTAGTTACATGAGTCCTTTACTGTTACATATTGCATTATTTTATAATTTATGGTGATTGAAGAAATCTGTAAATTGCCTTTGTTAAGAATACTGACTCCTTTCTTTTTTAGTTCAAGGGGTACACCATATAAATATTCACATTCTAGATTATTTTGTATATAAAATTATGAAACTTTTTTTTTTCCCAAAAAAAAGTAATTGTATTATTTCTTAACATAATGTTGAGCTTTATTTTAAGGAGATGATGAATGAATGAATTAATTCTTTACTATTTAAGTATACTCCATACTTAAATCTTGTTTTTTGATTATGGTGTTAAGTAGAGCTGATTAGAATTGATGGTGTCATTGTTTTAACTAATGACAAGATTGCCTAAATGCAGTCCTGCTTATCAGGTTCTCAACAAGTGACTCCTTGTAATACCCACCAAACGGATTTGGGTAGTTGCAAAACATCTTTCAGGATATGATGTTTATCAGCTTGTTTACTTCAGGTTTCTAGATTTTATAACTGATTTTTATGTTAGAAATATTCAGTTGCCAAAAGGGCCTAAGCAAATGTGTACTTTCCCTTAAAAAGTAGTTCAAATAAAAGTATTTGTCATTTGGTTAACTATTCTAAAATGATGACCAACCGGTAATGTGGAGTAATAGTTAAGGCTTTGGATTTCAAACCCTGAGATTGTGGGTTCAAATTCAGCTGCTGATACTGTTGGGCCATGACCAAGTCACTTCACCTGCCTCTGCTCCAATTGGAAAAACTAAAGAAATGTAACCAATTGTATCTCAATTGTTGTAAGTTACCTTGGATAACGCATCAGCCAAATATATAAATGTGAAATACTGTATATTACTGACTTCCAAATACACAAAAAAAAAATGCCAGGAAACATTTTTTATGAATTTGGGAGTAACAACAAAAATATTTTTGTCACTGCTTCTCAAGATTGCCGGGTCCTTAAAAAAAGTAATTGTGTCCAAAAAATATCTTTGTTTCTGAAGTAGTAAAATGACGCACAGCAAAGGTTGAGGTTGGGGGTAGTGGGTTTGGTTGTCCAAGCAAAAGGATTAGTTAAATCCCGTCAAAACCTGGGTTGTCCCCTCAGAGATATTACAAAGAATGGGTATATACCATCAAATAACAGGGGTTGGGTCCCCGTAGAGATTTTACAGCAAACTAACCCTGGAGTAAATATGGAAATGTGGCCAGTTAGCTGGCAATAAATGAATGAACATCACAGGTAGAACCTGTAGCTCTAGGACCCCTAAATTGTAGTATTGTCTGCCTACTAATACCAGAGTAGTCTTCTCAGTCTCAGCCTTTAAATTAAAGCTGAAGAATCACTGTTTTAGTGCTGCATTCTCTTGCTAAGGTTACTGCTTTTTTAATTTAGTATTTAGTAGTTAATCTAGTAGTTTCAGTGTATCTATATATAGATTTAGAGATATATATATAGTACACCTCAAATTTGCAGGGGTTACGTTCCTAGAGCACCCGCGAATTGTAAAAAACCGTGAATTTTGGATATGGTTAAAAAAAAAATGCCTATTTTTATAGTTTAAACCCTAAATATATGCCCCTTGTCACCACTGCTGTTTGCAGTTGCCATTGAACCACTGGCGGTTCACTTTCGAAATTCTTATCAGATAAAGAGGATTATCAGAGAAGGACTGGAACAGAAAATTTCTCTATATGCAGATGATATGGTTTTATATATATCAGACCCAGAAAACACTGTGCCTGCAGTTTTAACAGCACTTACAGAATTTCAAAAGATATCCGGTCTCAGAATTAAAGTATACTCTTTCCAGTGAATTCACAAGCATATAATATTAGATTGGACACCCTATCTTTTACCATAGCAGATCAGTTTAAATACCTAGGGGTAAATATCACAAGTAAATATAAAGCTCTTTATCAACAAAATGTTGCCGTCTGTATGGAAAAAATTAAGCAAGACTTGCATAGATGGTCAACCCTTCATCTCACTCTTTCCGGTAGAATTAATGTTAAGATGAATATCCTTCCTATACTTCTTTTTTTATTTCAAAACATTCCAATATATATCAATAAATCGTTTTTTAAGCAATTAGATTCAACAATAATCTCATTCATTTGGAACTCCAAACACCCACGTATCCGAAGAGCGAGCCTACAAAGTCTTCAGGCAGAAGGTGGCATGGCTTTACCTAATTTTCAGTTTTATTACTGGGCAGCAAGCCATAAAAACCTGGACATAAATAAATGAACATACACAGGCTTGGCCTGCAATAGAAGTAAAATCCTGTAGTACTTCTTTATACTCCCTGCTCTGCGCTCCAATAAATGCAAGTTATCACAAATATACTAATAACCTAATTGTGCTTTACTCACTCAGAATATGGAACCAATTTAGAAAACAATTTAAGATGGAAAATCTTTTATCTGTGGCACCCCTGCAGGAGAACTACCTCTTTCAACCCTCGCAAACATATCCAGTTTTTAATACCTGGAAAAGATTTGGGATTAAATTGCTCAGAGATCTTTATATAAACAATATCTTTGCATCCTTTGAACAATTACATTCCAAATTCAACCTCCCAGCTACACATTTCTTTCACTATCTTCAAATTAGAAACTTTGTTAAACAGAAACTGCCCGATTTTCCTCATCTCGTACCCTCCACCATGCTGGAAAAAATACTGCTCAATTTCGAGTAATTAGACACCATTTCCGCATTATATAAAATTTTATTAGTGTCCCTTCCTTTCAAAGATCCAAGAGGACAATGGGAAAAAGATCTCTTAATTAATATATCAGAAAAGGAGTGGAAGGTAGCATTGCAGAGAATTCACTCGTGCTCCATATGCGCAAAGCATAGAATTCCATCCATCCATCCATTTTCCAACCCGCTGAATCCGAACACAGGGTCATGGGGGTTTGCTGGAGCCAATCCCAGCCAACACAGGGCACAAGGCAGGAACCCACTGCAGGACACACACAAACACACCCACACACCAAACACACACTAGGGCCAATGTAGAATCGCCAATCCACCTAACCTGCATGTCTTTGGACTGTGGGAGGAAACCGGAGCGCCCGGAGGAAACCCACGCAGACACGGGGAGAACATGCAAACTCCACGCAGGGAGGACCTAGGAAGCGAACCCAGGTCCCCAGATCTCCCAACTGCGAGGCAGCAGCGCTACCCACTGCGCCACCGTGCCGCCGAGCATAGAATTATTCAACTAAAAATTATATATCAAGCTCATCTGTCTCGCTTAAAACTGTCAAATGTTTCCAGGGCAAGATCCAACCTGCGAATGCTGCAACCAAGCTCCTGCCTCACTGGGTCACATGTTTTGGGCATGCTAAAATTAACATCATTTTGGATCAAAATTTTTAAGTGCCTCTCAGACAGCCTTGGTATCACAATCCCTCCTAACCCATTAACAGCTGTGTTCGGTGTTCTTTCAGACGGACTTAAAGTGAAGGACAAGCAAACTATGATTGTATTCACTACACTTTTGGCACGCAGACTTATTGTGTTAAATTGGAAGAATCCTAACACTCCTCTGATAAGTCAGTGGGAATCCGATGTTTTACATAATTTGAAATTGGAAAAAATCAAATCCTTAGTTAGAGGATCTGTACAGAATTTTTTCAAAACCTGGCAGGATCTAATCAATAATATTTTAGAATAAGAAGAAATAATTATTTCCATATTTCTTTCCCTTCTCCATTTTTTATTTATTTTTTCCTTTCTTTTGTTTATTTTTGCCCTATTAAAAAGCCCTAAGCAATTCTCCTTTGGCCATGCTCTCTTTCTCAAGGGTGGGTTTTGAATTGTCTTCAATTCTTTTTTGTATAAATTGATCTATTTGTATGGAATGATTACAATAAAATTAATGAATAAACTTAAAAAAAAAAAAAAAAAAAAAAAAAAAAACCTAAATATGCCCCCAAAACACTTTAATTTAATTTCAATCTCAGCTTAATACATTCTTTTTTTTAGGTAATGTAAAGGTAAACCTGTATACTGTACTGCTATGTCTCCCACAGTGCTAGAATGTAAAATACCGATGTTACTGCTATATGTACTGTAATTCATGTAAGCGCATTTTTATTGCCAGAAGCCTTAGAAGGTGCAGGGTGTTTCAGTGGCATCATGGGGCTTTAACCCTTAAACTGCCACATACTTTGGGGTTAATGCATCCCTGGACGCCAAATACTGTTTTTGCTACACTTTACGTCAGCTGTGCGCAACCTGCGGCCGTACGGCCGCATGCGGCCGTGGGCAAGGACTTTGGCGGCCGTGGACGTGTATATTAAAGTGTACGTAATGGCGGCCGTGCAGGTGTAGGGTCTCTGGACTCCAGCGAGTAAGGGGTCTCAACGCCGCGGAATCTTTGTCGGCTGGGTCGGTATGGTGACGCCGAAAGCCGATTTGGACTCTGGGGTCTCTAGACTCCTGCAAGTGTAGAATCTCAAACACCGCAGAACCTTCCTTAGCCGGGTCGGTATGTTGACCAAAATGTTGCCCTTTATATATTCATCGTGGAAATCAGCAGAATACCCACAACTACGAGAACTGGCCAGGAACATTCTCGTTCTTTTCGGAAGCACTTATTTGTGCGAAGCAGCGTTTTCCAGAATGAAATATCTGAAAAACAAGTACCGAACCCGATTGGTAGACAGCAATCTAGAGTCTGGAATACGGCTAATGGTCTCCAGCGAGTCCCCTGACTTTGCAAGTCTGTCTGCAAACATGCAAGAGCAAGGAAGCCATTAATGGCGATGTTTTCCAAACTTCCTGAAACAATTGCTGTAAAGGTTTTTTGTCCTATATGACGTTTCGTAGACATTTTTTTACATATGTAGACCAGTAAATTGAATATTGTCAGATATATCATACTCTGTTTTAATGTGTAATCTGTACATTTTTACATAAATCATAAAACATTATTAAGTTTACTTGGACTTACTGGCGGCCGTTATTAAAGTAAAAAGTCTGTAGTGCGGCCGTTATTAAAGTAAAAAATCTGTAGTGCGGCCGTCAATAGCGGAAAGGTTGCGCATGCCTGCTTTACGTAAACGTCACAATTTACAAAGAAAAAGTGAAATTTTAATGGAATGCTTTTTTTTTTTTTTCATGCAAAGAGCATCACAATTATTGCAACACTGATCATTTTACACACTGCTAATGAACTGTAAAAACTATTTAAAAAAACTACTGGAACAATATATACAAGATGCAACTGACGCCATGGATGAAATTAAGTAAATCACCGAGCCAACTGTGCTTGAATTGGCAGCACGCAAGCACACTGAGATAAATGCTGAATCTGTCTCAATCCCAGAGACAGTAAGGCTGCAGTGTGTCACGCTTGGGTCATAGAATTGTACAGAAACATAGGAGGTTGTAGAGACAGGAACTTTATTCAAACACTGCAAACAAACATGTCTCTTTCAGAAGTAAAACAAGCAGTTAGTTCTTGATTAAAGAATGGACAAACATCATAGGGGAGCACAACAGGAGCGGGACCCCCAACAAGAGCAGAGGATGTCTGGGGGAGGAGAGAGAAACAAAGCAATCGGCCAAAAAGGACAGGTGCTGTTCATGCTTTTAAGTATGCATAGCATATCACGCCACAGAGCAGCCGCAAGTAAGGCCAGCAAGTAAGGGAGCAATGTGAAAGTAGTCTTATCAGTGTTTTTAAGAGGGTTTTTTTGAGGAGCGTCTGTGTCTTCTAGGGGTTGCGTTCAGCCCCCCTGCTCACAAGGGGCTGACAGTGGTCATGATCTGGCTGCTCAACAAATGTATGGCACTGACTGATCAGCTCTTGCATGCTCGCAAATGCCACTGGGAAATGACTATAGCTGGTTGTGGTGGTTTAAGGGTTAAGAGGAACAAAATGGAAAACACGAGAACACACAGCTGGAGATGCATCACAGTCAATCAGCAGCAAGGAGAAATGAATAACGCTGTAGCAGTCCAGTGCCGCTAAGATTCACACCGTCGAAGACGGCGATTTATTTATTTTTATGGTGGAGATTCCAGGGACGCACCCAGCCCTGACCTGACCTGCACGCACTCACAAACAGACACAAAAACAAAGCAATCCGGTAATCAAACAGAAAATAAAGAATGTAATGAAATAAATGAAAATGATACCACCCCTGTTCCCCTTACAGCGATTACACATTAAATACAACAAAGCACCAACAAAACACACACAGTAAATAATGAAAAACGTTCATGATAAACGGCAACGGATGAAATGTAATGATGAAAATAGATAGTCCATAGATCTGCACGTTGAATTCTTGAATGGGAATGTAAAGATAGTCCTACCGTTAGTTCCTGAAGTGGTGAAGACGGGTTCAGGAGTGCTTCTTTCTTTGCATGATGGCCATGAATCCACTTATGGTCATCATGTACACAGGCAGACGGCAGACAATGCAGACGCCAAACACGAAACTATCCAGGAGAAAACGAATAAGTACAGGTAACCCAACAGAAGGCAGGCAGAGAGACAGGAACTTAACACAAATTACAAAAACTTTTTTTTTTGCTTTTAGTCACTGGCCCCCTTTTTAAAAGCCGTGCTGACATCCTTTGACCCCAATAGCCCCAGCACCCTTGGCAGAAGACCAATCCGAGCCACTGCTGGGAGTCGCAGTTTCAAATTCTATTGGCTACTTTCACCATCCCAAGCCGCGTTTCCTCAATAGTTGCTTCCTGTTCTCTCTACAGTACAGTATTGCCACGATAAAAGGCATAAAAATTGAGGAGGATGTTTGCGGTTTCCACTAACAGTTATTAGATAGGTTGTAAGGAAAAATCCACGAATGACTGAGGCCTTGAACTCTGAACCGCGACTTTGCAGGGGTCTACTGTGTATATGTATGTGATATATAGAGAGATATATAGATGGATATAGATAGTGAGCAGGGGGGCTGATCGCACCCCTAGAGTATATGAACGCTCCTCTAAAAAACGCTGAAAGACTACTTTCACATTGTTCCCTTACTTGCTGGGCTTACGTGTGGCTGCTGTTTCGCGCGATATGCTTCACACGTGGTACTTTACATACTTAAAAACCTGAACAGCACCTATCGGTTTTGGATTGTTTGTCTCTCTCTCTCTCTGCTCCTGACGCACACTCCTTTTGAAGAGAAAAATATGTTTGCATTCTTTTAATTGTGAGATGGAACTCGTCATCTATGTCTTGTCAAGGAGTACATTTAGACAGTTGAAAGAGACAAATGTTCGTTTGCAGGCTCCCCTTTCTCCTATGCCTATTTTGGAAGTGCCCTTTCAAAGGGTGGGATTAGATATTGTAGGCCCTCTTCCTAAGAGTAAAAATGGATATCCCTATATGCTTGTGTTGGTTGACTGTGCAGCGCGATATCTGGAAGTGGCTGCTTTGAAAAACGCCAATTCCTCCACTGTAGCCGAAGCTTTGTGCGAGATTTTTACTCATATTGGCATCCCTTTAAAAATTTTAACTGATCAGGGCACACCTTTTACTTATCGTGTGATGAAACAATTGTGTAACAGCCTTGCTATTAATAGAGTACCACTGTTTACCATCCACAGACGAATGGTTTGACTGAACTATTTAACAAGACTTTAAAACAGATGATCAGGTGAGTCACTCATGATGATCTGACATCTTGGGACTCTGTCCTGCCTTTTATTGTTTGCGGTTAGGGAATCACTGCAGGCATTCACTGGCTTGAGTCCTTTCGAGTTGTTGTTTGGCAGGTGCCCGTGAGGCATCTTGGATGTTGTACGAGAGGAATGGACACGAATCGGGACAACAGCTCACGGGCCAAGCTTTGCAGATCGGGTAATTTCGTTGCAAGATAGAATTTCTAAACTTTCTTCTATTGTTGTTGAGCATCAGCGACGTGAGCAGGAAACCCAGAAACGTCTTTATAATAGTCCCTGTAAGCTCCATGAATTCAAACCTGGTGATGGTGTTTTGGTTCTGATTCCATCTGACCCGCACAAATTCCTAGTGAAATGGCAGGGCCTGCCATTATTGAGGAGCGAATGGGGCCAGTGAATTACAAGGTTAGAATATGTGGCCGGCGCAAACCATTCCAGATTTTACATGTTAATCATTTGAAGGAGTGGCATGATCCACAGGGGGCTTACACTTCCTTGGCTGCTGTCTTTCAGACCAGTGTTGCCATTGGAGACAATTTGACTGACTCACAAAAGACAGAGTTGTTATCTTTGATTGAACGGAACACTGATGTTTTTTCAGACTTGCCAGGCATGACTAACCTTGCAGGACATAAAATCACTACTGAACCTGGTGTTAGGGTGCAGATGCGCCTGTATCGCATTTCGGAAGCATGACAGAATATTGTGCGCGAGGAAGTCAAAAAGATGCTGGCATTGGGTGTAATTCGTGAAAGTAAAAGTGACTGGTGCAGTCCGGTCATATTAGTCCCAAAACAAGACGGTACGGTTCGCTTCTGTATCGATTTCAGGCACTTGAATAAAGTCTCTATATTTGATGTTTATCCAATGCCCCGTGTTAATGAGCTGTTGGAAAAACTGAGTCAGGCGACCTATATCTCCATGCTGGATCTCATGAAAGGTTACTGGCAGGTGCCTCTTGAGAATGGCAGATGTGAGAAAACAGCATTTGTGACTTCTGACGGACTTTATGAATTTATTAGACTCCCGTTTGGTCTTCATGGCGCGCCTTTAACTTTCCAGTGTATGATGGATCAGATCTTGCGTCCTCACTCCGAGTATTCCGGGGCATATCTCGATGATGTCGTGATTTTCAGCAGTGATTTGCAAACGCATTTAGAACGTCTTCAGGCTGTCCTTGAAAGCTTAAGACAGGCTGGCTTGACGGCTAACCCTAAGAAGTGTAAATTGGGTATGTCTGAGACTCATTATGTGGGTTATTCCATGGGCAGGGGTTTACTAAGCCCGCAATTTAGAAAAGTGGAAGAGATGCTTGCTTACCCACGTCCAGAAACGCAGAAACAAGTTCATGGTTTTCTGGGGCTTGCTGGTTAGTATATAAGATTCATTCCTGACTTTGCAAATAGAACTGCTCCTCTTTCAGATCTTACTAGAGGCAGGAAAAAATGCCCTGTTTTATGGACAAAGGTTTGTGAACGTTCCTTTTTTAATTTGAAAACTGCTTTGTCGTCTTATCCGGTTTTGCGGAATCCCAACTTCTCTAAGGATTTCGTTCTACAGACAGACGCAAGTGCATTTGGTGTAGGTGCTGTCCTGTCCCAGGTTTTTCATGGGGAAGAGCACCCTATCACATTTCTGAATAGAAAATTGCTTCCTAGGGAACACAATTATTCGACTATTGAGAAAGAATGATTGGCTATTAAATGGGCTGTGGAAGTGCTTCGTTATTATTTATGGGATCGAAATTTAACATTAGTGACTGATCACTCTCCACTTCAATGGTTATACCGTCAGAAAGATACGAACGAGATGGTTTTTGAGCTTGCAGCCTTACAGTTTTACTGTCGGGCTTCGACCTGGCTCTGAGCACGTTAATGCTGATGTCCTGTCACGCCTGCTTGAACCTGGTTTGGAGTGTCGCTTAATTCACAAAAATGTGAATAAAGCTGATGTAGGGGGTGTGAGCAGGGGGGCTGATCGCACCCCTACAGGATACGGACGCTCCTCTAAAAAACACTGAAAGACTACCTTCACATTGCCTACTTGCAGCTTCTCTGTCACGCGATATGCATTCCGTGCTGTACTTTGCATACTTAAAAGCCTGAACAGCACCTATCGATTTCAGATTGTTTGCTTCTCTCTCTCTCTCCTGACATGCACTCCTTTGAAGAGGAAGATATGTTTGCATTCTTTTAATTTTGAGACGGTACTGTCATCTCTGACTTGTCAAGGAGCACGTTTAAACTTTTGAAAGAGACAAATGTTCGTTTGGAGTGTTTGAATAAAGTTCCTGTCTCTACAGCCTCCTATGTTTCTGTGCAAATCGGTGACCCAAGTGTGACTATATACATATAGAGATATATAGTCATATGAAAAAGTTTGGGAACCCCTCTCAGCCTGCATAAGAATTTACTATCAACAAAAAAGATAACAGTGGTATGTCTTTCATTTTCTAGGAACATCTGAGTACTGGGGTGTTTTCCGAACAAAGATTTTTAGTGGAGCAGTATTTAGTTGTATGAAATTAAATCAAATGTGAAAAACTGGCTGTGCAAAAATTTGGGTACCCTTGTAATTTTGCTGATTTGAATGCATGTAACTGCTCAATACTGATTACTTGCAACACCAAATTGGTTGGATTAGCTCGTTAAGCCTTGAACTTCATAGACAGGTGTGTCCAATCATGAGAAAAGGTATTTTAAGGTGGTCAGTTGCAAGTTGTTTCCCTTTGACTCTCCTCTGAAGAGTGACAGCATGGGATCCTCAAAGCAACTCTCAAAAGATCTGAAAACAAAGATGCTATACAGTTAGGTCCATAAATATTTGGACATAGACAACGTTTTCCTAATTTTGGTTCTGTACATTACCACAATGAATTTTAAATGAAACAACTCAGATGCAGTTGAAGTGCAGACTTTCAGCTTTAATTCAGTGGGGTGAATAAAACAATTGGATAAATATGTGAGGCAACTAAAGCATTTTTTTAACACAATCCCTTCATTTCAGGGGCTCAAAAGTAATTGGACAATTGACTCAAAGGCTATTTCATGGGCAGGTGTGGGCAAGTCTGTCGTTATGTCATTATCAATTAAGCAGATAAAAGGCCTGGAGTTGATTTGAGGTTTGGTGCTTGCATGTGGAAGATTTTGCTGTGAACAGACAACATGCGGTCAAAGGATCTCTCCATGCAGGTGAAAGAAGCCATCCTTAAGCTGCGAAAACAGAAAAAACCCATCAGAGAAATTGCTACAATATTACGAGTGGCAAAATCTACAGTTTGGTACATCCTGAGAAAGAAAGCAAGCACTGGTGAACTCCGCAACACAAAAAGACCTGGACGTCCACGGAAGACAAAAGTGGTGGATGATTGCAGAATCATTTCCATGGTGAAGAGAAACCCCTTCACAACAGCCAACCAAGTGAACAACACTCTCCAGGGGGTAGGCGTATCAATATCAAAGTCTAACATAAAGAGAAGACTGCATGAAAGTAAATACAGAGGGTGCACTGCAAGGTGCAAGCCACTCATAAGCCTCAAGAATAGAAAGGCTAGATTGGACTTTGCTAAAGAACATCTAAAAAAGCCAGCACAGTTCTGGAAAAACATTCTTTGGACAGTTGAAACCAAGATCAACCTCTGCCAGAATGATGGCAGGAAAAAATTATGGAGAAGGCGTGGAACAGCTCATTATCCAAAGCATACCACATCATCTGTAAAACACGGTGGAGGCAGTGTGATGGCTTGGGCGTGCATGGCTGCCAGTGGCACTGGGACCCTAGTGTTTATTGATGATGTGACACAGGACAGAAGCAGCCGAATGAATTCTGAGGTGTTCAGAGACATACTGTCTGCTCAAATCCAGCTAAATGCAGTCAAATTGATTGGGCGGCGTTTCATGATACAGATGGACAATGACCCAAAACATACAGCCAAAGCAACCCAGGAGTTTATTAAAGCAAAGAAGTGGAAAATTCTTGAATGGCCAAGTCCGTCACCTGATCTTAACCCAATTGAGCATGCATTTCACTTGTTGAAGACTAAACTTCGGACAGAAAAGCCCACAAACAGCAACTGAAAGCTGCTGCAGTAAAGGCCTGGCAGAGCATTAAAAAGGAGGAAACCCAGCATCTGGTGATGTCCATGAGTTCAAAACTTCAGGCTGTCATTGCCAGCAAATGGTTTTCAACCAAGTATTAGAAGTGAACATTTTATTTCCAGTTATTTAATTTGTCCTATTACTTTTGAGCCCCTGAAATGAAGGGATTGTGTTAAAAAAATGCTTTAGTTGCCTCACATTTTTATGCAATCGTTTTGTTCACCCCACTGAATTAAAGCTGAAAGTCTGCACTTCAACTGCATCTGAGTTGACACATTTAAAATTCATTGTGGTAATGTACAGAACCAAAATTAGAAAAAAGTTGTCTCTGTCCAAATATTTATGGACCTAACTGTATGGCAGCGACCCCTGGCTAGGATGCTCTCATGGGTGCCCACAAGACATGCCTTATATTGCAGTCCTGAGGGACAGCCTTGTGGGGGCCACTAGGTGTATCTCCGTAGGGCTTCAACCCCATCAGAAAGTGCTTCAGGGCTGCAGAATCATGTCATTGGAAGCACTGCTGGGGGTACTTGTGGCTGTGGTGAGAAACGCTTGCTTAAGAGTTTCCCGCAATAAAAGTCCTTTTGCCTTCTATGTTTTGGTCCAAGCCTGCTTGTGTTGGGTGTTTTTTAGAACTGGAGCACCCACTGGTATACACTTTAATATTATTATTATTATTGTTAGACCTATATAAACAAAACACGTGTGTGTGTGTGTGTGTGTGTGTGTGTGTGTGTGTCTGTGTCTGTGTCTGTGTATGGAGCAGTCCACTCTGCTCTCACTCAACCACAGCCACTAGATGGTGCATTCATGTACTTTTAAATTTTTTCAGCGCTTGCATGCACCTCACTTCTTGCTGCTAAAGATCTCTGTGCAGCAAATCTTGCTTCACAACAACATCTTGCTAATGACACAGATGAAGAGACACAACATCAAAAGAAAGCAAATGCTGAAGCTTAAAAACGTGGAAGTGAAACACCTCAGCAAGTTTTCACGAAAAACATTGTCTTTCTGAAGGTATTTTCTCGAGACAAAAATTAATAGGACTCATATGCCAGGAATACTGCTAAAATATGGTATCACCAGTGTGTTCTTATGAAACCCATTGGGGCAGCTCACATCCTCTGCCCTGGGTAATTCTTAAGAATTAGCTGATGCCTCTCCAAGTTCATGAATATAGTGAAACTGCTAGGGAGTCTTTGTTTTTTTTTTTTTTTTGTCCAGTTGACCACACACAGCATATTTTGTGTGTGTGTGTGTGTATATATGTATATGTATATGTATATATATATATATATATATATATATATATATATATATATATATATATATTTTTTTTTTTTTGTTCTTTATTTCGCCTTATACAATTTCTTGTATTAGGAATTTGGTAGTTTTCGCATACCCCTTGGGGTCAGAGCGCAGGGTCAGCCATTGTACAGCGCCCCTGGAGCAATTACAGGTTAAGGGCCTTGCTCAAGGGCCCAGCAGAGCAGGATCTCTTTTGGCAGTGACAGGGATTCGAACCGGCAACCTTCGGGATACCAGCGCAGATCCTTAGCCTCAGAGCCACCACTCCGCCCTAATTATATATATAATATATATATAATATTGGCTATTTGTGAAGCAGGAATATTCTGATCAACATTGAGAAGAAAACGCGTCACTCCAGTGTTTTCCTTCATGAAGAGGCTCGTCCTTTCAGTAGACACGACTCGTATGCTTCCTGATGTAGATTGCGCTTTAATGAAACGCTGTGCCAATAAGGAATATGTGAATCACCATGCAGCTTTGGGTCAATGATAAACGTTTCATGAATTGAAAAAATAGGACGTACTGAGGGTGCGATTAATGCTTTTTGATAACTTGGCTTTTGAGAGGAATCTGTCATGGGAGGGACAAGAGAAGAGTGAGTGAGACGGGTGTAATGAGCTGGGGCAGGATGGAGCTGGGCAAGGAGGCGGGTATCTGGTCTACTATAATAATGAAAGAAAAAAATTTGGACATAAGCGTCAGTAGGCTTTGTGCCATAGGAACCAAGTTACTTGATCTATTCTATAACATTTTAGTAATTATTTACTGCTCTGATTCTAATCTTTCTGATCATAATATAGGTCATTATGATAGCAATTGACAAGAAGAATTCATAATTAATTGCAGAATTACAATATTTGAGGGTTCCTCCACAGTGCCTGTTTCTTTTTCTGTCCAGCTGTTTTAGCTCTAGACCGTCCTTAAGAAACTGTGAAACACCGGCAGACACACACCCATCATCAAGATATTGATGTTTTCGGTATCAGGGGACCCTAAAATCTTGAGATCCATTGAAAACTGGAGATCGAAATTTTTGACAAATCTAAAGCCTTCGCTCATATTTTTTGTTTTATATATAAATAAATGTAGTAATCTTCCATTTAACAGTTATCATCAGATAATCAGTCTAGAATGTGTAGCTTTATAGAGCTGTATAAGTGTGTGTTTGTGTGTATAATACATAATTATACTGAAATTAATCTTTTTATACTGTATGGTTTGGTGTTCCTATTAGTAATGTCACAACCATACATTTTTTAAAATGTTGACCCTTCACACATATATCCAATACTATGTTTCTAAGTCTTTTATTGCCAAACATCAATTATAGCATTGTTCTGTGCACCTCAGAAATTATATTGGCATAGGTTTATCATACTGTTTTTCAGTAAAAGTACTGTTTTGCTATATTTTCTTTTATTTCCCCCAACTGTGCATATTTCCCTAGTCGTGTATGGTGCAATATATGATGTATACAGCTGTTTTCAATAGTAAATAGGAGTTTATTCTGTTGGGTTGGTAATGTATATATTAACTAAAATTCAGAAACTGTATTCAAAGATGTTAAACTAGTTTTAGCACCCTCAATTTCCCATGCTTGAAACCAAATTGACATAGTTTTAAAAATAATGTCAGATGCTTGAAAATGTGCCTTGTGTGCAGAACTGATTATCTTTGTCTCCTTTTTCTCAGAGTGAATGCATGTGTAGATGTTGTGGTGACAGGAGTTGGACTTCTTCAGGCTCTTGCCCTAGAACCTGGAAAGGGAAAAGACCATGAAATTCTGCGTTCAAAAGAAGATCTGAAGGAAGCATTTCTGTATCATATGTCAAAAGGTGCAGCAGCTGAGCGCTTCTATTCTGATGAGGAGATGTTTCAAAGGATTGCACGGGCAGCCTCTGAGTATCCTGGTGCTCAGGTATTTTTCTGTTATTGGAATGTTCTCCACAAATCTTTAACAGACCTGTGTAAGGAAGTATTTTAGTAAGCTGGGAAAGAAGTAAATTTTTTTTCAGTGAGCTCAGAAAATAATGATCCATTGAAATGTGGAGGGTGATCCATTGACCTATCAGGTTTTCAAAGCATCCAGTAAAGGTGGTTGAGAAAGTGGTAGAGAAAAAAAATTGAGGATCAGGTGAAAGTTAGATAGATAGACAGATAAACAGTACAATATTTTTCCCAAGGGGAAATGTAGCTTTTTACAGAACCTAAATAAATGAATAAACTTCCCCTTGGGATTAATTAAGTTTATTTTATCTAATCCAACAAATATTACAATGAAGAACAACAGCCTACCTCAGATACACACCAGAGTTATGAAGAGTAACAGGTCAAGAGTGCACACCATAATTGAGCCTACCTTCTTAATCGGCTTGTATCTTGGTTTCGTACCTAGGGAAGAAGCAACTGAACCTGCCTTTGTTTTGGGCAAAATCAGGAAATGTAATGGGCATATTTACTGTAGTGGTTGTATATATGGCCAGTTTTACAGAAGGTATTTAACAAGGGGCAGTGGGAGAATGCCTGATTTGTATGTTGATGGACAGGCACTTGGTCAATGGTTTAACAATATCCATCTGCCCAAGCTTACTCTTGACAGGAGTTTTATAATAAAAGCTGAGATGGCCATCTCAACTCATTATGGCCCTTTACCTCAAACACTCCACTCACCCTAAGCCAGGAGTGATGATATCTCATTTTTGAGCGTGCGTGTTGGTGCTATGTGAAACAAGATTTTCTTATTTGGTGTTTTGTTCCCTTCACTGTCCCTACCTTTGTACATTTATTCACACTTTATTTTTGTTTCCCTGGAGGTATTGGACACTTGTTTCCAAATCTTTTTTGTATAATGTACATTTTAAATTGATTTCAAATTTCATTTGAATTGTGTAGAAATCAATTTCAGATATTCAGTTTAGTAAATAATTTGATAAAATAAGAGCTAGAAAAGGAAAAATTCAACCCAGACACTTTTTTTTTTTTTAGTTTCTGCTCCAACATTTTTTACTTTATTTATATGCATATAAGTACTATCTTAGACTGTTATAATCATTTAACTCTGATGTTTAAAAATTGCTACTAACTTGTGTTTTCAATTACATTGATATTTTTCTTCATTCAGCTTTAATATTTTATGCTTATATATTTAAAATGTGACTTTTTAGAGAGAGCTCCAACTCAAACAAATGGTGTTATTTTTTTGCAGGGGGACTCCATGCAATATGGTAAAAGCTTACTTTTTAAAATTTATTTTTCAGAAAATTTCCTCTATCCAAATAATTGCATGTATCTATTGAAAATCCTGATTAATGTTTAATTGTTTACAGAAGTGTTTAATGGAAGAAATTTTAAAAATGCATGATTGTTCAAATTAAGAGTAATTTGGGAAAAAAACTTATTAACTAAAAGTTTTGCTCTGATACATCTGAATGGAAAATAATATTTGATTTTAGTGATTTTTACTGGCAGGTATTTTGGACTGAATTGTAATGTATGGCCCAGACTCAAACTATGAGTAAAACCATGCTTGCCCCTGCTTAAAAATGTAGAAACAACAATATAATACATGCTGCAGTGTTCTAAAGTAGCTTAACAAATAAATCAGTGGCAAACTATATCAATAAATCTTTTATTAACATACAATATATATTAGACATAACTAGAAATGATGAGATGATGCAAGTATAGCCAATGCCACACTACATGAGTTGTAGTTGAAGCAGATGTCAAATTTGATGACTACAGTTGCTACTCAATATGCATGTCAGTTTACTAGAGTAGAAATCGCTGGAGTGGTCAGCTTTTAGAAGACGGGAGACAGCTTTTCAGCACACTTTCACATTTCCAAAGTATTGCGAGCTTGCCTCACTTTTCTTACAGCCAGTTGCATGCCGCCTAATGGAGCAAATGGCCATGCAAAAGATTTACAGTACTGCAACCTCAATCTCAATTTTGTCCACTTTTTTCTTAAATTTTTCTTTACAATATAAGACATCAGACAGACAAGCTTCTCTTTGGTTTGTGACAACCAAAACACATATGTTCCTTATTCCTTATCACTGCATTTATGTGCATTTAACTTATGCTGAGTGGTCATTGGTTATCATCTTTCACATACACAGAGTCTACCTCTGTGACTTAAGACAAAATCTGACCTGTTTGACTTTGTTGAGGTGGGTCTCAGACTATTTGGAGTGACTCACACTACATGACGAGCACTCACAGGAGATTTCTACAATTGCCTCCAACCCTCTAAGATAAGTAAATAAAATCAGTGACTGAAAATTGTTGCAAAAGTCATGAAATGTGACAAGGCCTTAACTGTGCTGAAGAATTATCCGTCACGTTGCATCAATAGTACAAGTTGATTGGTGGTTCATTTGTTTACATAGTGTAGTCTTGGTCATAGGTCAAGCAACATAGAGCAGACTCTATGTAACTTAACAGATTAATGGCCTGAGGGTTTGCAAGGTTGTTGGAGTGCCATCAAATGCTAAGGTATTACTTGCTGGGTGAAAGTGGGACCATTTGTTACTGATATGAGTTGGGGAGGTTTTAAGACAATGGAAGATGCTTTCTTCAGAATCCTTTCTTGTGCAATGTCCCGTAGTCATAGAAGCCTAGGTAAATTGATGAATTGGGCCATTTTGGCAACCTACTACAGTCTGCCATTCCTGACTGAAAAGAAACTAGTCTGTATATTGTCCACTGTGCATTTGCAGTGGTTTGCGAGAATGCAGGGTGTTGAACAGATTGGCGCTATTTAGCCCTTTCAGAAAAAGTGACAATACTGTTGTCTTCTTAATGAAATAGTTAGCACTGAGGGACCATAAGAGATCTTCGGAGATGTTGACCACTAAGCAACTTAGAGCTACTATTTCAGCAACACCACTATACGGCTACACTATATTCCTCAACAGGTTCTTTTATTTGGCAGATGCTAGGGGATGTAATTGTTTTTGAACTATTCGGTGAAAACATTAACCTCCCTCCTACAAGCTTATCTTGTCATTGCACAATTGGTAATCAGAACCAGTACCAAATATGATGATAGTGTTTGTTTCTTGTTTCGTAACACAACCATTTGTAAACATTGAAAGCAAAAGTGAGCTGAGTCCAAATGATCTAAGCCTGCCTATTGACTTCAGGAAGATGATGGTGCTGAATGACAATTCAAAAAGGACTTTTTGTTAAGGTGGGTTACTGCATTCTGGCTGTAGGAATTGTCCCCTTCTTCAGTCTGTTTGACCCTTAAGGCAAACTAGTGTGCATACATTATTTCTAATAGGAACAGTTTTGTACATGCCCACAACTGTGCCGTTACTATATGCCACAGTCCAGTCTGAACAAAATAGAGAGGCACATTTAGTATTTAACGGAATCCCCAGTATTTTGTGAAGCTTGGTTCCTGTAAATAGAAAAGTGCAACAGGCCCTCATTCCATGATGCACTAAAAGCCCCAGCCAGACTTTGTTTTATTCTCTAGTGATTGCACATTTGCAATGTACAAACTGATTATCATTAGTTTCTTAGGTCTGTTCCTTAATCTCATTTATAATCCTGAACACTTCACCCTCTTCTGTTGGTGCAATCCATATACAGTAAATGAAAGATTACTCATTTATCATAATATAGTATAAGTATTTTACCTGAAAGGGTAACCTTGACTAACTTATGTAAAAACTTACGGGTTCCCTTATTCAGCTCTGGGATGTAGATCCTAATATGGTCCTCCAGAGTACCCGGTCCCTATCTGAGGTCATCCAGTGTGTGTGACTCATAACCATGCAACACCTTATAGGGAGACATACCAAGCTGCTCACAGAAGAGATTTGAAGCCTCCCTGAAAGCATAAAACATCAGTGTCTTGATGTTGTGGAGCACCCAATCAATGGCTGTCCAAGCCCATCTTTGTTAGTGCTGTGCATGATGTGTTCTGGCACATCTGTGTGTGGACTTCTTAGCATAGTCGATGGGGGTCCAACAGTATGGACTGCTTCCTAAAATCATCACTGCTTGGGCATTCTACATGCTGTCTTGTAGTGTAACCCGTCGGATGGCATTCCAGTCTGCAGTGGATAATGTGGAGCCACTTGGTTCCTGCTTAAGTTCAAAGTTTATTGTCATGTGCACATTAAGGAAACACGTTTCCCTGTACAATGAAATTCTTTCTTTGCTGTCCACTCCAAATGACAAAACCAATGTATAAAGATAAACATAAATAATAAGTAGCAGATAGATAAGTAACAGTGGCAGCATAAAGTATAAAAACAGAAGTATAAAGTGTAATTGTGCAGGTAGGTGTGTGAAGGACAAGTCAAATACAGTTGTGTGAGGTAGCTAGAATGAGGTGAACCATGATTATAAACTCCAGTAAGTTATTTAGGAGTCTAATGGCCTTGGGAAAAAGAGTTCTTTAGCCTGGAAGTCCTGCATTTTATACTGCTATACCTCCTGCCTGAGGGTAGAAGTGTGAACAGTTCATGTTGGGGGTGGGTGGGGTCCCTGAGGATCAAGGCAGTTCTCCTGCGGACTCTGCAGTTGTAGATGCTCTGCAGAGAGGGCAGTGGGGTCCTGGTGATCTTCTCAGCAGTCTTTACCACTCTATGCAAGCATTTGTAGTCCATAGCAGTAGTGTTGCCGTACCACACGGTGATGCAGCTGGTCAAGATGCTCTCAACAATGCAGCTGTAAAAGTTGCCGAGGATCTTAGTCGACATACCAAACTTCCTCAGCCTCCTCAGAAAGCACAGCCACGGTTGAGCCCTCTTGACCAGCTGTGTGGTGTTAAGTGTCAAAGTGAGGTCCTTCCTGTAGGCCGCCTCATCCCCACCAGTGATGCGTCCTATCACTGTGGTGTCATCTGCGAACTTTAGGATATCTTTGTGGGAAGCGATACAGTCGTGGGTGAACAGGGTGTAGAGGATGGGGCTGAGGATGCATCCCTGTGGAGTGTCTGTGTTTGTGATAATGGTGGCTGAAATTTTATTACCAGTCCTAACAGACTGGGGCCTGCCAGTCTGAAAGTCTAGGAGCCAGTCACAGAGGGTGGGGTGCAGGCCAAGTGCAGACAGTTTATGGGTGAGTTTTTGGGGGAATAACCGTGTTAAAGGCAGAGCTGTAGTCAACAAAGAGCATCCTGATGTAGGAGTCTTAGTTCTCCAGATGGGAGAGGGAATAATGTAGTGTAGCCGCGATGGCATCTGAGGTGGACCTGTTAGGCTGGTATTCATGCTGCAGGGGGTCCAGAGTGTCCAGTATGCTGCTCTGAATGTGGGCCAGCACCACTCTCTCAAAACACTTCATGATGACTGGAGTGAGTGCTACTGGCCTGTAGTCATTCAGGCAGGTGGGTGGGCTTTTTTTAGCAAGGGGGACAATGATTGTAGTCTTAAAGCAGGACGGAACGATGCTGTGACTGAGGGAAAGGTTGAAGATGGAGCAGAGAACATCAGCCAGCTCGTTCGTACATGTTCTGAGAGCCCACCCAGGGATGTTGTCTGGTCCTGCTGCCTTACGAAAGTTGATCTTCCTTAGTGCTTTGTGTACCTGACCTGAAGAGACTGTGGGGGGGGGGGGGGGGGTGGTTGAGTGGGTGTGCCTCCACTCTGTGCTGTTGCTGGATGTCTCAAAGCGGGTGTAGAAAGTGTTGAGATCATCTGACAGACTGTCTGTGGAGCTGATGGTGGTCCTGTAGTCTGTGATGTGCTGTAGGCCCTGCCACATACTTCCAGAGTCAGCAGTAGAATAGAAGCCCTCCAGCTTCTCTCTGTACTGCCTCTTGGCTGCTGTGATGGCTTTTCTTAGTCCGTACTTCGCAGCTTTGTACTCCGTCTCAGTGCCTGATCTAAATGCAAGAGAGCGGGCACGCAGCATGTGGCGTACCTGACTGTTTATCCAGGGCTTCTGATTGGGGAACTTCCTGACTGGTATTGTGGGCATGATGTTGTCATTACAGGTGCTAATGTACCCAGTCACGTACTCGGCATAGTCCTGTATGCTGATAGAAGAGTCCTCTAGAGTGGCTGCAACCCTAAACACATCCCAGTCTGTCTGAGCAAAACAGTCCTGCAGGGTGCTCTCAGTCTCTGGGGTGCAAAGTTTAACTTGCTTAATGATAGGGTTTGTTTGTTTCAGCCTTTGTCTGTAGGCTGGGTACAGGAACAGAGAGATGTGGTCTGAGTCTCTGTCATATAGAGTGTCGGAGTGAAAGGCCTATAGCAGCACTGAAGTTATTTCCTTGTAGCATGGGGTTCTTCATCTTCCTCAGGACATCCCCATTATTGATAAAGTATACCCAAGCCACCACTCTGTGTTTGCTTATCTCTCTGTCAAGGTGATTGTGCATCATAAGATGCTATCCAAGTGTCTGCATTGCCTTTTTATCCAACATCACCGGATGTTTGCCCGTGATGAGATTCCCTATCATTTTGTTTCTTTGAGCAGCTGATGTGGAGTCATTAAAGGGAGCCTGCCTGGGTGAGCTCAGAGAGCATTTTTGATGCTTTTTTCTAATGTCCTAGTAAGAAGGACAGTGTCATTGGTGAAGCTTAGGTGGTTCAGGTTCTGCCTGCCCATGTTTACTTCTGTATTACTTAGGGCTGTTGGTTTCTTCTTGACTTGCTTGAACCTTCAGTGGAAATACACGACTGCAATGCATCACAACACAACAGAATCTCACCACTGGTGCAGAAAGGATTTTGATGAGAGTGCAAACATATGTCAAAATGAATAGAGCGGTATCAAAATACAATACATTGTTTCAAAATAGTCTGTATTAAAAATATACAAATACAATATTTTATAATGATTAAGGCATTTTATACTTATTTTTAGTTCTGGTATTTTTTTCTGTTGTGTAGATTCTGTTTTGGGTGTTTTGCGTTGTTTTGAATTATTTCCTGAAAGTTTTTTTTTTTTTTTTTTTTTAAATCCTAAATCTCATTCTTTGTTTACGTAATGCAACAGAATGTGTCGTGATCACGATCGTCACATTCATTATATCATCAAATATAATGATAAAAATATGGAGCACTTTATTCCTTAGTTGGATAAAATCCTTGAAATTCTTATTAGCGGTAGCTGACTTTAAAACTAGTAAGCCCTAGTGTTAGGTTTCATTTTCTTTAGTTGACCTCCTGTTCGTCTTTGACTGATTTCTGTCTTGTCCTCATGCTTTGGTTGCCTGTTAGTTGGGTTGCTATCTCATTACAATTTTGACTTGTGTAAATCATCTTCTGGCTGTTGTATTTATTTCTCACCATAATCCTTGAACCGTGTTGTCTGTCACAACATATAATTGAAGTAATGTTCCTTTGTAAATGTTTGACAATAAATGTTCTGAATGAATCCTCATTTGTGTGACACCTGTAGGGTGGTAAAATACAGTCTGTGGATGTATTAGAATTGTGTGTGTAACTGTAATTGCTGATGAATGCCAGGATGTTCCACTGTGAAAAAGGTGCTATATAGGTGCCCGACCCGACACGGAGGCACATGTAAAATAAACAAGACAATTCATTTTTTCTTCACCTGTGGGCGCACGTCTTCCCCGTGTCCCACAGGCAGTACACAGTCCCAAGCACAAAACCCCAAATAAAACACACAATAAAGCACTCTCTCTTCCTCTACCACTCCTCCCTGGCAACCTTGTCCTCCTCCTCCCGATTCTGGCTCCTCGAATGGTGGCTGCTGGCCCCTTTTATAGTTCACCCGGAAGTGCTCCAGATGCTTGATTGCTGAGTTCCGGCTACACAAGGGCTCAGGAGTTTCACCTGCAGCCCATTCTGGTGGCGCCTGCAGGACCCAACAGGGCTGCCCCCAACTCCAGTTCCCATGGAGCCCTGCGGGAAACTGAGGCACCGTTCCAACCCAGGGGGGCGGCCATCTAATGTCAAGGGGGGAGGTATTGCACTGTCCATGGCTGCTCCCACCGAGCATATAACAAAGGGGCGTCCCGGCCGGTCATGGACCCCGGCCATCCACCACAATATATATATATTTAGGTTCTCCTATAATCTCATTCTCAGCCTTTTGGAGTGATTAATGATGACAAAGAGTAGGCAATAGCAAAGTAGTACTAAGTAAAGTGGTACACAAACAATTTTAAAGCTACCTGATGGTGACGTTATCAAAAAAAACTTTTTATTTACAAGATTCAGAAACATTGGTGATTTCCCCCCGTTTACAAATTCATTGTTGACAGTATGGAGGACGTTGCAGTGTTTACTGCCAGTTATGAAAGGATAATAAAAAACAAGGGGTTGCTTGCATGACTTGATGCCATATTCTAATCTTTTTTTTTTCCCTTCTAAGCATATGTGAATTGCTCAAGAAGATTGTGTGGTTCTAAAAGCACCCTGAAATTAATCACTGGATTGTTGATGTTGTGGTTTTGTTTTGTTTTTGTTTTTTTTATTTACTGCCAGTTGTGCCAAGGCTTTTGTGGTAAGCAGTGGTATTGTGAAATTCATTGTTAATTATTAGGTTATTCTAGTCCAACTCCTACTTGCCTGAAAACTGCAGCTTGACTACAGGTGAGCCTTCCAGCATGAAAATAATGATGTGTTGTGGATAATGTGTCCCTGTTAGCTTTATACCCTTAGGATGCAATGAAACTGCAATTGCCAGATCCATTTCCTGCTCCATTGTGTTCAGTTCTTGACAGTGTTATCATCAAAGCTATTGTGGAGTCTTGCAAGATGAAACTGTATAGAAAGTACATCATTTGATCTATAGTTGCCATCTTATGTAACTATTAGAGTTAGCTGCCATTTTAAAACTATCATATATTTAATGCCCTCATTTTTTTGTAGTACTCTTGATAAAACAGTTTACATCTGCATCATTTTTAGTTTTTGCTTGCTGTAAAACTGACCAAGAAAAGTTCACCTTTATTGTCAGTGTTATGTTTTACTGAAGCAGTGTTCATGTCATATAATTCCATCCAGTTAAGAACCACAGGATTTTTTTTTTCTTTCTAACAAAGATTTTTTTTCTTCAGATTGAAAGAAACAAGTATTTTTTGCTCCTTCCAAAAATGCTTCAGCTCAGATAGTGGCTGAGAAATGCAGTCAACATGATAGTACACTAAGCACATTTGAAACTCATGAGGAGAACCATATTGCATTAGAGAATTAGTCTATTTTTAAAGGGTGAAAAAGGAGAGAATACCAACAGCTCATGGTAGACATTAACTGCATTGCATCTCATTGATTGGACTCCAGATCAGCCATCTGTCTCTGTATTGTTAATTCGAGGCATGTAAGCGTGCACCTCACTGTATTAAATATGTCACATTACACTGTGTGCACAATTATTAGGCAAGTTGTATTTTTGGGATTCATTTTAATATGAAACAAATACAGTGCCATCAGTCAATCCAAAATATTAATAAACCTGAAACCTGAATGTTATGCAAAGGAAATGTGAGTGTGAACATTATCAGGGGAATACACGTGTGTGCACAATTATTAGGCAACTATTAGTGTGCAGAATTATTATGCAACTAAATCAAAAAACTTACATTTTCCCGATCTCCCTTGTTTATTTTCATCTGTTAAAGTGAGAATAATAAACAAACAACACGATTTCCAAATAAACATTTCTGGTATGAAGAAAAAAAATCGGTGACCAATATAGCCACCCTTCTTTTCAATAACAGCAATAAGCTTTCCATTCATGGAATCTGTTTCTTGATCTGCTGCCGATCAACTTTTTGTGCCGCAGCAACCACAGCCTCCCAGACACTGTTCAGAGAGGTGTACTGTTTTCCTTCCCTGTAAATCTCCTGTTTAAGTAGGGCCCACAAGTTCTCAATAGGGTTTAGGTCAGTTGAGGAAGGAGGCCATGTCATTATTCTGTCATCTTTAAGGCCTTTACTGGCTAGCCACGCAGTGGAGTACTTTGATGCATGTGATGGAGCATTGTCCTGCATAAAAATCATGGTCCTCTTGAAAGATGCTGACTGTTTCCTGTACCACTGCCTGAAGAAAGTGTCTTCTAAAAACTGGCAGTAGGTTTGGGAGTTGAATTTGAGTCCATCTTCAACCCGAAAAGGTCCAACTAGCTCATCTTTAATAATACCAGCCCATACCAGTACTCCACCTCCATCTTGCTGGTGTCTGAGTCGAAGTGGAGCTCTGTGCCCGTTACTGGCCCATCCATCTGGTCCATCAAGTGTCACTCTCATCTCATCAGTCCGTATGGCCCAGTCTTGACATTTCAGTTTATGTGTCTTGTTCAGTGGTGGTCGGGTTTCAGCTTTTCTTACCTTGGCCATGTCCCTGAGCACTGAACACCTTGTACTTATAGACACTACAGGTAGGTTGCAGTTCTGGAATATGATAGCACTTGAGGATAACTGGTTCCTGGTTACTTCACGTTTGATTCTTCTCAAATCTGTGGCAGTTATTTTGCGTCTTATTTTCTCAACACGTTTCTTGCGACCCTGTTGACTGTTTGCAACAAAACGCTTGATGGTTCTATGATCACGCCCCAATATCTTAGCAATTTGGAGAGTGCTGCATCCCTCTGAAAGACTTTTTACAATTTTTGACTTTTCAGAGTCAGTTAAATCTGTTTTTGGCCCATTTTGCCTAGGGAAAAGAAGCTGCCTAATAATTATGCACACCTATAGGGTGGCCACACCCTCCCTCATTACACAAATACATATCACCTGATATGCTTAAATCAAATCAGCATTCAAGTTTATACAACTTGGAGAAGGAATATATGCATGAAAATTATGATATGGTCAAAATACTCACTTGCCTAATAATTGTGCACACAGTGAAAAAGGAGAGAATACCAACAGCTCATGGTAGACATTAACTGCATTGCATCTCATTGATTGGACTCCAGATCAGGGCATATGTCTCTGTATTGTTAATTCGAGGCATGTAAGCGTATACCTCACTGTATTAAATATGTCACATTATATACATATTACTATAGTTACACTCTTGGACCTCAACATACAAGATATACAGTACTTGTATCTTTGTAACCTGTAGGATAAAGGTGTTGTTTTTTGTGTGGCCCATTACTTTTACAAAAAGTACTAATTGTATGTAATTTTAGGTTTAAAAAAAAAAAAAAGATGATAAAAGAAAAAATACTTTAATGCATTTCACTAACTGTCAGTTTTCATCCATCTTTTAGGTGTATGTAGGAGGAAATGCAGCCCTCATCGGTCAGAAGTTAGCAAGACATCCCCAAGTGACAGTAAGTTTAATTCTTATGTATTTTACCACATCAGAAATGGTTGTGGTTTTGAAAAAAATATATTGCAACATTGCTTTATTCTTTGAGAAAGAAACATATAATTAGTAAAAGTAATAATTAAGACTGTGAATGCAAAAGTGTATTGTTTTAAAACCATATTAAAGAGACTGGAAAAAAAAAACTAAAAAATGAAAAGCCTGAAGTATAAATAATCATGTGATGGTTCAGAATGTAACAGCATGTCTTATGTTCCTCAGCCAGACAGACACATGGCACTCCTTTTTTCATATAACTACACTGGTTCTCCTAGATAGATAGATATAGCAGCATACATTTATATCCAAATCATTGATGCTTGTCTACAGGGTTATCAGTGAGTCATCACCTATATATACGGACACACTCCTAATGTACTATGCTCCTTCTTGATCAGTCAGGTCTGCTAGTGAATGGTGGCATCACATTTCAATCCATACTTTGCATATGTAGCTCCTAGTTGATGGAACGAGCTTCCTGCCTCCATCTGAACTGCTGACTCCCTCACCGTATTTAAGAAGTGTTTGGAGACTCTCATGTTCTCTGAATATCTTTCAAATTTAGTGGTCCTCAAACTCAGTCCTACTCTGTGCTTGCAGGTTTTTGTTGCAGTCAGCGAGTCATTTTACCAACAACCAGATTCAGAGCATTGTGATTTTTATAAGACGTTAAGAATTATTTGTATTTTACCATAGCCTTATATGGTGTGACTGATGGCTGGGACCCTTGCCAAGCCAGGGCGCCTGGAGAATGGAAGGACTGGGGGAGAAATAATATCTCCCCCGGGGCACGAGAGAGCAGCCACCTTGGTTGGCATCAGGGCCATGGGAACAGAGCTTGGAAGCACAACCCAGTTGGGGCCCATGGCCACCACCAGGAGGCACCTGAACAGTTCCTAAACCTTGGACGGTAGCACTTCCGCCACACCAGGAAGTGCTGGAGAAAGGTCATCAACGAGCACCTGGAAAACATCCGGGTACAACATAAAAAAGGGGCCGCCTCACAGAGGACAGAGCTTGTGGGAGAGGAATGGAAGCAGCAACAAAGAGGAAGAAAAGGACTGAGCTTAATTGCTGTTGTTGATTTGTGTACTGTGTGCTGGAAAGGCAGCAAAGAAAATAAACGTGTTTTGGGACTTGTGTGTCTTGGTGTCTCTGTGGTTGGGCTTATCTCCACAATGGTTAACTCTCTTTAGTTGTCTGTCTATTAATCTGCCATTTTCTGTATAGTTTGCTCCCTTAAATGTTTATCTACAATGAAACTTAAAAATCAGTAGAGCTGCACAGGCACCTGGGCACTGCTTGAGTGCTGGACCCACTTACTGCTCATTAGGAGACAAAGGAGTAAACATCCAGAACACCTGAAAAAGCAGAATAAAAACTATTTCAACTTTGAAAATCTGAAAAACCAAACCTCTAAATTATCACTATGTAAATGCTTGGTACATCCTTACAAAATACAGTCATCCCTCGCCTATCGCGGGGGTTATGTTCCAGAACCCTCCCGCGAAAGTGAAAATCCGCGAAGTAAAAACCATATGTTTATATGGTTATTTTTATATATTTTAAGCCCTTATAAACTCTCCCACACTCTTATAAAAATTTCCTGCACAGTTATACAGCATAAACCCTTTGTATTCTCTTAGATATTAGGTAAGATTCGTTGAAATTATGTATGTAAACACACTGTTTATATACAGTAAAACCTAAATATTATAGATATCGAGCGTCTCCGATATCACATATGTTAAATGTTATGTTACAGCCATTACGATAGACAAGCCACCAGCAATAAATAAGTACAATGCAAGAAAAATTGTATACAGTAAAATGTGTGTACAATGACATTAAACGTACGTACATGTACTAAGTACTGTACGTAGAAAATTAATTATGACACGACGACTTGTCCGATAACGATGAGTTTAACTTTACTGCATAACAAAGGAGAACGTTACAGCTCTTCTAAAGGAGTCTCTTCAGGCGACTGCGTAGCACCGCCGTTGTTCTCCTTCCAGCGGTGTAGCTGTTCCCTTCCTTCAACATATCCAAAACTTTTACCTTTTCTGCAATTGTTAGCATCTTCCGTTGGCGCTTGGGCACGGCCCCTGAAGCAGGAGCAGATCATTTTGGAGCTATAATGAAGGGCTTGACTATGCAAAAAGATAAACACAAAAGAGCACAAAAGTTAACTCTTTACACAGTGAAACACGTTGATGCTGAATGAGCGAGATGAGACTTCCTGGTTAACTTAGGAACACAGGAACTTTACTGCGTGCTCTGATTGGGTAGCTTCTCAGCCATCCGCTAATAGCGTCTTGTATGAAATCAAATGAGCAAACCAACTGAGGAAGCATGTACCAGAAGTAAAATGACCCATTGTCCAAGCAGAAACCAACGAAGCAGCGAAAAATCCGCGTTTTATATATTTAGATATGCTTACATATAAAATCTGCGATAGAGTGAAGCAGCGAAAGTCAAAGCGTGATATAGCGAGGGATTACTGTAATAGTTGTTTTTTTTGTTTTTTTTATTCGTACATTTGACCTAAAAACATAGAAACTCAGAAATAACAGCTAACTTAATTAAGTTAGGAGTTCTAGTAAAAACAAGTTGGTAGGAATGAACCTGTAGACACATGTGGTCCCCATGTTTGAGATTTGGAGTCACTGGTCTAATTGACAATGGCATTTATTGATAGGCTGTTGTAAAATGATTAGCTAGTTCTGTGTTCTGTTTGGATTAAAGCACTTCACTTATGAAGATCAATTTTGTAATATTGTCCTGTTGTTCTTGTTTCAAAAACAGTCCCCAGACTGACATTTACTTGATCATGTTGAGCTCTTTTGTATGTCGCATTGGATAAAAGTGCCTGCTAAGAGATTGCATGTAAATGTAATATAATGGGAACTAGCTCAGTGTTTCAGAGAAGTTACTTAACCTTTACCTATAAAGTTACAGTGTTTGTAATCTGGGCTCAGCTCAGGTCCAATTGCAGTGTGAGTCTATGTTCAAAAATTTAAAGGCTGCTTTTTCACTCCCCATAATGCCTAGGTGCTACTCTGTGGTCCGGTTGGCCCCAAACTCCATGAACTTCTAGATGAGCAGATCCTTGTTCCACCCGAGTCCCTTCAGGAAACTGATGAGTACCATCTCATTTTGGAGTACAAATCAGGTAAATAAGAAAAAAATGGTTCTGTTTTGTAAGTTTTGAGGCAAATTATTGTTTTGCTGTGGATCCTGAAATGTAAACAGTTGACATAAGATGGAGGGCATGCCATTATTAAGAAGTTATTAAGAAGTATGTGTTGCATGTATGCTTCTGATCAAACTGAGTGAGTGGGGGTTTGCTTTGACTTGACAGTTTTTATCTCCAGCACTAAGGATGGGGTGTTTTGTTTATTCCATTTTATCTTGGGACACATGCTTTATGGTCAGTTTTTAAACTTGTGTTTTAATTGGTTATATTAAATGTATCTTGATTTCACTTTTCTCCCAACCAGCCCCTGTGATGATTCTGATGCCTTTTCTCTGTTGTGTTATACTGATACCTATTAGAGTGTAGGCCTTACAGAGAAAGGGAGAGCTGTAAACCTCAGCATTAGGATATTTTTAAGTACTTACTGAAAATTTAACTTTTGAATTACTACACAAATGGCCCAATTACCTGTACAATAAGATTACTCGCTTTTTTAAAATTAATGCCTTATATTGTACACTGATCAGCCACAACATTAACACCACTTGCCTAATATTGTTTGGGTCCCTGTCATGTCACAAAAGCAGCTCTGACTTGTCCAAGCTTAGACTCTGCAACACCTTTTGAAGGTGTCTTGTGGTATCTGGCACTAAAGCGTTAGCAGTGTAGATCCTTTGAGTCCTGTAAGTTGTGAGGTGTGGCCTCGATGGATTGGACTTCATTTTCCGTAACATCCCACAGATTGTCAATGGGATTAAGATCTGTGGACTTTGGAGCCCAAGTCAACACCATGTTCCTCAAACCATTCCTGAACTGGCTGGGTGCTTTACCCTGCTGAAAGAGGCCACTGCCATCAGGGAATACCTTTGCCATAAAGGTGTGTAAATGGTCTATAACAATCTTTAGGGAAATGTTGCATGTCAAAGTAACATCCAGATGAATGCCAGGACCCACAGTTTCCCAGCAAAACATTGCGCAGAGCATCACACTGCCACCATTGCTTTTTTATTCAACATTTGGATGTTCTTAAGTTTTCTATCTGTTAATGACCATTTTGTGGGTGTGTTTTACTTCTTGGGCTTAGGGTATTCAAACTTTGGCCCTGGACTATTTTAAATGAACCAGTCTTTGAAATATTTTACCTACATTCCTGCTCTGAAGGAAAAGGATGCATATGGCATATAAATAGAAAATAACTATTAAAAGCCATCTTAATTTTGAAGTAGCTGGTAATTTTATTGTGTGGTGTGTGTGTGTGTATATGTAAAAACTTTCAGTACAATACCGGCGTTTGCCACCAACAGAAATTTTCAGGTGACTCCTCCATCAAGGGCTGCATTAATAATGGAGATGACTCAGAGTATAGGAAAGGTATGGAGGAGTTTGTCTTTTGGTGCAGGGAGAACAACCAGCAACTCTACATCAAGACAAAAGAGCTGGTGGTGAACGTCTGGTGTGCCAAGGAGCCTCTGAGACCAGTCATCTTATGGGGGAGGATGTGGAAGTGGTGCAGAGCTACAAGTACCTGGGGGTCATTATAAACAACAAACCGGATGGTCTGACAACACACTGGCCTTGTACAAGAAGGGCCAGAGCAGATTGGACTTGCTAAGGAAAGACTCTGGTCTTTTGATGTATCCAGCAAGCTGCTGGAAATGTTCTACCAGTCCATAGTAGCAAATGTGGTATTCTATATGTGGTCTTCTGGGGAACCAACTTGAGCTCGAAAGAAGCACAATACCTGAACAAACTTATTGGAAAAGCCTGCTCATTCACAGGGCACACTGGATGCTGTTGTGGAAAAGAGATGGGTGGCGATTGGATTGGATGCCATTTTGAAAAATCCCCTCCAGGAGACTTGGAGCTCTTTTAGCCACAGGCTCATTAATCCACTGTATGCTAAAAAGAGCCTCAGAAGTGGGCAGAAAAGCCCCCCAATCAGGCAGTTCAATGCTTCCTCCCAATGTACTCTAAGTTTATTCTGAAATTTCTGCGCAATATACATTTTTTTATTTATCTTTTGTGAATCTCTATCCAAGTTTATATTTTTGCTGTTGTATGTACCCAAATTTTCCTTTGGGATTAATATAATTTATCTAATCTAGTATACAGTGGAACCTCGAGATACAATCACCTCTGTATACGAGAAATTCAAGATACGAGGAAAGTATGAGCAAAAAATTCGGATCTAAATACGAGCATTGGCTCGCTTAACGAGCCACAAGCCAGGCTGTGGGTGGTATGCGTGACGCGTTTCCCGATCCGCCTTGACTCGGGGTTTCACCCAAGCTAACGCTGCCCGCCCGTCAGCTCACTCAGTGTTCCTTGTTCTCCCGTAGAGTGAGGATCTACGCGTTTGTGCGCTTGTGATTTCATTGTTTTTTTTGCATTTAACGTGAAAATAATTATTCCACGATGCCTCTCAAGAAGATTGTTGCCTCAGATAGTGCTGCAAAGAAAAAAAAGGAAGCCATGGCCGTTGAAATTAAGAAAGAAACCATAGATAAACATGAGAGCCTTCCTGAATCAGAGGGGGACTCTCCTTCCCCACAGTAACCCGTTTCCTCCTCCCCACCTCCCTATCGTCTCCCTCAAGCCAGCCAGGACTCTTCATAAAGGTAAACTACAGTTATATTATTTATCAGTGTTATTTGTTAGGAAAATTGATTTTTATGTTGATATTTTTGGGGGTGCGGAACGGATTAACTGGATTTCCATTATTTTCAATGGGGAAGTTTGTTCTAGATACGAGAAATTCGCTATATGAGCTCAGTGCTGGAACGAATTAAGTTCCACTGTACTTTCATTTACCCTTTTAGGAGAAAAGTGGGGCTCATCTCAGGCCCCCAATGCAAATCGCTTTATCTTTTCTCATGATGTGTCTAATGGAGAGATGAATGTGCTGGAAACCTTTGTTGCAAGCTTGGAAGAGTTTAAACCAGAGTTGGTGGTGTTGTCAGGCCTTCATATGATGGAAGGTCAAGGAAGAGAAGTTTGGGAGCATCGACTTCATGAGGTAAGAATTTCTTATTGCTATCTACAAACTTAGTATTTGCTCTCAGTCACAATTTTGTGTAAGCAAATAAGAAAACTAGGTTTTACACAGCCCATGTGCATTTTAAACGTAGCACATTCACTTTAAACAGTGTAATATGAAATAAGATGACATTCATCCCATTCCAACGTACACACTTATTCCATTTATAAGCCATTTTCTCTATGTAATCAATTTCAGATCGTATGTAGTGAAGTCTAATTTAATGTGTTTAGGTCCTCCTGTATGCTCCATCTCTCCTTATCAGCAGACTTAAGTTGTGGCAAACCACGCCAAAGAGAAAATTGGATATATACAGGTGTAATAATAATATTGGTCAAGGCAAAACCTAAATCTGAATCCCATCCAGATATTTTGAGGGATTTTCAATAGGACAGGACACTCTTCAAACATTGCAGAGCTGAAGAGAGTCTGCATGGAGGAGTTGGAAAAACTTTACCCTAGCCAATGTTGGAGACCTCTAGACAGTTAAAGGACACACCTTATTGCAGGGGCAAAACCAGCTATGAAAGTCAAGGGTTGGTTTATTTCTTTCCAGTGACAGAAACGGCATGTCTGTTCATTTTTTACTGAATAAATTATTGCAAAGTTAAGCTTTCACTGTTTTATGTTTCCAGTTATATCGCCTTCATCTAAACATGTTTAAATGAAGATCCAATCTTGATATGTCCGCTTTTTTGCTTGTTTTTTTTATAGCTGGCAATGTCCACAATCCAAATCGTGACCATATGGTTAAAACAATTTTTGCACAGCAGGTCCTACACTGTCTTTCAAATGCCCAAACTACACAAAAAATACATAGCTCCAATCTAAGCAAGTCCACAAAAAGAAAGAAAAGTAGCCAGATGCTTTAAATGCATTTATCTGACCACTAAAATTGCATCTGTGACTCCCTTCTCAGCCTTGAAACTAAACTGCATTTCACTAACTTTCACTTGATTGTTGATTATTGAACTTAGGTGTTTGAGATGTATATTCTGCAATGTATGGATATGTGTATGTAGTGTGAAATAACCAGTCTCAACACACAAAAAACGTTTGGGGTAGCCACCCGTATACTTGAATCCTGGCTACAAATAAGTAGCAATGATCTTTACAGAATGGAATCCAAAACAGAACTGAGGTACAGTGGAACCTCGGTTCACGAACTTCTCGGTACACATACAAATCGGTTTACGACCAAAGTTTGCCAAACTTATGCCTCGGTTCACGACCACACACTCGGTATATGAACAAGCCAGTTTCCCTTTTGGTTTGTACGTGTTCAGTCTCTCCCTGTGCATTTCCTGTGCAGCGAGCGAGAGAGCACGACACACACACAGGCAGCGCAAGAGAGAGAGCTGGACGCATAAGGTAGGAAGGCAGTTAAAGAATGCGCTGGGCTTGATTTTGTTACTTTTGCTTGATGTTACTTTTCTTGGTGGTTTATTAAATTACGGATTTTTTCAAATGTTCATTTTTTTTTCCCTGTGCTTAAAACTCAAAAAGTTTTTAGCTAGCGGTTGGTAGAGCTATAGCACAAACTATTGCAGTGTTAGTTTTCTCTGTTGTTCAAGGTTTTCTCAGTGTTATTCAATGTTTTTACATTTAGTTTACTATTACACTGTGCATTCTATGGTTTAATTACCTATATTTGTGCTTAAAAACTTAAAAAAAAAAAAAAAAAAAAAAATATATATATATATATATATATATATATATATTTACATACAGTTTGTATGGTCTGGAACGGATAAATTGTATTTACATACAATCCTATGGGGGGAAATTGCTTCGGTTCACGACCAAATCGGTTTACGACCAGAGTTTTGGAACGAATTATGGTCGTGAACCGAGGTTCCACTGTACATGAAAAGTTGTTTGGTATTTAAGGCAGAGAACCAGACGTGACGTCCTTCTTGGGGCCGGAACCGGACGCCCTTCAATGGGGCCTGACGCGAAACCCTTCAGTTCGATTTCATGTTATTACAATTGAATGATTTTAATACAATTTCTTTTCTTGATCATCTTAAAAATGTAGTAAGCTCCTGCATAACCAGCTATGTAGAAGCATTATATTCATTTTTTATTAATAAAGTTAAATTATGTAGGCTTATTGTTCAGTGACCATAAAAAAAATCCACTATTGTTTACCAAGCAGACAGATTCTTCTTCCTTTTTTTTTTTTTTTTTTTTTGTTCTTTTTCTATATCAAAATATGAGCTCCTTTACTGAACACAAACTTGCTCACTGTCCACATGCAGACAAGGTGTTTTTGTTTTTAATTAAAGAACAAAATGAAAAGGCCTGAATTTTTTAAAGCAGCTTTTCTTTGAATTTCTGCTGAAAATGCACCTCTGATGCACTTTTCTTCCACTCTGAGCTCAGCTTGCCAAATGTATACTGTATATATAAAGTGCCTCTCCTCTCCCTGCACAGGGATGACTCCTAAGATTCTGTTGTTTCAGCTTATTATGCCACTTTGTTTAATGTAAAAGCCAAAATTCTGGTCTTCTCTCTCCTAACATCTGCCTGACAGCTCTGTGCTTACAGAAAGCATGACAAAATGACACGTGCACTTCTTTAAGTACTGTAATACTTTGTGTAAAGGGGCATCACAACTTCACTACAATAAAACTCAGAAAAGCCGATCGGTTTATGAGATTTATCAATCACCAGTCAAGTCATATGGAGTGAAAATCAGCCCATTTAGATCAACCACTGGTCAATTGGAGTGCCACTAGTTCTTATGTAATATCATATTTTTGGGTGTTCATGTAACATATTTTTTATGCTTATGAATAATGTCTACAAGTAGCAAAACCCAACCCTTTTTGGTTGGTTGGTGTCAAGGTCTTATTGTGGAATGCTATTTTTTCTTAATGCCAGATAAAAAAAATTACACTTTTGTCTCATCTGTTTTTAATTTATTCCGCTGTCTTTCTAATTATAAAGTCATGAACACTGACCTTTGCTGAGGTAAAAAACCCAGCAGGTCTTCAGATGTTTTTAAGGACCCTTTTGCGACTTCCAGGGTGATTGTACCCTGCACCACTGAGAGTAATTTACAGGGGCCAGCTATTCCAAGTGTTTTCCATTTGGAGATTATTGCTTTCATTATGGTTTGGTGGGCCCAAATCCATATGAATGGCTTTGAAGCCTGATGGTGTTGTGTAGCTTAATTCATTAGATAAATAAAATATTATGGTTTTATGGCTATAATAATGTGATTAACCCATGGAATGCAGAAATGTAGTGTCTACTGGTTATATCCTGAAACTGCGCTCATGAAAGGCTAATGAAAACCACGACTTGCTAATATTCTGTATGATTTTTTTTTTCTTCAGTTTACATGTTTAAATGAAAAGCTTGTTCAGGCTTTTCTGATTTTTATAAAAAATGAATTAACAATTGTACTTTTTGGTAATGGTGTTAGGATGCTTTGCTGCCTCAGGACCTTTAACTTTCCATATCTGAAAAAATATTAATTCTGCTCAGTATAAGAAAATTCTTAAGATGAACATTTGGATCAGTGTCTTGCTGAAAGTCCACATTAGTATGCTTAAAAAGAAGTAAATAAACATTTTGTTGTGGCCTAGTGAAAGTGCAGACTTAAACCTAACAGAGATTTTGTGTCGAGACCTGAAACAAGTACTTTTCTGCACAAAATCCTGCGAGTGTTTTTCAATAAATGCAGTTCTGCAAAGAACAGTGGGCTGAAAGTGCCCCATGGGGATATGAATGGCTTGATATTTAAATATAGGAAGAATCTGATTGTAATCATTGCAGCTAAAAGTAGCAAAACCGTTTATCAAGTGCAAGAGGACTCTCATTTAATAAATCACCTACTGTAAGTGAGATGCCCTTTATTCTAACATTAGATTTTGGATGAACCTGGGAACATTGAGTGTCAAAAATCTGCAATAATAGAGGAAATCAAAAAACAGTTTTTCACATCCCCATATAGTCCAACATGCATGTTTCTGAATGTTTTTGAATTGCGGTTTTTGATTCAAGTGACAACCCTACCCAAAAATGCATTTATCAGTATGTTGTTTTCTTTGAGTTACTTTATATAAGAACATAACATATTTCTTTTCTAGGCAGTTGCAGCCATATCCAGCATCCCTAATAAAGTGCCTATCCACCTGGAGCTGGCAAGCATGACTGACAAAGATTATATGAACAATATTGTGAAACAGGTAAATGTATAGGTTTAGCCTCAGTTTTTTCTTATTGCTGCATTTTTCTAATGCTCACAAGGGCTTAGAAACTGAAGGTGATGCTGTTCTGCACAAGGCTCTATCTCCATGTTGTTTATGTACAGAGTATTTTAGTTTTTTCATTTTGTGTTTTATAGCTATAGGGCTGTTTTGTGATACTATAAAAAAAAAAAAAAAAAAAAAAAGTATGATTTCCTGTTCCTGGATGATTATGATGGGAATGATGTGAATAATACAAGCATGTACAAGGAGAAATTTGTAAACTAATTTGAAAGAGTGCCCTGCTACTTAAGACCATAAACATTTTATATAACACTGGTAGAAATCATAAGATTGCAAGATGTTTAATTTGAAAGAATTACGAAAATGGTGTTAATCTTTTAAACATTTCAACACTGCCCGCTCATAAACCCAGCATATGATTTTGTGTTGATTTTGGACATGATACGTGTATTTAAACAACATGTGACACAGGAGAGGTAGCAAATGTTTTTTATGGATCAATCATTGCTCCCACTGGCTAAAATCTGGATAGGAAGAAACCCTGGACAGGGCGCCAGTCCATCGCAGGGCAAGCACACACACACACACACACACACACCCTATCCAGGGACAATTTAGTAATCCACCTCTCCTGCATGTTTTTGGACTGTGGGAGCACATGGAGAAAACACATGCAGACTCCACGTAAGGACGACCTTGGAGCAAACCCTGGTCTCCTTAGTGCAAAGCAGCGGTGCTACCACTGCACCACCATGCTGCTGTAATCATTTTGTCTCATTCTAAATCTTCTCCATATATATAATATATTACATTTACGCGGACAATATTTATCTTTCATGCTTTATCTGTAGTGGTTGAATGCCTGAGTGAAAATTAATAAATGTCTGATTGCTAATTTTGTATAGCTCAATACTGAAAAAAAAACTGAGGTTTTAATTATTGCCCCACTGGATTTGCACTTGCAATCAGTCTCAGGTTATCGACTGTTTAGTTCAACTTTATATCTTGTGTCTGGAACCTTTGTGGTATGTTCGACCAGTGATTCTTGATGTTAGGTTCTTATCTCATTCTTGTTTTTATCATCTAAGGATTATATCCAGACTAAGAACAATTGTGTACAGTGCTCAAATGGAGACATTAGTTCATGCTTTTTTCTTTTTGATTATTGTATCCATCCATCCATCATCCAACCCACTATATCCTAACACAGGGTCATGGGGGATCCGCTGGAGCCAATCCCAGCCAGGGAATTAAATCACTTTAACCTGGCAGGATGCCAGCCCACCGCAGGGCGCACACACACCAAACACACACTAGGGACAATTTAGGATTGCCAATACACCTAACTTGCATGTCTTTGGACTGTGGGAGGAAACCGGAGCACCGAGAGGAAACATGCAAACTCCACGCAGGGAGGACCCAGGAAGCGAACCCAGGTCTCCTTACTGTGAGGCAACAGTGCTACCACTGTACCACCATGCCGCCCTTGATTATTGTAATTCTTTATTTATGTGTTTAAGCAAAACCCTACTTCTATGTATTCGGTCTGTTCAAAGTACAGCTGCTAGATTGTTAACCTGCTCCAGTATGTGGTCTCCCATTACTCCAAGTTTATATTCTCTTTATTGGCCCCCGATAAAATTTGGAATCTGTTTTAAACTTGTAGTAATCCCCTGTAGAGCTCTGCATGGTCAAATACCACAGTATATTTCTGATCTTTTACACCATTATACCACCTAGTCTCCCACTTAGGTCAGCTCATCCTAGCTGCCTTATTGTTCTACATGCTCGGCTAAGTAATCCTGGGGATCGGGCTTTTCAGTCCGTTACACCAAAATAGCCTTCCTTGTGCTTTACAGGTTGTTGATAAAATTGATATATTTAAAAAATAAACAGATGCTAGCCTAAACAGGTACATTTTCATTTGGGTAGCCATTTGGTCATCCTGTTTGTGGTTATGTCTATTGGAATGTTAGTTTGTTTTTAATTTGCACTGTTTGTAACTGTGTGTTTTAATTGTTTTTCTTTATGTACAGTGCGAGAAGCACTTTATAAATAATTATAATAATAAAAAAAACCCCACTAGTTACCATTCACAAGAGAGTCAGGTGGTATGCTTCATGGGGTGTAGTGTTGAGTATTTTACTAAAATAATTCTGAGACATGGATCTTGTGCAGCAGCCCAACTGTTATGAACTTCGATATGTATTTATTTATATGTCATGAACAAGCATGCTAAATAATTTTTGGGGGGCATTCTTGAAGACATGTTTACCCTTTGTGCTTGAAGCTGATCTTGAAGCATCTACACAGTAATTTTCTTAAGTTGTAGCGGGGCTACATAGTTAGTGTTGTCAAATGTCAGTTCTGAGTGCGTCTCGTTTCCATTGTCCCGTTTGCTGTTTGTGTGTATCAGTGAATGCCGTCCCCGTAAAGGGGGACGGATGATGGAAGAAGACCACAGCCTCTAACCTGGAAAACACCTGTTCGCAATTAATCAATTACAGCCGTCACAGGACTATTTAAGTAATCAGAAAGGAGAGAAGAGAGGAGAAAGGAGACCATTCGTTTTCAACCACGTATCAACTTACTTGCTGTTTTTCCACATCGCGCCTTTGCACCAGTTTGTTTTTCATTTTGCCGGACTGCTTTCATCCTTCATCTGCTGAGACCCCGGGGTCGATTCGCCATCCACCATACGCCGAGGAATCACGATGAGGTTGTTCCATTTGCCGGGAAAATCAAACGACTCATTTACCACTAGTTCAGTCATCTGTATTCAGGACAGTTTTTATAACCGGACTCAAGTTCACAATCGTTCAGTATATCATTCATTTTTGTTATTCATGTTTTGTGTTATATGTTACAGGGGCAAGGGAGAGTTTTGTTGTATTTATATATGGTGGTGTCTCATTGTTGATGTGGTGGAGGGATATTTATATTTATATATGTTTCTATTTTTGCATTTGTCTTGTTTCATTTAATACATTTAATCAGTTTAATTTTACATCATCTGCTTTTTTGCGTGCTTATATTTACACCGTCGATTGTGGGGGGAAAATGAATTTGTTAAGAGGTACGGCTTGATAGTTAGATTCATCTCAGTAAATTATCCAGGCCACAGGTCTTGGAGGTGTAGCTGCCGGCTGGGTACGGGGTTGGCCGTTACAAAGTGACTGCTTTACAAACTTATTTTACAATATTAATCGGCATCTTCAACTATGATCTGGCTTATAAGAGAGAGGGAGAGACAGTGAGCATGTCCTGCAGGTGTGCTTGTGAATCTGACCTCCTACAGCAGTAAAGACCACCTCAGAAATATCACATATGAGCAATTGGTCCGTGAAGCCTGCCTGGCCGATAGTGCAGGGCGCTGTCTGTAATAATTCAGATGTCTTCTGTACATATTCCTTCTATCATTATACAGACATGGATGGACAAATTAGTTGGTACTGTTACAGCTCACTGAAAAAGTGCCATATGCCCTCTTAAAAGTGATTAAATAACAATCAGTTGTATCCTGTATACGTGCATGCCTTTGATATGTCATTAACTAAAGCAGGTATGGAAAGAGATCAAGTATTGCTTATTCTACAAAGATATTAAATGGCCTGGGCACATTTGTTGGCACTATTTGCCATTCATAGTCAGTTCTCATCCTTCTACCCTTAGAGCACCACAAAGCAACTACACACCATTGACTACCTGGGGGTGGGGAGAAGGAGCTCCTGCAAAGCATTGAGCACCATGAGGAAACACATGATGGCCATGTGGGGGGGAAATGGGGGAGCCTGTGAAGGATCAAGCTGTTCTGAGCAATGACATACACTTAACAAGCTTTGTCCCCAGTGAATCGACACAGTAATGCCTGCATTCAGAAGTGCTGTGCAACACTGTTAAAACTGCAGATGAATTAGAATGCCACTGCTGTGATAAGACAGCAGGCATGGGCTGGCATACCGACCTAGATGGTCGCTCCCTGAGAAGTGACAACAGGTAACTGATAAAAACTGAAGAAAAACAGCAAAAACAAAAAGTTCTTAAGTGCAAATACGCAGCATTGGCCCTCTTAAGAGGGAACTAAAACAGTCTGTGCATCATGTTCATCACTTTTCAGGTGTAATATGTTTGTCACTTCAAGGCACATTATAATGATGGGTCAGTAATATGGATTACTATATGCGTGAGTTATCATTTAGCTGGTTTGACTGCATTTTTCCAAATTGATGAAGGGTGCTCCAGGTTATCTTCTTATGTATATGCAAATATTCCAAACCCAAAAATATCTGAAAAACTTATGATCAGAGGCATTTCAAATTAGGATTACTCAACCTGTATGTATTGTGTGTTTGCGTTCAGATAAAGCTAACTTCTTTAAGCTTTTTCTCCCAAAGTCATGGTTGTCATAGGTGTGATATCCTGTGATGATGATAGAAAATTTACTGCTGTGCATGTATCTAACTGCAGTGCTTTGTGCCACTGCCTCCCAGATCCACCATTTTAGGTTCATATTGGGTCATCGTCTGTGTGGAGTCTGCATATTGTTCCTGTGTCTGTGTGGATTTTTCTCTGGGTATTTTGGTATTCCTCCCATATTCCAATAATATGTGTTAGATGGATTGGCATTTCTTAATTGTTAACATTCTGTGTGAGGCAGGCCTGTGATGGACTGGCACACCACCCAGGCTGACTTCTTTCTTGTGCCCAATCTTATATAATGTGGGCTAGAGTAAGTGGGTCTGAGAATGTTTGTTTGTTTTTCTACATATGTAACCTCTCACTTTGTTTTGTTAGCAGGTCCTGCCAAGAGTGAACTCAATTGGACTGAATGAACAAGAACTGCTGTTTGTCTCTCAAGCTGGTTCTGGCCCTCATTCAGAATTACATTCTTGGAATGGCTTTCCAGACATAGGGAAGGTCAGTGACATCTTATTCTGGATTATCAAGGAGTACGGGCATGGTGAAGAAAACAGTGAAGCCAGTCTCACCCGTATCCACTTCCACACTTTGGCCTATCATATCTTGGTCACTACAGATGGTTTTTGGTCCAATCAAGTGTCGGCAGTGTCTGCAGGAGCAAGAGTTGCAGGAACTCAAGCTTGTGGTACGGAAAGGATTGATATCGGCAGAGTCTTTCTTAAAATTCCCTTTGAATTCCAAGTTTCTGCTTCTGGCACTGGACATAAAGTGACATTAAATCCATCAAACCCTGTTACTGTGTGGCAAAGAGAAAACACCTCTTTCTTTTTAACACCTGTTTTAGTCTGTAAAAATCCTCTTCGGACTGTAGGATTAGGAGACGCCATCTCAGCAGAAGGACTGCTATATTCCGAAATGATCAAAAAGTAATGAATACTGACTAAGCCAAATGATCACCCTTAGCATGCAAAAACAGAAAGAAATCAATGATTTTTTGGAACACATAATCAAGAATAATGTTCACAGTGATGATTAAGACGTAACCGTATGTAGTAATTGATCATTTCAAATTTAGAATTGATATTTCCATTGATACAAATGGGGAAGGTTCTTCAACACTTCCCACAATACCTGAACATTAGTGAAGGTCAGGCCAAGGGTTGGCTTACCTTATGTTCAATTTGGAATGCTCATTGCACTCTTGTGTCTGTCTGTTGCTGGGTGGAACAACACTCTGTTTCTAGAAGATGAAATCTCAAGTGTGCAATACTTGTTGGATGAGTGGAGATATGGCTTTGTTTTTCTCTTTCATAAAACTTATGGACCTTTAGACAGAATGCACTGTAAATGTATCCATCATCCATCCAATATGTTGTTCACTTTTGAATCTAGAGGGTCTTATGCTGTTGTAAAAAAATGCACACCCTGAATGTCCAAAAAGTCTTTGTCAGAGGAACTTTGGTTTAACTGGTGCAGACGGTTAGAGACACTACAGTGCCTTGACATTCTTTGAGCTTTTCTATGTGCACATCCTGTTCTATAATGCTGTTACCATAAACTTTGGGTCAAGTTAGAGGTTTTTAAATAGCCATCAACTTTAAAATTATGCAAAATCAGTTAATTATTAAAGGTACAGGGTTATCAAGCTTTAGAGTGAACTGAAAGATGATGCTCATGGCGAGATTATTTAGTGTCCTGTGTTGCAAATCAGTTGGGATGATTGATGTGCAAGTCTGAATTGACAAAATTCTAAGGAATTTAACTCAATATGTATATATTTGTATGTAATTCTTTAAGTTCTCTGGCTGTTTTTCTAGAGTCTACAAGATGATTAGTGTTTGGTGAGACATTTACCAGGACAGTGAGGATGCTTTGTTTGAACTTATTCATTAATTATAAAACTAGAAAGCACCGGTTAAAAGCCATGGAGTTGATTTCTGCAACTAAAGTGGGATCTCCTCGAAACACTGTAGAAACTGCATCATGGGAGGCACTCGCAGTAGGTGGGAGATGGCGTCAATCTGTACTTTACAAGCACTCCAAATGCAGAATTTTTTTCATTTAGTATTAGCTTCCTGTTTTTAAGTAACTGATTTGATAAAATGTAAAATATTTTTATTTGCTATTTCTAGTGCTGTGTTGAGATTTTGCTAAATTGTGGGAAATTCATGTCCATAAAATTACCAGTAAGGTTTCAAATTGTCTCCCAAAAAGCCACATTTTATGTAACAAAAAAATATGAAAATTACAGCTTTTTACAAAACAATTTTCAGCTCTTCTTGTGAAGTCTTAATGTTTTATCCAAGTATATATTTCAGTGATAATTACCAGCTTTTATTTTTTTTTCTCTACTACTATTGTATTTTTATAGAGATTTCTCAAAGTGAACTAATTCAGGTGTGTGCATGATGTAACAAAAGAAAAAAAAAAAAAAAGGTATTTTTTATACGAAATAATTTATTGTTCACAATATAAATTTGTGAAATGTTCCATACTAAACCGCTATCAGTGCGGCCGCGGTAAACAAATTTAACACCAAAGTAACAGTCGTGCGTTAGGAGAGATGCCCTTTAATGTGCTACTACAATCGCTTCAACCTGAGCAGAAATAAAAATAGTTTCATAAAATTAATTTTGACATGGAAAGTCTCTTTGTCAGCACAGACATCTTGCTTCCACACATATTTCGTATATACTGGAATGTAGAGAATAGGATTGTTGGAAGGAAGAGATTCATATGGTACTGCACTAGCCTGTGAACCATTGTGCATTAAATGAAGAAGTCCTTAGCCTTTATGCAATTTTTCCTGCTGTGTAAAATAAAATGTATTACAACTTCGGCTTTCGCAGTTGTTTCAGTTGTGTGGAATGTCATGGTTTTTTCTTTTTCTTTTTTTTTTCTTTTAGAGTGAAGGATTTTTTTTGTTTGAATGTATGAGGGGGGGACCGAGAAATTCCTGGAATCGGTCAATAGAATAGTGTTGTGTTTGTTTTTTTTTCTCTTTTTATCACAATTCTAGGAATTTTTAGTTTCCCTATAAGACAGACTGACATCATCCATTTTGTCGTGGCTGAAACACAAGTCCTTGGCTTATCAAGCCACTGTCAGACACTCTTAATATCAGCTTCTTCTTGACTGGGATTCTCTTGGGAATGTAGCTGCTGCGCCTTATCTGATAAAATGACCAATCACAGGCCAAATGGCATCTTGAAGATGACTCGTTGAGGTAACATTTGTATGCCCAACATCAATTAAAGAGCCATAACTTAACGATTGGCAGTCTGGATCGATGAAACTTCACTCCAATTGTCAAGCAAAAAGGATGGGCTTACAGTGCATCCGGAAAGTATTCACAGCGCATCACTTTTTCCACATTTTGTTATGTTACAGCCTTATTCCAAAATGGATTAAATTCATTTTTTTCCTCAGAATTCTACACACAACATCCCATAATGACAACGTGAAAAAAGTTTACTTGAGATTTTTGCAAATTTATTAAAAATAAAAAAATTGAGAAAGCACATGTACATAAGTATTCACAACCTTTGCCATGAAGCTCAAAATCGAGCTCAGGTGCATCCTGTTTCCCCTGATCATCCTTGAGATGTTTCTGCAGCTTAACTGGAGTCCACCTGTGGTAAATTCAGTTGATTGGACATGATTTGGAAAGGCACACACCTGTCTATATAAGGTCCCACAGTTGACAGTTCATGTCAGAGCACATCCAAGCATGAAGTCAAAGGAATTGTCTGTAGACCTCCGAGACAGGATTGTCTCGAGGCACAAATCTGGGGAAGGTTACAGAAAAATTTCTGCTGCTTTGAAGGTCCCAATGAGCACAGTGGCCTCCATCATCCGTAAGTGGAAGAAGTTTGAAACCACCAGGACTCTTCCTAGAGCTGGCCGGCCATCTAAACTGAGCGATCGGGGGAGAAGGGCCTTAGTCAGGGAGGTGACCAAGAACCTGATGGTCACTCTGTCAGAGGTCCTCTGTGGAGAGAGGAGAGCCTTCCAGAAGGACAACCATCTCTGCAGCAATCCACCAATCAGGCCTGTATGGTAGAGTGGCCAGACAGAAGCCACTCCTTAGTAAAAGGCACGTGGCAGCCCGCCTGGAGTTTGCCAAAAGGCACCTGAAGGACACTCAGACCATGAGAAAGAAAATTCTCTGGTCTGATGAGACAAAGATTGAACTCTTTGGTGTGAATGCCAGGCGTCATGTTTGGAAGAAACCAGGCACCATCCCTACAGTGAAGCATGGTGGTGGCAGCATCATGCTGTGGGGATGTTTTTCAGCGGCAGGAACTGGGAGACTAGTCAGGATAAAGGGAAAGATGACTGCAGCAATGTACAGAGACATCCTGGATGAAAACCTGCTCCAGAGCCTCTCTTGACCTCAGACTGGGGCGGCGGTTCATCTTTCAGCAGGACAACGACCCTAAGCACACAGCCAAGATATCAAAGGAGTGGCTTCAGGAAAACTCTGTGAATGTCCTTGAGTGGTCCAGCCAGAGACCAGACTTGAATCCGATTGAACATCTCTGGAGAGATCTTAAAATGGCTGTGCACCGACGCTTCCCATCCAACCTGATGGAGCTTGAGAGGTGCTGCAAAGAGGAATGGGCGAAACTGGCCAAGGATAGGTGTGCCAAGCTTGTGGCATCATATTCAAAAAGACTTGAGGCTGTAATTGCTGCCAAAGGTACATAGACAAAGTATTGAGCAAAGGCTGTGAATACTTATGTACATGTGATTTCTCAGTTTTTTTATTTTTAATAAATTTGCAAAAACCTCAAGTAAACTTTTTTCATGTTGTCATTATGGGATGTTGTGTGTAGAATTTTGAGGAAAAAAATGAATTTAATCCATTTTGGAATAAGGCTGTAACATAACAAAATGTGGAAAAAGTGATGCGCTGTGAATACTTTCCGGATGCACTGTATGTGCACTTAAAAAACAGAACATCTGATCCTTCCTTGAGAAACTCTTGCGCACTCCAAATCTTCTCTCTCTCTCTCTCCATCAAGCTCATTTCTGTCAACTTGGCCATCACTTCTACTCTCTGTAACAGAGAGCTTATAGGATGTGGCCATAACAAAGGTTAGAATGATCCCTTTACTCCAAAGGGAAATCTGGTGCTGGACTGGAAGGATGGAAGATTTGCCTGTATTGGAATTGAACAAAAGGGCCACAAGTCCAACCTGGCTAAAGAAAGCAAGTGCACAAGCACAGAGAGACCATACGTAAAAGCCACACATTTTGTTTTGCTAATGATGGAACCTGACTGATCACAAGGCACCCAGCAGGCATAATTCTGCCAGCAACCCAGGACATTGTATGTAAAAACCTTGAAGATGAAAGTAGTACTGCCTGCAGCCAGATGGTGTGGCAAAGGCAGAGAAGGACAAGAAGACATGAACAATGGAAGAAAAGCACCCTTAAAGATCTTTCCATGTGCCAGGACAGGAATAAAACAACACCTGCATCAGCCCATAAGCACACCTGCTTTGATTCAAAGAACTATTGATTTGTAACTAAATCGTTGTTAAAGCCATCTAACATTATTTATTGGTGTTACTGTAACTGAACAGTAATAACATTGTGAGGGGTAAGTTCCAGCGGTTAGAAGTTTCTTCCTAAATCTTGCTAGAGTGCACAGAGCAGCATCTCACACACACAACCCTAACCCTAAACCAGTGTAGACTAGCTGTGCGCAAATTAATGCCACCTTCACAGTGCAGGCATCAGAAAATTAATAACTATGATTGTATCCATCTTCAATATAATTCATAAGTTGTGTTCCTTAAAAGCGTATAAGTTCAACTAAGCTGTCATAATTTTATGTTTTGTTGATACTGTTGTAGCCGCTGGAGTGTAAGGCGAGTTCAGACACGGGTAAAACGCATGCTGAAAGAAATCTCTCCGTCCAAAAGTTTGTTTTAAAATAGTTAGTGAAAATTCAAAGCAAATAATCCACACAAGAATATTCATTGAGTGGTCTCTCTCTCTCTGTCTATTGGGTTATTTGTTGAAGTCTGTACCGTGTTCAGATCACAAAAGAGAAAGTAAAAGTTACATAATATAGGCTTTCAATAATTTATGGGCCTCATAGGTTGCATAGATACCTTCATGTTTCTGGCTTCCCTGCTGGAAGGTAAAATGGAGATCTCTCACATCTTCTGCATCCTTTCAAGAGATCAATGTTGATGACAACTGACCATTCAGTCAATTAACTTTTCCAAAATATCATCTAATAACGTTTTGAAGGTCCCCAAAATACTGCAGCACCTGACCTGCTGCTCTTATTGGACATGGTTTGAAGAAGAGCTGCGGAGGTTTTCATTTTTTTTTGTGTGTTTTGCTGGCAAAAAATCTTCATTTGTGCTAGACCTCATCTTCAGTGATCATTGCTCACTTGGACCACATTCTCCACCAGGTTTGTTTTTTGGATCTGTTTTGTTTGTGTGTGTCCGGCTCGACGTCTGTGTGTTGAAGCACACTTTCTCTCCAGTATTATTTCCTAACCACATCCATTGCTGTTGTGGTGTAGTTTGGAATTCACATAAGTGTTTGTAATTCTGCCTTCTCAAGTACATCACCATAATGGAGAGGCCACCAGACTCCTCCGTTCTTTGACTGGTTTATTGTGTTCATTGTGAATTGTGCCTTTTGTAAATACTGTATACAGCCTCATTTTACTGTTTATTATATCATATTTCTTCCTTTTTATAAACAGCATCTGTAAATGATAAAATAAACTGTCACTTTGCTGTGAAAATTGTTCATGATCAGATGATGAATTTTGCCACCGCTACAAATTTTGTCATGCCAGGTAGGAGGCAGAGTTAATTCATCTCCTGTTTTTCAGTTCCGTTTTTCCATTTGTGTCCTTACAGAAGATGACTTTAGTGAATGGTGCAGATCTCCTCAGTGTAGGCCATCTGGATAGGCAAAGCAGTCGCTTCTCCACATTATGTGAACTTCAGAGTCCCTTGTAGTGTACAGGAAGCCACTGGTCCCTGACTGCCAGTGTATCTCATCACCGAAGAGCATGGATCAGGGAGAAGCCATCAAAGAGACACCTTGAAGATCTTTATCAGTACCTAGAGCAATTGGAATCCCGTGTCTCTGCTTTAGTAGGTACCATCATTACCAGAGACGACCTGCTGCACCACATAATCAAGGTGAATCTGTTATGCTGCTGAGGATTTGTCAACCCAGATGTAGCATACTGAGAAGTCTTTTGCGAGCCTCATACAGTGTGTGGAAGAGAAAATGATGGAGGAAATTCAGAACCAGGTACGTAAAATTTATAATACTCTGTTGCATCTACTAAGTCAGCCAACTCCAACAATGGGGGAACAGGGTGGGGATTTGCAGCTGAGAACAACCCTCTCTCTCTCCATCTGCGCTCTGCAGATGGACTGTCCCAAGCTCAACCTTCAGTGCTTGATGATAGTCGAGTTTATTCATCACACTAGCATGCTTCTGGAGCTGAATGTGGCAAATGGTGAAGACTGGTTGGCTCCTGGTGGTTCATGGAAAGGTGTAACATATGCATCTGGGAGGAATTCCATGCCACCTTTCTAGCTGCCTTCTCTCCATGTCATTATAGCTTCTGGGTAGCAAACAAAGACCATCAGAGTGTCTGGGGGACTTTGTTTTTTAGTTGTGTGCTTTATCTCAGATGAAGACATATTGCAACTTGTCCTTGATCATCATGCGGCTGCTACTTTATGGGAGGTGAACAATGAGGGTAGACTCTCAAATCACGGTTCCCAGAAGCCATGTTCCCCATGGAAAGTACAATCCTGGCCAGAGAGCTGATGTGACCATGGTTCAGTCCTCATTGCCTCGCGTAGTGGTGACCACACTAGTACAGGGTGTCCAAAGCAAGGCAGACATTGACACTAGTAGCACCTTTACCCCTATGCAGAGAAACTTGGAAAAGCTTCAAGTTCCCCATAAGCAGATAAGGCAAGGTGAAACAGTAAAATTCTTATTTGCAAATGAGACATGACACAGCCATGGGCAAGGCTACGTCAGACTTTTGTCCCCAAACTTTACAAAGTGAGTTCAAGTTTCTAACCTGGAAGACTGCCACCTGTTGACGCTCTTGCATTTGGGTATAGTAGATTTCCAACTGCATGGCCAAACCATCTGGGTAGCACCAGTGTGTTATGCCACCACATTCACACATTCAATCCATTGCCGTACAGCTTATCCTAAAAGTCGAGTACTTAAGGAGATGGTCGACCAGAATATGGTTGAAGGGGTGGTCGAGCATTCCTTTTCAGCTTGGGTGGCTCCTGAGTGTTTCTACAAAAGCCAGACAAGAGCTCTCATTTGTATTTGGACTGAACAAGAAGACACACCATGATGCCTATCCCATGCCCCTAGTTAATGATATTCGTCAGCTGTTGTATGGGGAATTAGTGCTTTGCTCCTTGGACCTGAGGTTGGGCTATTATCAGGTGAGGATGGGGAGTGAAAATATAGAGATGAAGGCTTTGGTCATTCCAGATGGATTGTTCTAGTTCAGGTAATGCCCTTTGGACTTGAAAACCCCCAGGGCATCATTTAATCAGAACAATTTAGATGAGAACAGGCCATTCAGCCCAACAAAGATCCCCAGTCCTATCCACTTCTTCTAAAATAACATCAAGTTGAGTTTTGAAAGTCCTTAAAGTCCTACTGTCTACCACACTACTTGGCAATTTATTCCATGCGTCTATGGTTCTTGGTATAAAGATAAACATGCTAATGTTTGTGCAAAATTTGCCCTAAACAATTTTCCAACTGTGTTCTTGATGAACTCATTTTACAGTAAAGTAACAGTCTCGATCCACTGGACTAATTCCCTTCATAATTTTAAACACTTCCTTTTAATCTCCTTTTTTCTTAATCTTTCCTCATAACTCATCCCCTGTAGCCCTGGAATCTACCTAGTTGCTCTATTCTGGACTTTTCCAGACAAGAACAAGTGGAATGGAACAGTTCTCCTCATCCCTTTAACAACTCTAGAAGGATATGGAGAGTCTTCTGGAGGCTTGACATGGTTGATCTAACTGAGAACATGAAGAAGTATAGATTAGTTGAGAGAACAACTTGCCTCTCTCTATTGGGCGATGGTACGCATGTTGACCTCAAGAAGACCAAAGCAATCACATACTACCTGACACCCAAGGAGGTACTCCGCTCCCTGTATTTGGCTAGGTGGTTTCACTGGTTCATCCCACAATTCACTGACATCGTAGCTATACTATTCCAGCTGTTTGGATGTGGTGGTTGTTGTGAAATGACTCATTTCATACTCTGAAGAAGGCTTTAGCATCATCCGTCTCGGCTTAGCTATATTTCAACATTGTCCACTCCCAGACAGAAGGTAGAGAAGATGATTTCTGTATTAGGCACCGAGTACCATTACTCCACAACGGAGGAGTAGTACCTCGCTGCCGTGTGGTCTGTACAGTGAACCCTAGTTTATCACGGTTAATCCGTTCCAGACTCTACCGTGATAAATGAATTTTCGTGAAGTAGGATTCTTTATTTATAAATCGAATATTTTCGCAGTTAGAGTATAGAAAACCTGTTTACGACCTTCTAAATACGTTTTTTAACATTATCACAGCCCTCTAGACATGAAATAACACCCTTTAGTCACCATTACACTCGTATTACCCAATATATTAGACAAAATAAGAGAAAATAAGACATATTAGACGTTACAAATATCATATTATTACTAGGCTCACCCGCCTTTTAAGGCGACCGACTTTTATCCTCAGTTTGTGCGCTCCATGTGTACATCGGGCATGTAAGTGTAGGGAATGAGAACATCAAAGTGCCCATTCATAACATCTCCCGAAAACCTAAGTTTTTTTAATCCCCTCGAATGCCTGTCCAAACTTGGAGTGTAGGACTCCATAATAATATACTTGAAACTCATAGAGGAACAACTCTCCCGCTGCCATTAGCTCAGAAATGGTACCATAAGTTTGAGACTTTGACATTTCAGTGAGATACTGAAGCTCATTTGTATAAGAGATTCCTGACGGCATCATTGTAAATGGCTGAAACCTTGACCAATTACTTAAAACATGTCGTACAATGTCAGCCCAAATCTGTACCGCTAAAGACAGAGTTTCATGCACTACATAAGCTATAGATGAGAATAAGCAAGCACCATCTCCCCTGATATTTACTACGCGGTGAGGCATTTGTACTCCATCAACATTAATTATTTCCAGAGACATCATTTTGTCTATTTTTCCAGCGCATCGCGCACAAAAGCAAGGGAACGATGGGAGCACCAGAACTCTGCTCACATCGCGTCGCTTCGTACCGCAAGTAGTAAGTCTGTGATACGTGGAATACCGCTACGCTTTGTACTCACAGGACGGAAGGACAATCCTGACCGCTTTTATATACAGTAATCCCTCCTCCATCGCGGGGGTTGCGTTCCAGAGCCACCCGCGAAATAAGAAAATCCGCGAAGTAGAAACCATATGTTTATATGGTTATTTTTATATTGTCATGCTTGGGTCACAGATTTGCGCAGAAACACAGGAGGTTGTAGAGAGACAGGAACGTTATTCAAACACTGCAAACAAACATTTGTCTCTTTTTCAAAAGTTTAAACTGTGCTCCATGACAAGACAGAGATGACAGTTCTGTCTCACAATTAAAAGAATGCAAACATATCTTCCTCTTCAAAGGAGTGCAAAGCAAGCAGTCAAAAAAAAAATCAATACGGCTTTTAAGTATGCGAAGCACCGCCGGTACAAAGCTGTTGAAGGCGGCAGCTCACACCCCCTCTGTCAGGAGCAGAGAGAGAGTTTATTTTTCAGTCAAAAATCAATACATGCCCTTTGAGCTTTTAAGTATGCGAAGTAACCGTGCAGCATGTCCTTCAGGAAGCAGCTGCACACAGAAGGTAGCAACGTCCGTATCGTCTAGGTGTGCGAACAGCCCCCCTGCTCACACCCCCCTACGTCAGCGCGAGAGAGAGAGAGAAAGTAAGTTGGGTAGCTTCTCAGCCATCTGCCAATAGCGTCCCTTGTATGAAATCAACTGGGCAAACCAACTGAGGAAGCATGTACCAGAAATTAAAAGACCCATTGTCCGCAGAAATCCGCAAACCAGCAAAAAATCTGCGATATATATTTAAATATGCTTACATATAAAATCCGCGATGGAGTGAAGCCGTGAAAGGCGAAGCGCGATATAGCGAGGGATCACTGTAGTAGATTATTGTACTGTACATTTAATTACACACACACATAGTTCTTACACACAACCACTAACCTATGAAGGCACGACCTCAGTAGGAGAGTCTACAGGTGGTGCAGTATCTTCAGCAGGTGCGTCGTTGTCTTCTTCCGCTGAAGGAGTACTAGGAGCAGGCAGTGGGTGTCTGGGTGCGCGGCTGAAGAACATCTTGATAGGCAGTTGTTGGCGCTGTCTTTTCATATACGTGAGGAGGCTTTTGTAGGGTATTTCCATCTTTGATTGTATCCAAGAGTTTCACCTTCTCCTGGATGGTAAGCATCTTCCTCCGGCACTTAGTTTTATTGTCAGAAGGCTTAGAAAAAGCAGCACGTTTAGGAGCCATCAGGGGGCTTCTCAGAAAGCGTATGTATAGTGACGTAAGCGTGTATGAAAAAAAATCGTGATAGAGTGAAGCCGCGAAAGTCGAAGCGTGATATAGCGAGGGATCACTGTAGAGAAGTAGCACCATTTTTTGTGGGGATCCAAGGTTAAAATCCACATGGACCACAGGACTCTGACCTGGGCTTCTCAGTTCACCAGGTGGGTGCTGTGCTTGCATCAATAATAGTTCAAGATGGTGTTGCCAAAGAGCTGTGCGAATGTTGTGCTTAATGCACTCTCAGAAGTGAATGGTCTAGTATAAGTGGTGGCAACTTCTGACCCTTGGCTGGAACTCCCCCTTAAAAAGCAGGACATTGTACAAGTCCATTTGGCCAGTTCTGTATGCATGGGTTTAAGGAAACATTCAAGGGAGATGGCTGGCTGCATAAAAGTACATTTCAAGGTATATTGATGTATGCCGATAAAGGAGCAAGGCTACCATTCTTGGGAGTGTCCCTCAACCCATATGTGCACCACTTCATGCACTGGCGGCCATCTTTGCTGGAATATCAACCAATTCTAAATCCTGGAGGTGGATGACTGCCTGATTTGTCATAACCATAAAATGAACCGCTCTTCGTCGTTTTCTCTGAGCATGCTGTAACGGACTGCTGCTCCCTCCAAGGCACTTTGCAGAGGAGTAATTCAGAGATACAATGAACGGCTTTTCTCCTGCCTGATTACTGATTTGTCCTGTTAGAGGAGAAGTTGCGTTCTTTAATTAAGATGTTGATTTCTACCACAGCCGACCGCACAGGAGTGTTCACCTGCTCAGCCTGCTGCTGAACTACAGCTAGCTAATGTCACTCAGTAAGTTACTGGACTTCTTGTTCTTGAAATGCTGCAAGTCAACTCCTTTTTTTGTACAAAAAGTTGTCACAATCAGGAACAAGTAAAGTATCCTGTCATCATCCATACCACATAACAACCCTGACTATTCATCTACTGGGCCTTCATTTGGGACCTCCTTAAACTACCTGTTGGTCTGGTGCTGACCTACTCGGGCTCTTCGGCTCCCCTTTAGTCTTTGAAAATGTGGGACATTTTGTTGGTCTTTAGATCTTTTTGGTTTTGTTTTTTTTTTGCCATTTGCCTTTATTTCTGGTTTTGATCTTTGGATTTCAGATTTTGATTCATGTTTTATTGATTACATTTGGATTTCAGTTCCATTTCAATATATTTGTGCTTGTTGAACTTTGTGTCATTTAAGAATTTTGAATCCTTTGGATTTTCATCTTTTGCATTTTCATTATTTATTTAGTAAATTTAATAATTGTTTTGTTTCTTTGTGTCTGGAGTTTTGAACCATTCCCCTCTCTCTCTCTTAACTACTAGTTGTGGGCCTTTCCTGGGAGTTAGGCCTAGGGCCTCGTGTTTGTAGTTGTGAGCCCTAAATTCACAACAAGGGGGTATACAAAGACACCAATGACAGAAAATGGGGCCGCCGTCCAATTCAGTTTTATTGCTTATGTGTCAAAGACAAGTAATAGAATAAGTGTAAAAATATTTGATCTCGCTTGCCCTACGTGTACCTTCAGTGTTCGCTCTTCTTGCGCCATTCTTCATATCCTTGTGTCTCTGCATCTGTTGCCCAGCACTTCCTCTCTCAATTGCATTCCCATAAAGTCTGCTTCTCAGACTCTGTCATTTTGAGATGTGGTGCTCGCCTCCTTTCCGGTTTTTGACTACCACAGTGGTAGGCAGGCTGTGATTTACCCCCATGAAGACATCATCTGTGTTCTTGGCGACTTTGGTGATTTGGGCTACGCCTCATATGTCACTCAGTAAGTTACCTGATTTCTTGTTATTGAAAGGCTCAACTTCTTTTTCTTGTACAAAAAATGGTCACAATGAGGAACAGAACTTTGCACTCCCTAACGTTACCAGGTCATCATCCCTACCACTGGGCCACCAAAGCCAAACTGACCAATCAGATTGCTTGGAGGGAGCAGACTCACAAACTTGTGCACACTACTCAACCCCATCCACAGTAGCTTTTTATTATTTTTATAAACTTTATTAATCCTTGAGGGGAAACTGTCTTTTAAGCATGAACTTTGGAGGTCAGAGCGCAGGGTCAGCCATTGTCCAGTGCCTCTGGAGCAATTTTCAGGTTAAGGACCTTGTGATATAGCAGATGGATGAATTCACTTTCTATAGATTATTTTATATTCACATATCCAAGGATAGAAAAGCAAAGCTAGCATTTCTGTTTTAAATATAATAATTAGTTTGACAATTGGGCGGATCTTATTAATAGTAGATTGTGGCATGTGATATAATTGAATAATCACAAGGCCAGTACTTTAGTTGGTCATCTACAGTGAATGGTTTATTTGGACTTTAGAAATGTATTGTTACAGCATAAGAGTTCACATTAAAAATATGGAATGGATAAATATGTGTACAAATCTTTTGTCATGCAAAAAATGAATGACTTTCAAGAGGACGGAATACTTTTGCTTGCCACTGTATGTGTGGGTATGTTTGCACTCCTCTAATACACACACTGCTCGTTTCGTTGCGTTACTGTAGTCTGGGGGTTATTTTCTCTTTCCTGGTCTACAAAAGTCACCAGAAAAGGGGATCAAATTAGGGCTAAGGTTCTCTCCATTTCTGAACCTACTGTGTTAAACTCTTACTACTGCTAACAGGTTCTTGTGTGTGCCGTGGTCCTCTCATTGTAAGTTGAGGAATTCGCTACTGGGTGAAATGAGCAGACAGATGACCAGGGCCTGTCGTGGCGAAAGCTCAGAGCAAAAGACGCACCAAAAGGTTTTCACCTGAAATGAAGGCTATTAGGATTCATAGGACAGGCAAACAGAGTTTATAGAAGTAAAACAATAACACGGACTCAACCCAATTCGGCCAAACCGGACTGAGCCCCGAAACAATTCAACAATCAAAGTTTATATAACCATTTCTTATCATTGTGACCTCGCTCAAATTAGCTCATTCGCTGTTCCCGTCCGACTCCTCTGCAGCCGGCCACCGGTATTTTTACTGTCTGTTGTTCATTTTTATTTTCTGTTTTGCTTATTTTGATGGGCCTCGGCCGGGCAGATGTTCCTTCTTCCATTTTTGGGCTTTCTCTTATCATTTCCCCTTCCTTGGCTTTCAAGTTAGTTTACTTGGTGGCCAAAACTACGCTTTAATTAAAAAGAAATCTGGTATGTGCCTTTATTTAACCATTTGCTTGGCAAGCCTGACTTGCATTAATTTCTACACTAAGATTAATGCTTATTTATTTATGCTAACACATGAATATTCTAATTTTATTTTCCATATATTACATCATCTTGACCTCATTTGTAACAATGCCATTGCTGTCCATTCTGTCTCCCTACTCCAGCTGTCTTCTCGCGTGCCTACCATGACCATTTTTCTGTATTTTGTCACTGGTATCTTTCCTCACTTCCTGGCCTTCAAACAGCTGGTGTTCTTATTCCCCCGTCTGTTGTCCTCGGGTAGTTTCTGTACGTCATTCTCTTTCTTTTCTATCTTTCTAAGTTTCCCAATATTGGTTATTTTTTCTTCAAGCTTAACTAAAAAATGCAATATGACTAATGTCTTTATTTAACTATTTGCTTGACACATCTAATTTATGCTAAATCTAATGCATCAGAAGCTGTTAATTACTTTTATGTCTATTTATGCTAATACATCAATTTTTATTTTCTGTAGGCCCTGACCAATTTCTCAATCAGAAGCTGATTTGCTGTTGTTAACTAAATCAGTTTATTTAATTCCAAGGCTTGTTGTCGTTCTCATTTTATTACAGCAAACATTTCCAAAACTATTGATTTTTCTTTTTTCTGAAATGTTTTAGCGATGTGAGCAGATCACAATTATCGAGACTGTCCCCATTCTTTATCTTCCTATTGTATCGTTGTTCTGTGGAATAACAAACGGTACTTGAACTTCTCAGTTGTGTTGTGTTGGTGGACAAATGAAAACAGGACATGCCTACATTCCTGTGTTAGCCCTGACTTACACCCCTCAATAGCTCGGCGTCAAAGCCTTAGCGGGGCCAGGACTTGGCTACCTCGGCATTCTCAATTCTAACAGAAGGAACATTTGAACAAACATGTGAGGGCCACACGCCAACCAGGCCTGGTCGCTGCCTTTGAAAGAGCTAAACAAATACGAATCACTTGAACAGACATGAACAAGGCAAGCTGCAGTGAGGAAATATTCAGACTTTAATCAAAACTTGTGTTTATTGGCCGAGAAACCAGGCATTGATTTGAATAATCTCTAAACTCCCATTCCTAGGTAAAATTCTGGAAAAGGCAGTCGAATCCCAGCCAACTGCTTTTCTTAATAAACGTCAAATTTTAGATGCTTTTCAGTCTGGCTTTAGGAAACCACATTCTACAGAAATGGCGCTTCTTAAGGTGGCTAATGACCTGATGGCTGCTGATGGGGGGGGGGTGTTTGGTCCTTCTACGTTTGGATCTTAGAGCAGCACTCGATACTGCAGACCATACGCTTCTAATTGAGCGGTTAAATCATTGTGTGGGTATCTCTGGGACTGCCTTTGTAGCACTGCCACATAATCTATTGTCTGTTTACCTTTTGTCTCTGTCATCCTCGGTGTAATCCCAGTTGCTGCCTAAGCCCCCCATAATAAGGTGAGGTTGAGGTTGGGAGCAGGCGCTGATGTACCCACCACATGATGAACCACCCAGATTGAGATGTGAGTGCAGTTGTGCAACGGGTGACACCTCAAAAATAAAACGAACACTTTGAGACAAACGGCTCTAAGGAGGACCCTGTGAAGGGTCTGCTGCTGAAACTCTGGGGGAGTTTGGGGCCAGTTGACATGGAAAGAGGACACTAATGTACAGTTGAAAAAGGCAGCAAGAGAAGCAGAACTTCTGTCAAGCTGCAAGCATTGTGTATCCATGGCCAGAGAGAAGACTGTCTCACTCAAGGATCTGAATCCATTCCCACTTTTGGAGGAGACCACCTCAAAGACTTCACCACCTGACACACTCTGGGATAGAAGCGAACAGGACAGTCATGAGGGAGTAACTTGGGTGAGCTGAAAGAAATCTTTGCTCGTCTGGGATAGCACAATTTGGGGTTAATAAGAGAAAAAAAGGACTACCATTATCAGAAGTGTCTGCACTGCTTGGACTTTGTGGATTGTTGGTCCGGTCAGGTGCGGTTGGGGAACATTCACTGGTAAAGCGCGTTGACGCACCCACCACGCAACGAAACAGCTCAGGATCCCGGTTGGCAACCCCCCCGGCAGACACGCGGTCCAGTCCCACCCTCCAGAAATGACCTTCTATCTGCCGCAGCCAGGTGTTATGTGGGTGACCCCTTGGCCTGGTCCAGCCACTCGGGTCACCAACAATGAGGATTTTACGAGCTAGATCATCCTCTGAGAATCTCGGCACATGGCCGTAGTGCCGTAACTGACGCTCCCTCACAGTTCAGGTAATGTGCCTCATTCGGGACTCCATGAGCAACCGCTCATTCGACACAAAGTCAAACCAATGGTACCCAAGGATTCTCCAAAGATACACAGTGCCAAAGGAGTCCAGTCTTCATCTCACGTCACTGGATGGTGTCCTTGTCTCACAACCATATAGCAGGACATGAAGCACCAGGATGCTAAAGACTTGGACTGTCGTCCTTTTGCAAAGATATCAGAAACACCAGACACCCCATTCCAGCGACCTCATGACCCCCCATGCTCTCCCAATCCGTCTGCTGCCTTCATAGGAAGAGTCACCAGAAACATGAATGTCACTGCCAAGGTCAAAGGTTTTTTTTCCTTCTTCTTTTGTGTTATTTGCATTCTGTATATGTTGGGTGTGGGTGCGTTTTTTGGATCTGGTCGCTGCCACTTATGTTTGTGTAGTTTTATAAAATTAAGTTATTTCTGCCTTGTCTGTTTCCCTCTGTCATTTAGTTGATATTTAGTAAATTATATATATTTATTTACATCTATCAATATCACAGAACGGGGTCCAAGGGCGGTTTAAAGTTCACCTGCTATCTGCCTCAAGTACACCAGCAAAAGTGTGGCGACATATAGTGTTATCATCCAGGAAATGGTGAAGGGTTATACGTTTACTGTTTGTCAAAAAACATTTCTCAGTTGGCGTGGGTGAGCACATCAGCCCCAGCAGCTTCAGCATGGCTTCCTGCCATCTTAGACCTGAGTTCCTGTGCAGACGTACAAAACATGTGCTTCCAAGTGATGGAAAGCTCTCTTGTGGATTGACCGCTGTATCCCTCTCAGTCCAGGCTCTCACTACTCCACAGGAGCCACACTGACTGGACTGTTGAGATGTGTAGTGGTATTTGTGCTGGGAGAAGTGGAACCAATACACGTGGGTCACCGGGGCCCCCCTCTGGAGCCAGGCCGACTTGAAGCCTGTACATTGGGGTTTACCCCGGTAGACGAGAGGGTAGCCTCCCTCCGCCTTCGGGTGGGAGGACGGGTCCTGACTGTTGTTTGTGCGTATGCACCGAACAGCAGTTCGGAGTACCCACCCTTTTTGGAGTCCCTGGAGGGGGTGCTAGAGAGCATACCTTCTGGGGACTCCCTCGTACTGCTGGGACACTTCAATGCTCACGTGGGCAATGACAGTGAGACCTGGAAGGGCGTGATTGGGAGGAATGGCCCCCCCGATCTGAACCCGAGTGGTGTTTTGTTATAGGACTTCTGTGCTCGTCACGGATTGTCCATAACGAACACCATGTTCAAGCATAGGGGTGTTCATATGTGCACTTGGCACCAGGACACCCTAGGCCTCAGTTCGATGATCAACTTTGTGGTCGTGTCGTCGGACCTGCGGCCACATGTCTTGGACACTCGGGTGAAGAGAGGGGCGGAGCTGTCAACTGATCACCACCTGGTGGTGAGTTGGCTTCGATGGTGGGGGAGGATGCCAGTCAGGCCTGGTAGGCCCAAACGTGTTGTGAGGGTCTGCTGGGAACGTCTGGCAGAGCCCCCTGTCAGAAGTAGCTTCAACTCCCACCTCCGGCAGAACTTCGACCAGATCCCGAGGGAGGTGGGGAACATTGAGTCCGAATGGGCCATGTTCTGTGCCTCTATTGTTGAGGCGGCTGACCGGAGCTGTAGCCGTAAGGTGGTCGGTGCCTGTCGTGGCGGCAATCCCCGAACCCGTAGGTGGACAACGGCGGTGAAGGATGCCGTCAAGCTGAAGAAAGAGTCCTACCGGTCCCTTTTGTCCTGTGGGACTCTGGAGGCAGCTAATAGGTACCGGCAGGCCAAGCAGAATGCGGCTTTGGTGGTTGCTGAGGCAAAAACTCGGGCATGGGAGGAGTTTGGGGAGGCCATGGAGAACGACTTTCGGACGGCTTCGAGGAGATTCTGGTCCACCGTCCGGCGTCTCAGGAGGGGGAAGCAGTGCAGTGTCAACACTGTATATGGTGGAGATGGTGCGCTGCTGACCTCGACTCGGGACGGTGTGGGGAGTACTTCGAAGACCTCCTCAATCCCAATAACATGTCTTCCAATGAGGAAGCAGAGCCTGGGGACTCGGAGGTGGGCTCCCCCATCTCTGGGACTGAGGTCACCGAGGTGATCAAAAAACTCCTTGGTGGCAGGGCCCCGGGGGTGGATGAGATATGCCCGGAGTTCCTCAAGGCTCTGGATGTTGTAGGGCTGTCTTGGTTGATACGCCTCTACAACATCGCATGGACATCAGGGACAGTGCCTCTGGATTGGCAGACCGGGGTGGTGGTCCCCCTCTTTAAGAAGGGGGGCCGGAGGGTGTGTTCCAACTACAGAGGGATCACACTCCTCAGCCTCCCTGGAAAAGTCTATTCTGGGGTCCTGGAGAGGAGGGTCCATCGGATAGTTGAACCTCAGATTCAGGAGGAACAGTGTGGTTTTCGTCCTGGTCGCGGAACAGTGGACCAGCTCTACACCCTTAGCAGAGTCCTGGAGGGTGCATGGGAGTTCACCCAACCAGTCTACATGTGTTTTGTGGACTTGGAAAAGGCGTTCGACCGTATTCCTCGGAGAATCCTGTGGGGGGTGCTCCGAGAGTATGGGGTACCGGACCCCCTGATAAGAGCTGTTCGGTCCCTGTACAACCGGTGTCGGAGCCTGGTCCGCATTGCCGGCCGTAAGTCGAACCCGTTTCCAGTGAGAGTTGGACTCCGCCAGGGCTGCCCTTTGTCACCGATTCTGTTCATAACTTTTATGGACAGAATTTCTAGGCGCAGCCAGGGTGTTGAGGGGGTCTGGTTTGGTGGGCTCAGGATTGGGTCACTGCTTTTTGCAGATGATGTTGTCCTGCTGTTTGCTTCATCAGGCCGTGATCTTCAGCTCTCTCTAGATCGGTTCGCAGCTGAGTGTGAAGCGGCTGGGATGGGAATCAGCACCTCCAAATCCGAGACCATGGTCCTCAGCCGGAGAAGGGTGGAGTGCCCTCTCAGGGTTGGTAGCGAGATCCTGCCTCAAGTGGAGGAGTTCAAGTATCTCGGGGTCTTGTTCACGAGTGAGGGAAGAATGGAGTGTGAGATCGACAGGCGGATCGGTGCGGCGTCCGCAGTGATGCGGGCTCTCCATCGGTCTGTCGTGGTGAAAAAGGAGCTGAGCCGTAAGGCAAAGCTCTCAATTTACCAGTCGATCTATGTTCCTACCCTCACCTATGGTCATGAGCTATGGGTAGTGACCGAAAGAACAAGATCGCGAATACAAGCGGCTGAAATGAGTTTCCTCCGCTGAGTGTCTGGGCTCTCCCTTAAAGATAGGGTGAGAAGCTCAGTCATCCAGGAGGGGCTCAGAGTAGAGCCGCTGCTCCTCCGCATCGAGAGGAGTCAGATGAGGTGGCTCGGGCATCTGATCAGGATGCCTCCCTGGTGAGGTGTTCTGGGCACGTCCAACCGGGAGGAGGCCCCGGGGAAGACCCAGGACACGCTGGAGGGACAATGTCTCCCGGCTGGCCTGGGAACGCCTCGGGATTCTCCCGGAAGAGCTAGAAGAAGTGGCCGGGGAGAGGGAAGTCTGGGCATCTCTGCTCAAGCTGCTGCCCCCGCGACCCGACCTCGGATAAGCGGAAGAGGATGGATGGATGGATAAATTAAAAAATGCTTGCTTCAGCATACAGTGGTAAATTAAAATACACCGATTGTGAGGAAAGAACTTTGACTTGAAAAACACCCAAAAAAGTACCATAGGCCAAAAACACAAAAACACACACCACCACTGGCAATTTCTAGTTCCATCTTGCTCTCTGCAGCAACTTTATTTGGGTGGGCTTCTACCATCATCTTCTGTGTAAGGATGAAAGTCACGGAGCCCTGGCAGAGATGCTGTGCTGCTCCCTGAAATGAATCCAACAAAGTGATCAGTGCAGGGCTGAACAGAGACAAGTAAGAAAAGAACACACAACAGAGAGAGATTTTGGTCTACAAGTCATTGGAGAATGTGATCACCCGCCCAAGGGATGGGATGTCCCATTTCTACAGCGTACTCACCTCTGTGCTGTAATGCAGATCTGTGGAATGTAAATCCAGACCCCCAGAGGTGCAGCTGTTTGAGGTTCATCACTGGTTGGCTGGGTGTGGGGGACACACAGCCCAATCCTGTCCCGTACATTCTTGACTAGGGAGAACATTGGTGAATGTGCTGGCCATGAGAAACTCGACAAACAGCATCAAGAGCGGGTTGAGTCATTTCTGTTCTTCCAGGAAGACATCTGCCATTTTCATGCAGGAACAAGATGAAGACCAACTGGATGATGGCCCTGACACAGGTAGTGCTGGTCAATGTCAAACTCACAAAACAACACAGTAGAATGAGCACAGTAGCTGATAGCACCCCACGCCATGATGCATGGAGCTGCTCACCTGTTCTGTGTCAGATGCATCCATGGCCATCATGTATTCCCAGGCAGATTCTGCTTTCATCACTAAAGGTTCCTCCCTCCAATCAGCCTGTCTGAGGCAGCACAGAATTGTCTCATCGTGTATTTACAGTAAAACTATTCGGTTTAGTGCTGTTGCAAAGTGCAATTGAGCTGCGTAGTAGCAGCAGATTGAGACAACAAAACTTCAAGATGCACAGTGCAGTGGCAGTTAGTCTTAGAGTAGCGCACACATCGATGATCTCACAGACGTAGAACAGTGGAGAACGTTATAAAATGAATACCTACACAGATCATACAGACTGTGACGGCCATGAAATAGCGTGGAAGTGCAAATACGTAAACTGGAACCTCTATAACTGATACAAATCCTAACACACATCAGCAAACCTGCAACTGTCCCAATTTGTAGCGCAGTAGTGAATCAGTCTGCCTTACTTCTGAGTGATAGAACAACGAATACTGACCAATTCAAACCGTCGTGCTGCCCAGGGATAAAACAAGGATTGGCTTCTACATTTTAAGCTCTTATTTATTCTTAACTATTGGCACTGCGGTTAGTAAAGTGCACGTCGAGTTTCTTCCATGCTGCATTACTCCAAAGTACAGTGGAAGTGTCTCTGCGTGGTCTTCCAAGGCAGATGTTCAGTCTTCCTTAACATGAATCTCACAGACACCGTGCAAGTGTGTATTTCACGTGGCCATTAGGCATTCTTTGTGAATATTGTCTACCATGTGGTGAGATATTATATGCCCCTCGAGATTCATAAATTGTGAGTTTGCAGTTGTTTTTTTTTTTTTTTTTTTTTTGCAAATGGGTCATGAACAACTAAACAGGAGTTTTTGGAGCTTGGCAAAAGGTCACAGAAACTCAAACAACGTATAAGACAAAAATATACAAAACAATTTTTGTATCACATAAAATATGTAAATAGTGTTAATGTAATATTTGTTAGATGAAATGTATACTATACAGTACCTTTAATATTAAAAGTTAATTTGGTAAGAATTGTACAACTACCTACCAGCTACCTTCCACCTTGACTGCTCCCTTAGTTATTCAGCAGATCTCCTCCCAGCTGGCTCTCACTCTCACTCTCGCTCTCGCTCTCGTCATCTTTCTCAGCTCTTGCCATTCTCCAGCTCACACTCACTTCCCAATTTTTGCTTTTTTTTCTTCTTATCTGTGTGACAAGCCCCTTGCATGTGCATGTTGGTGCTAGTTAACCAGCAGATTAAGATACCACTGCCCACCACAGCTAGGGGGGACCCCAGAGTATTATTTGTGAATGTGAAGGGGTGACCTGTACCTTTTGCTGATGCTTGGATTTTTTATCGTTATTAGAATACGCTGGACACGTAACAGATGAAGAGTATCAAAATCATCAAGGACTAGAGAATTTGCAGTTGAAATAGCAGTTGCCATCAAGTTATCATGCTCTACATATTTATGTTTGTTTGCTTTAATTCTATATTTAATTGTTTAATGAAAAAAACGTACATTCTGGAGGTCCCTGTAAACCTAGAAACACAGCTACTGTACTGTAGTGAAGGGTATTGATAAGGGAATTTCAAGGCCTTTTATAGGCCCCACATGTGTAATACTCCTGCAGTCTGCCTCGCAGTGGCACTGCTTTTGATATCATTTAATGAAGTGTCTGTTTTATGTGGCTGACTTTTTTTTTTTTTTCTTTTCAGTGCTCTGTCCCATGAAACCATTCAGGAATGCATAGCGGCCAGTCACCAATTACCAGTGTGCCATTGTTACCAAACAATCAGACGCTCGGCTGACTGCACAGGCCACAACAGAACTGGCTGGGGATTAATCTCATTAGTTAATCCATTTTTAGAGTTCACTATCTCCAGAACAGGCACACAAGGAACTGAACCTGACCCCAACAGCTTTGTGTGTGTGTGTGTGTGTGTATACTATCCATCCATCCATCCATCCATTATCCAACCCGCTGAATCCGAACACAGGGTCACGGGGGTCTGCCGGAGCCAATCCCAGCCAACACAGGGCACAAGGCAGGAAACAATCCTGGGCAGGGTGCCAACCCACCGCAGATGTGTGTGTGTATATATATATATATATATATATATATATATATATATATATATATATATATACACACACACACACACACACACATACTGTACATGTGTGGTAGAATTACTGCTCAGCAAGACCCAAAACCAGCACTTGGTCATGGTGGGCCGACTCACATTATACGATTATTCAAGTATGCAGATCAGTGAGGTGTGGGAGAATTTTAAATTACACAGTGAATGTGCAAACTCCACACAGACTGTGAGTAGACCTGGGCTTGAACCAAAGTCCCTGAAGCTGTAAGGCAGAAGCACCAGGCAGTGCACCACTTTGCCATCTACACATTGATCAAGTGATCCATATGTTCTGCTCCAGGATGTGACAATAATGTCTGAGCTCTTACATCTCATCAGTAGAATACGTAAAGTGTAAAGCAGTCAGTGCAAGGCAGCTACAGTGTGGTGATTAAATAAATAAAAGAACAGCTTTAATGGTGTAACTGGACACAGTAGACTGATGAAGGACAGCAAACAGGGATAGCCGAAGGCAAAAAAAAATCAGTAAAAGGGAGATCAGGAGCAGTTCCAGTGCTCTTTCAAGTGAACTGAGAAAGAACTCATGTGTAAGTGTCATTTCAATGAAGCAGACGACCAGAACTTCCCTGTTGGGGCCATTAGTACAGCTAGTAGCAAAACAACAAACACATAACTAAACAGCCAAGCTACACGCTCTGCGACAAAGTCGGCAGTGACCAGCATTCACAAAACACAACTCCACTTTGACACGCCGCTCTGTGCACCCATCTGACTTTGTTACTATTAAGCTCATCTGCAGTCCAGTAACGACTTTGGTTTCGTTTCCCACATTTACTTGCTATGGAAGTGCATCTCGGTAACTGGTAATTAAAAAATACAAACCACTCATTTGTACAAATTTATTTCTAATATAAATTAACAGTAATATTACATTCCTATTTTAAATAGTAAATACAGAGCTTTTTACAAACATAAAACTTGATTAATGTATTTGCAAATACAAAACTTGTACAATTTCACATTATTAACATGTTTGAAATAATCCAACCTGTACAACTGAGATATGTTTGGGGTGAGAATGGCTTTAAAAATTCCTGTGTTTTTTTTAAGCCTATCAAATAGGAACAGGATAAAAACTTCAATTGTGTTTAAAGTAGTTAAATACTTTTTTTAACAAAAATATTCTAATATATAAAAGGAATTCTAACGAAACACCTGAAAATCGAATGATTGAACTCTTTGTGTACCTCTGCGCTCCTGTCCTGTCCACGTTCCCTACTTGTCCTTGACTTCCGGAGTAAAGCTGGACTCGCCAGTGTTGGCATCTGTACACACGTCAGGCTCCAGTGGCAAAGACGGGGGCTTTTGGCGACTCCCACCTGTTTATTACAAAACAGACACCAAGTTCACCTTCACTTTCTATACTGGATAAAGAAAGAAGTAGTACAGCTCCAACTGACCTTACCATCTGACAGTCATTTAGAAACTTAAAAAACAATGCTGGATTTAAGGACTCAGTTTCTCTTTATTATATATCTGTCTTATGTAAGTGTGTATTATTTCTTTTTCTGTATACTACAGTAATCCCTCCTCCATCGCGGGGGTTGCGTTCCAGAGCCACCCGCGAAATAAGAAAATCCGCGAAGTAGAAACCATATGTTTATATGGTTATTTTTATATTGTCATGCTTGGGTCACAGATTTGCGCAGAAACACAGGAGGTTGTAGAGAGACAGGAACGTTATTCAAACACTGCAAACAAACATTTGTCTCTTTTTCAAAAGTTTAAACTGTGGTCCATGACAAGACAGAGATGACAGTTCCGTCTCACAATTAAAAGAATGCAAACATATCTTCCTCTTCAAAGGAGTGTGTGTCAGGAGCAGAGACTGTCAGAAAGGCAGAGGAAAATCAGTAGGGCTGTTTGGCTTTTAAGTATGCGAAGCACCGCGGCACAAAGCTGTTGAAGGCGGCAGCTCACACCCCCTCCGTCAGGAGCAGGGAGAGAGAGAGAGAGAGCGAGAGAGAGACAGATAAAAACAAGCAAGCAAAAATCAATACGTGCCCTTCGAGCTTTTAAGTATGCGAAGCACCGTGCAGCATGTCGCTTCAGGAAGCAGCTGCACACAGAAGGTAGCAACGTGAAGATAATCTTTCAGCATTTTTAGACGAGCGTCCGTATCGTCTAGGTGTGCGAACAGCCCCCCTGCTCAATCCCCCTACGTCAGGATCAGAGAAAGTCAGCGCAAGAGAAAGAGAAATGTAAGTTGGGTAGCTTCTCAGCCATCTGCCAATAGCGTCCCTTGTATGAAATCAACTGGGCAAACCAACTGAGGAAGCATGTACCAGAAATTAAAAGACCCAATGTCCGCAGAAACCCGCGAAGCAGCGAAAAATCCGCGATATATATTTAAATATGCTTACATATAAAATCCGCGATATATATTTAAATATGCTTACATATAAAATCCGCGATATATATTTAAATATGCTTACATATAAAATCCGCGATGGAGTGAATACGCGAAAGGCGAAGCGCGATATAGCGAGGGATTACTGTATTTATGAATTCTTCTTATTTGAATTTGTTTTTCTTTGACCTCTCGTAAAGCACTTTGAGCTGCTGTGCATCACTTGCATGAAAATGTGCTACATAAATGTAATTGTTGTATGTGGTGTCTACATATGAATGACGAGTTAACTCTGTGCCCGCGACTAAGTGGTGCATCAGAATGGTGGTAAAGGGGCTGACGATATACTTGAGTAATGGCAGATAAAACAACCCAATATCAACCCAGAAAAAGAAAGTTTGTGTCGGTCATTAATGGCAACTAAACTTTAAATTATTGTTTTAAATTTCATTTATTTTATGGCTTTTGCAAATATTTTAGTTGCAGTCTGGAGCCCTGGCATTGCTTGTACAATAATCTGGATGCTCATTTTGACTGTCTGCACAAAACACAGCTTTAACTTTTGATTTTTTTATTGTTTAAGGGCCTCTGAACTTCACCTCACCCTGGCAACAGTGCCAGGCTCTAGGATTATCAACCAGCACATTAGTCGGTAAAGCCCTGAACACCACTTTGATCCCACTCTGGCCATAAACGGGAAAGAATGGCGGCTCTCACACGGTAATCTCAGTAAATGCAAATTTACAAATGTCACTCATTACTGTGCTCCCTCTTTTATTATCCTGCTAATGTACTTTAATTGAAAGTGTGCTGATTAGTGTTTTCCTGTTCATAACTCCTAAGGCAGCCACCATCACCACATTTCATCTTTTATACCTTATTGAGTTTATTTTAACTTAACTGATTTTAGCCAGGAATGAAAATACACATTCACTGTTAAGACAATTGATGTTAAATGACTTTGTTAATGAAATAATGATCAAAATTTGGTGTCATTTGTCCACTCACCTGTTGAAAGCTGTATCGATTTACTGTAGCCAGCAGCTGATGACATTGCTTGGCCCAAAGCCTGGTTTGAGCCCAGAGGCTGCTGTAATGTCAAGGGTTTACTAGAAGAAGTATTTCTTTGCTTTGATTTCATATCTTTGGCTGGCTTAGTCCAAACAAGGTTCTCTCCAACCTGAAGAGCTGCTCCCATCTTCTGAGCCATTTCAATCATCTAACAAACAGAAAATTGGTCCAATTTTTTTTGAGGACAATTCACATTAGTTGAGAAGAATACAAAACCAGACATTCAGTTTACTGGTTATAATCCAGTTGTACCAAAGTTGTCCTGTTGCCCCTTTTACCTTTCTCTTTACGTCATCTTAACCTGATTTTCCTCACCACATTATTTTTAACACCACAAAGATCACTGCTGGCAAACATTCAAGCTGTACGTCAAATGTCACATATCAACAACATTCACATTTCAGTCCCATCCCAACTCAGCAAGAAAACAGGTAACTTATTTCATAGGTAAACTGGGAGAAGTGGGCAAAAGGCAAAAGAAAAGAAAAATAAACCAAAGCAACCAGAAACCAGATGAGAGGTAATAATCCACAAACTTGGACAAACCAAGAAGTAGAAGAGGCTGACTGTTATACAAGCTTGTGAAATCACACCATGCATGACCCCTGATGTCACCACCAGCAGTCACCAGCACGAAAGTTCCAAAATGTCTGTTTCTATAAAACAAATAAGGTGGAGCCACAGGATAACGAGAAAAAAAATTAGCTCACATAAGTAAAGATGCATTCAAACAAAAATATGACCATTGGATTCCTGAGTCACAAAACCCCCCAAAAGGATGTCTAAAATATTTTTTAGAGACGCAGGAATGGTTTAGAAAATTAAATCAAATCTTGAAAATACTTACTATCTCTAGCTACTGTTGTGTTGACTGCAGACATGCATTAAAAGAGATAATTAAAATTACACTGGCAAAGAATTCAGACTAATACTATATTATAAAGCAATGATTTCTTAGGTGAACTGACTTCATAGTGGAATGTAACATTACAGTTGTGAATTATCCTCGTAACCCTGAACTGTATCAGCAAATTAGAAAATGAATAGAGAGGTGGCTATACTCAATACACTGTTAACTATTTAAGCCGGCTGAGTAATACATAACTGAGTCGGAGGGCATGCCACACTTAATCACTGAAGTTTCTGGATCTCAATAACAATAATCATCATAATAATTCTTCACATTTATCTAGAGCTTTTCTCACTACTCAAAACGCTCTCCATGCAGGGAGGACCCGGGACCCAAACCCATGACCACTACCACTGCTCCACCTGCATGGTTACACTTTCAAAGTGCCAGATTACATAACTCATAACTTCTCATTACAATTTCAAATTTCCGAAGTATTTCATATTTGCCACAGGAAAATTAATGCGCTGCCTGACAGTGGCCAGCTGAATGTTTACCATGTATGGTGTGTTTAGCCAGTCTTGGCCGGTCTTTCTCCATTTTTTTTTTTATTCTATTGTGGTATGACAAACATAACCCAGCCACAGGGGATGCACAAACCAGTGTGTGTTTCTTTGGGCCGGGCCCAAGCCCGGATAAATGGGGATGGTTAGGTCAGGAAGGGCATCCGATGTAAAATTTTGCCAAATCAATATGCGGACAACAATACAAATTTCCATACCGGATCGGTCGAGCCCCGGGTTAACAACGACCGCTACCAGTACTGTTAGCCAACAGGGTGCTGGAGGAAATTGGGCTACTGTTGGCCAAAGAAGAAGAAGGAGAAGATGAGGGAGAAGACGTGTCTGGAGGCAGGAGGAGAGGAGGAAAGTAAAGAGAGTGGAACTGAGGGTAGGAACTTTGAATGTTGGCAGTATGACTGGTAAGGGGAGAGAGTTAGCAGATGTGATGGTGAGAAGGAAGGTTGATATATTGTGTGTGCAAGAGACTAAATGGAAGGAGAGTAAGGCCAGGTGCACCGGAGGTGGATTCAAATTGTTCTATCATGGTGTGGATGGGAGGAGAAATGGGGTAGGAGTTATTCTGAAGGAACAGTATGTCAAGAGTGTTTTGGAGGTGAAAAGAGTGTCAGACAGAGTAATGAATATGAAGCTGGAAACTGGAGGTGTGATGAAGAATGTTGTTGGTGCATATGCACTGTAAGTTGGGTGTGCAATGGGTGAGAAAGAAGATTTTTGGAGTGAGTTGGATGAAGTGATGAACAGTGTACCCAAGGGACAGAAAGTGGTGATTAGAGCGGATTTCAATGGACATGTTGGTGAAGGGAACAGTGGAGACAAGGAGGTGATGGGTAGGTATGGTGTCACAGAGAGGAATGAAAAAGGTCAGAGGACAGTGGATTTTGCCAAAAGGATGGACATGGCTGTGGTGAATACGTATTTTAAGAAGAGGGAGGAACATAGGGTTACGTACAAGAGTGGAGGAAGATGCACACAGGTGGATTACATCCTATGCAAAAGAGTTGATCTGAAGGAGATTGAAGACTGCAAAGTGGTGGCAGGGGAAAAGTGTAGTTAAGCAGAATAGGATGGTGGTCTGTAGGATGACGTTGGAGATAAAGAAGAGGAAGAGAGTGAGGACAGAGCCAACGATCAAATGATGGAAGTTAAAAAAGGAAGACTGCAAGGTTGAGTTAGGGAGGAGGTGACACAGGCACTGGGTGACAGTGAAGAGTTACCAGACAGCTGGATGAAAAATGGAAAGGCCGTTGGTCCAGATGACATACCTATGGAAGCATGGAGGTGTTTAGGAGAGATGGCGGTGGAGTTTTTAACCAGATTGTTTAATGGAATCTTGGAAAGTGAGAGGATGCCTAAGGAGTGGAGAAGAAATGTACTAGGGCCGATATTTAAGAATAAGGGGGATGTGCAGGACTGCAGTAACTACAGGGGAATAAAACTGATGCGCCACAGCATGAAGTTATGGGAAAGAGTAGTGGAAGCTATGTTAAGAAGTGAGGTGATGATTAGTGAGCAGTAGTATGGTTTCATGACAAGAAAGAGCACCACAGATGCAATGTTTGCTCTGAGGATGTTGATGGAGAAGTTTAGAGAAGGCCAGAAGGAGTTGCATTGCGTCTTTGTGGACCTGGAGAAAGCCATATGACAGGGTGCCTTGAGAGGAGCTGTGGTATTGTATGAGGAAGCTGGGAGTGGCAGAGAAGTACATAAGAGTTGTACAGGATATGTACGAGAGAAGTGTGACTGTGGTGAGGTCTGCGGTAGGAGTGACGGATGCATTCAAGTTAGAGGTGGGATTACATCAGGGATCAGCTCTGAGCCCTTTCTTATTTGTAATGGTGATGGACAGGTTGACAGACGAGATTAGACAGGAGTCCCCGTGGACTATGATGTTTGCTGATGACATTGTGATCTGTAGCGATAGTAGGGAGCATGTTGAGATCTCCTCTAGAGAGGAGAGGAATGAAGGTTAGTAGGAACAAGACAGAATACATGTGTGTAAATGAGAGGGAGGTCAGTGGAATGGTGAGGATACAGGGAGTAGAGTTGGCGAAGGTGGATGAGTTTAAATACTTGAGATCAACAGTACAGAGTAATGGGGATTGTGGAAGAGAGGTGAAGAAGAGAGTGCAGGCAGGGTGGAGAAGAGTGTCAGGAATAATTTGTGACAGACGGATATCAGCAAGAGTGAAAGGGAAGGTCTACAGGACAGTAGTGAGACCAGCTGTGTTATATGGGTTGGAGACGGTGGCACTGACCAGAAACAGGAGACGGAACTGGAGGTAGCAGAGTTAAAGATGCTAAGATTTGCACTAGGTGTGGCGAGGATGGATAGGATTAGAAATGAGCACATTAGAGGGTCAGCTTTAGTTGGATGGTTGGGAGACAAAGTCAGAAAGGTGAGATTGCGTTGGTTTGGACATGTGCAGAGGACAGATGCTGGGTATATTGGGAGAATGATGCTAAGGATAGAGCTGCCAGGCAAGAGAAAAAGAGGAAGGCCTAAGAGAAGGTTTATGGATGTGGTGAGAGAGGACATGTAGGTGATAGGTGTAACAGAACAAGATGCAGAAGACAGAAAGATATGGAAGAAGATGATCCGCTGTGGCGACCCCAAACGGAAGCAGCCGAAAGAAGAAGTGGTATGACAAACATTGCACACTGGACAGACAGGCCTAGTCTTCTGTTTACGTAGACCAGTCTTCCTCCTTTCCTTCTTGTTGCGTTGTATGCATTGTACTTCTGGTTGAGCGCTCATTGGTTGTCAATTCTGACACATACAGGAGCCCACCTATTGACAATTTTAGTGTCACGAGTCTCTGACTGTGTCACTGGGGACATAACACTACATGACTAGAGGTCACAGGCACACGTCACTACTTGCCATTACTACAATCATGTAATGAAGGCAACAACTGAAAAATCACTGGAGAACATAAGTAGTTTGACACATACAGGAGATGTATCTATACTGTGTGAAACAAATAAATAGCATTATCTGCCTGCTTTCAAGACTTTAGTTGGCTTGTAATTTCCACAATACCTGAAAACTGGATGAGCACCAAGACATGTGAGAATTTTGCCAGCGGATCTCAAAAAATGTATGTAATTTTGTCCTCAAACTTTCTCAATGTCTATTCCTTTTCACCTATCTGTTGTCTGGAACAGGAAATTCAAATACAAAGTTACAAAGGAATTTACAGGAAAGGTCAGATTTTGTGTATAAGGTGAAAAACAAAATACCTTTTGCAGTGCTAAAGAGGAAATTGTTTTTTCATGGCCTCGTTTCAGCATTTAAACTGGCTAGGTGATAAATGGTGGTGGCACCAGAAATCATTTAAATGTATTTTTACTTAAAAGAGCTGAATTCTCAAGGGAATGAGCATATTCTGTTGGCGGTACAAATATGCCATGCAACTTCTCACACATCTTTCATTGTTGTTTCCAGGGTTAGAGAGACTCATTTTACATTTAAAACCTTTTTCTCTGTTTTCTGCTCCATATTTTCCACTGTAAAGCCACCTGTGATGCTCGACTGAAGGTGGGTGCCCCAGCTGCCCTGCATTGAATCCTCTGGGATGAAGCCTGGAAACAATGAGGAAGGACTTAACATTTATAAATGCCTGATGGGCCTTGGCAGTCTTTTGGCCTTTGAATTCCTTTTTGAATTCATTTTGTATTTTTCTCCATATTTGGTTTTTCTGTCCTCTCAGTTCTCTGACCTTATAATTGTACTCATATTTACAGACTTAGACAACAATACTATATAGAAGGACTACTACTAATTCTACCATTCAACTAATTATATATCTCTTTTATGTAAGCCTGCATTGTTTATTTTTTGTTATTTTAATCATTATTATTCTTAACTAAATGAATTTGCCTTTCTTTTTGTGTAATGCTTCCTTTGAGCTATATCCTGTGTTCAAAAATGTGCTTTAGAAATATCTGTTGTTGTAAAACAGAAGAAAGGTCCTACACATTGTTCCAGCTTCATTTCACCATTATTGAGAATTGCCAACTTAAAAGTAGCTGAACCATCTTAAACATGTTCATAATCCAATTTCTTTCCTTTTGTTTATGGCTTCACCAAAACATTACATCATGCGATTTAAAACATCAACCTATCTTGTGTGAAAATGTTGTCGGCTGTGTTCTCTCATTCAGACTTTTCTTCTTATTAACACATTTAATCGATTTAATCGATACTGAGAAAACAAACACTCATTCACTGACCTCTGGGTCAAACTCAGTGTTGTTACTGCTCTCCTTGATTTTATTCACTCTCCTCTCCATTTCCTGATATTGCTGTAGAGCTCCTTTTTTATCACCCTGGTTATACAATAGGATGGCATAGTTGAGATTGACCAAGGGATTAAATCTACGTGGAAAGAAACACAGCAGTAGAATAAGAAACATTCAGATGAGAATTGCTTATTCAAAATTACAACAGTTCTATTAATTCTTTAGAAATAGTGAATGAACACTTAATGAATGAATTAATATATCTTCATTACTTTCTGCTATAACTAATTTTTTCTCTCAAAGAAAATCTGGCATGAAATGCATTATAAAGACCTCTTTCAGTCCTGGCAAAGCCGGGTGGAGCTCTGCCAGGCCTTTCTTCTGATGTGACCAAACAAGCACACTTTTTTTTTTTATTTAGGCTAAAACCAGAAATATCTAAACCATTAAAATGCCAAACATGATCTCAATACGTTTGATCAAAACAAACATGAAAATGAGGATATGGTCACTAACCTGCTGGGTTAAAGCAGGATTAAAAACTGAACGGGTTGTTCACTGCATTTTTATCACATATTTAAATTTTATGTATCTGCTGAATAGAAAATGTAGCAGATCTGTCATTGATTTTATTTTCACAGCAGTGAAACACGTAACTTCCATGGGATTTTCTCCAATCTGTGGACAACCGCCTCATAGAAAAGGACCAGGCCTGGGATTTGAAACCAAGCTAGAAGATCCCTGAGGGAACAACATTGCCAACTGTGCCACTGAAATGCCCGTGTAATATCTAAAGAAGTGCTGAATAGTTTCAGAATTATTTCAAATTACTACAAAGGATTCTTTAAAACGTTAAATTAATTAATTTAGCTTTAAACAGAAAAAGTATACAAATACTTACAACTCTAGGCTTACAGCCTGTTCATATGACCTCTTGGCATTTTCTATATCTTCTAGGTTAGTCAGTGCAACTGTCAATTTAAACAAAGAGACATGCACTTTATATTTATTATTATTACGTTGACATTTTATGAAGAATGCCTTCAGATGATTAGAAAAAAAATCTTCATTTATCGTCAGTTAGCAGCAACTACATGGGAACAGACAGCACAGAGGACAGTAAACAATCAGCACAAGGCTAAAACAGAAGGTCAAGAAGAATATAAAAAATGGTGACACATAATTAAAGAAACAATTTAAGATCTAAATGTAATGGAGAATAACATAATGAAGAATTTTGATAAATAAGATACTATAGAACAGGGGTGGGCAACGTCGGTCCTCGAGAGCTGCAGTGGCTACAGGTTTTCATTCCGACCGAATTGCTTAATAAGAAACCAATCCTTGTCAATCTCAGACCTTATATAATTTTATGGCTTGTTCCTCTGCAATGTAAGGTCTTATATTGTAGGATATCATCCAAATGACTTGAAGCTTAAAATGGATAATTTTCAGTCTGTCACATTTTTCTATTAAGAGTTTTATTAAATCAAACAATGCATGATGAACACACACACATATAATTACAAATAAGCTAGCTAGAGAACTGCTGGCTGCTTTGTCATTTACATCTTATTGCTAAGAAGGAGCCATTAAAACACTGAATGCAGCAGTTTAAGATTGAAATAAGAGTGGAGAAACTTAACAAGCGAGACCATGAAAATGAAGCATCAATAGGTCACTTAAGCAATAAGTGCGCCATTGGCAATAATTGACTTCTTATTAAGAAACTGGGCTGGATCAAAAACCTGCAGCCACTGTGGCTCTCCAGGACCGACATTACCCCCACTTGCTATAGAACAATAAACAGGACTCAAACAGTATGGTGATACAGCGATTAATTAGAGCTGCTGATCTGCACTTTCAGAAAACTTGAGTTTGATTCTCAGCTCAGCTGCTGCCTGTGTGTGTGTCCTTTATGTGTGCATCAGCAACCCCCTCATATCTCAAAGCCTTGCATGTTAGATTTATTGTGACCGTAAACAGGCCTGACGCGAGGGGGTGCAAGTGTATGAATAGATGAGCACCGAGATGGCATTCCCAGCCAGGGTTGGCTTACACTTTGTGACCACTGCTCTCAGAATACGTGAATTAGGGAAATGGACAAAAGAAACATATTGTGAAGTGGTCGGAAAGAACCTGAATACTACAAATGGTGATAACACTTACAACCTGTAGAGGTAGTCTGCTGATTTTTATTCATCTCTATGCATTTTACAATCTCTGTAATAATTCTGCATGTTGTACAAGAGTAAAATTACTATCTTGTAGTTTTTTGTTTTTTTTATACTACAGATAGCCATAACATAAGGACACCAAAAAGGCTGGAGTTTTTGTTATCTTACCTTACACTGTATTATCATTTGCTTACACTCTCACTGAAAGCCCTGAATTACCAAGAATATAATTAAAAATGTGAAAGGGACCATATGACTACACCTCTCATTAATATAAATGTACAACTGTGCCCCTTTTCGCTATATGCCGGCACAAGTCTTTTGTGTCAGCTGAAAACCAGATGTCCAACAAAAGAGAAAACAGTGGTGAAGATCCATCATGGGGTGAGGTCAACTAGCAGTGATGTGACAGGAGACAATTCAAAGGCTACTAGCTGAACAGACACTTAAATCATTTTTCCAGTATTTTTTCCACTAATATTCCTCACACTGAGTCAACTGCACCTTCAATTTTGTTGTTCCTTTGTAAAAGTGACAATGACAATAAAGATCTATCTATCTATCTATTTTTGTTCCATTTTCATAATTTCAAAATGAGACTAAAGTACAGAATGGCAGCTTTTATTTCTAAGCACTGTTTTACATAAATGTAATTGGAAAATAAATGACACTTGTTTTGGCTACATTTAGTATTTGGTCACATATCCTTTACACACAATAACTGCCCCAAATCTGTGAGCCATTGACATTACTAGACTCTTGATAACTTCAATTGGCAGGCTGTGCCAAGCCTTTATGGGGGGCTCTTGCAGTTAATGTTTGTTTTGGGACTTTTATGACATTTTAGCATTTCAAGAGGTGAAATGCATTCTCATTGGGTTTACATCAGGAGACTGACTTGGTCACTCTATAAATTTCCAAATTTTCTTTCTGGTAAAAACCCCCTGATTAGGCAGGCAGTATGTTTCAGGTCGTTGTCCTGGGTATCCGTCAATAAGGGCGCGCACATAAAGGCGACCTTCAAAAGGGCGACCTCAATTGGGCGCGGCGAATAAAACCGCACATAAATAAAAGCGATCTTCAAAAGGGCGACCTCAATTGAGCGCCGAATAAAGGCGCGCGTAAATAAAGGAGTGCTTCAAAAGGGTGACGTCAATTGGGCGCAGCGAATAAAGGCAAACGCAACAAAATTACAGAAAATTTATTAGATAAAGGCAATGATTGAACGTATAAAAAGGTGAAAGCAAGAATATAAAAACATCCAATTAATTAATGCATGAACTTCTAACGAACTACTTCTAAAGCTCTCTATATTTCCTTGTTTTCAAAATTACAGAAAATTAGATTAAGGCAATGACTGAATATATAAAAAGGTGAAAGCAAGTTACACTTGAAGCTGTAGATTATGTGCAATGCCACGTAGATATTCGAGATGCGGTCTATTAGCATAATCAAGGACAATTAATTTAATTCGCTCCGAAGGTCATCCTTTTGAAGCGCTCCTTTATTTGCGCGCGCATTTATTCGGCGCTCAATTTAGGTCGCCCCTTTGAAGATCGCTTTTATTTATGTGCGCTTTTGTTCTCCGCGCCCAATTGAGGTCGCCCTTTTGAAGGTCGCCTTTTTGTGCGCGCCCTTATTGAATAGAACCGCTGTCCTGCTGTATTATATAAACCTTCATTTAGTTAGCTTGGAGGTGTTTGTTTAGATTTGAGAAGACCCTGCTCTTACTATCAATAAAGACTGTTGAGCCTTAAATGTCAATCTTTACCTCATTTGCCCATAATGCTTTGTTTCAGAACCATTCTGACTCATCTTTGCCTTTCTACTGTTGATGATGACGAGAGTTTTTGCATCTTGTAGTGCAGCTTCTGTTTTTTTTCTCTTTAATCCTTCTGTGAATGTGGACAACTGACACTTTCATCCCTACAGCCTGTAGATTGGCTTTGGATGTTACTGTTGACTTTCTTTTCACAGGTCAAACAATCCTGTCATCAACTGCAGTGGTCTTACTGGGATGACCTGCTTATTTCAAATTGCATACACCTCCAATGGTTTCTTGCTTTTTCAAAAATTTCCATACTGTTGATTTGGGAATGCTCATTTGTTCACCATTGGTTCTGATGGGTATTTGCTTTAATCAAATTCTCAAAATTCCTTGCTTTTCAATTATAGTCCATTCCCTAGTTTTCATCTTGTTTTTTGCATCTTTGATATGAACATCAGACCACAAATGCAAACTCAAATGGCTACGCCCAGCCCGACACACTCAAAGCTCTTATATGTATCAGCATTTAGAATCACCTCTCAGTTATTTGTCCCAATACTTCTGGAGGACTAAATACAACATATGTCCCTTTTTCAATAGTGGGTAACACTCTTTAGTTTAGGTACTGCAAAAATCCATCTATTACTCATTTACTGTTGGGAAATAAGACCTTAACAAAGGCTTCTTCTGGTGTTCACTTGACTGAGGCTTTGTAAGTGTCATGGTTAGTCATCTGTGCCATGTGGCCTACTAAGATCACTTCCCTTTGGAACCATCAGAAGTGGCTTAAGGCAGACCCATTTTTTGATATTGCATACTTCAATATAAGACTTGTAAATCCTTCATATTCATCAGTAATTTTACCAGCATATCAAATGGCACACTGCACAGGTATGAATAGCCACTTTGTAAGTGTTATGAACACCAGGAGAAGCCTTTGTTAAGGTCCTGTTACGTAACAGTAAATGAGTAACAGCTGCAATTTTGCATACTGAAACTGTTACCTGATGTTGTTTGTGTTATACAGTATATAAAACATTGCCCAGAAACAAAAGCCAACATTCTGTACATTAGTCTCATATTCATCTTTTCACCTAGAACACTTTATGAATATGTAACAAAACAAAAGCCCATATTACCTCATTGTCCCAGCATTTTTGCTTCTCACATCCTCTTCTAACAAGTTTCAGCAAACACTTGCAGTAAAGCCAACAGGCAGTTTACTAACCTGACTCCACAGTACCTCACAGAATGCTTGTGTTTTTTGCATCAAGCTTGCAAGTGAAAATGGCTGTAAGTTCAAGTAAGAACACTAAACCTAAATACAGCAGTAAAACAATTACCAGCCAAGAGCACGTAGAGTTCTCCCATTTTTGGTTGTAGATTGATTGCAGCGCTTAAAAAATGAAAGGCAGAGGCATACTGCTGCATGGTCAGGTGGACTAGACCGAGGTTATAAAGAATCTTCCAGTCAAAAGGTGCCAGATAATTTGCCCTTTTTAAACAGCTGATTGCCTACAAAGCAAGCAATTTGAAATATGCCTATTAAAACATATTCAAAACATTTGATAAAAGTAAAACAAAAAGGATATTTACTTTTTTAGTAAACAAAAATATTGTAAAAAAATTTAGTATTAACCCTTCTTGAATCATGCTACAATTTTAATATTTCCATCAATAAATATGATTTATTGTAGCTGAACACTCACTCCTAAACTTTTCCACTCATTTGTTAATGCTTTTTTGCGACTACCAGTGCTAACACTCTTCTGGTAATGTCAGAGAGTTTATTTTATTTCCTTCTGATCACAAAAATCTGACCAGAGCATGTTCTTTAATGGCACACAGCCATCACTGTACAGTATACACTAACTGCAGAATATAGGCAAAGTATGGCTATGCTCATAAATTTACATACCCTGGCAGAATTTGTAGGATGTGTCCCATACTTTAAAGAAAAGACTGATCAGGCAAAAAGGCATTTCATTTACCTTTAATGGAATCCAAATCTACTCTCTATATATAAAATCCTAAGCCTAAAAGTCCAACGATTTTGTGCAACAATTTTATGTAATGTTTTTATGTCACGTTTTTTGTCATGCTTTAAATCAAGCTTATTTTAAAACCTACATATATATGCTTGGCATCATTCTTTTCAGAATTTATCAAACTTTAATGTGATGTTGTTACATTTTCAGATTCTTATTTCGTTTTTAAATTATAAACTAAAAAACATCAAGGACTCGCGTCCCGCGAGATGAGACTTTGCTCCAAAAGATTTAACCACTCCCAGGGCCGGAAATAAAAGACAAAGAGTAGGACAGCTGCTGTACAGGCTTGTAAATGTTTGAAGTGTCACATGGTATGGTGGCAGCAGCAAGCCAGCAGCTGATCGAGCAAAGAGGAGGTGTAAAAAAAAAAAAAAAACAAAACTATTTGCTTCCCATTGTATCACCGTTTAAGAGGGGGTTTCGGAGGAGCAACCACATCTCCTTGAGGTGCGTTCAGTCACCCTCTTCACAATGCTAGCGGCAGAGACGTGAAGTGGCTGGCACGTAGCACAGGCCAAGGGAGTTGGTGAGCAAAGCAAGCAGGGGGCAAACCCCCTAGGTAAACTATAAGGCATCACAGAACAGCACAACCATTAATCAAAACATAGTAATAAAGGAAAATAATGAGATGGTCCCTGTTCAAAAATTTGCATACCTTTAGATCTAGTACTGTTTACTGCCCCCTTTAGCCTCAGTGATGGCATGCTGTTTTTGTGACAGTTGTGGATGAGATGAGGCCCTTGGTTTTGTCAGGTGGTAGAGCTGCCCCTTCTTGGCGAAAAGCCTCCAGGTCCTGTAAATTCTTGGATTGTCTTACATGAACTGCACGTCTGAGATCCCCCAAAGTGGCTCAATGAAACTGAGGTCAGAAGACTGTGATGGCCACTCTGGCACCTTCACTTTTTTCTGCTTTAGCCACTGAAAGTTCATCTTGGCCTTATGTTTTGGATCATTTTCTTGTTGGATGATCCAATTGCGTCCCATGCACAGCTTCAGGACCAATGAATGCAAGTTGTCCTCTCAATATACAGTTAGGTCCATAAATATTTGGACAGAGACAACTTTTTTCTAATTTTGGTTCTCTACATTACCACAATGAATTTTAAATGAAACAACTCAGATGCAGTTGAAGTGCAGACTTTCAGCTTTAATTCAGTGGGGTGAACAAAACGATTGCATAAAAATGTGAGGCAACTAAAGCATTTTTTTTTAACACAATCCCTTCATTTCAGGGGCTCAAAAGTAATTGGACAAATTAAATAACTGGAAATAAAATGTTCATTTCTAATACTTGGTTGAAAACCCTTTGCTGGCAATGATAGCCTGAAGTCTTGAACTCCTGGACATCACCAGATGCTGGGTTTCCTCCTTTTTAATGCTCTGCCAGGCCTTTACTGCAGCGGCTTTCAGTTGCTGTTTGTTTGTGGGCCTTTCTGTCTGAAGTTTAGTCTTCAACAAGTGAAATGCATGCTCAACTGGGTTAAGATCAGGTGACTGACTTGGCTATTCAAGAATTTTCCACTTCTTTGCTTTAATAAACTCCTGGGTTGCTTTGGCTGTATGTTTTGGGTCATTGTCCATCTGTATCATGAAACGCCGCTCAATCAATTTGACTGCATTTAGCTGGATTTGAGCAGACAGTATGTCTCTGAACACCTCAGAATTCATCTGGCTGCTTCTGTCCTGTGTCACATCATCAATAAACACTAGTGTCCCAGTGCCACTGGCAGCCATGCACGCCCAAGCCATCACACTGCCTCCACCGTGTTTTACAGATGATGTGGTATGCTTTGGATAATGAGCTGTTCCACTCCTTCTCCATACTTTTTTCTTGCCATCATTCTGGTAGAGGTTGATCTTGGTTTCATCTGTCCAAAGAATGTTTTTCCAGAACTGTGCTGGCTTTTTTAGATGTTCTTTAGCAAAGTCCAATCTAGCCTTTCTATTCTTGAGGCTTATGAGTGGCTTGCACCTTGCAGTGCACCCTCTGTATTTACTTTCATGCAGTCTCTCTTTATGGTAGACTTGGATATTGATACGCCTAACCCCTGGAGAGTGTTGTTCACTTGGTTGGCTGTTGTGAAGGGGTTTCTCTTCACCATGGAAATGATTCTGCGATCATCCACCACTGTTGTCTTCCGTGGACGTCCAGGTCTTTTTGTGTTGCTGAGTTCACCAGTGCTTGCTTTCTTTCTCAGGATGTACCAAACTGTAGATTTTGCCACTCGTAATATTGTAGCAATTTCTCTGATGGTTTTTTCTGTTTTCGCAGCTTAAGGATGGCTTCTTTCACCTGCATGGAGAGCTTCTTTGACCGCATGTTGTCTGTTCACAGCAAAATCTTCCACATGCAAGAACCACACCTCAAATCAACTCCAGGCCTTTTATCTGCTTAATTGATAATGACATTACGACGGACTTGCCCACACCTGCCCATGAAATAGCCTTTGAGTCAATTGTCCAATTACTTTTGAGCCCCTGAAATGAAGGGATTGTGTTAAAAAATGCTTTAGTTGCCTCACATTTTTATGCAATCATTTTGTTCACCCCACTGAATTAAAGCTGAAAGTCGGCACTTCAACTGCATCTGAGTTGTTTCATTTAAAATTCATTGTGGTAATGTAGAGAACCAAAATTAGAAAAAAGTTGTCTCTGTCCAAATATTTATGGACCTAACTATTTTCTGGAGACATGCTGCATTCATCTTGCCATTAATTTTAAGTACGTTACCTGTACTGCTGCAGCTCACACACCCCCAGAACATCAGACATTCACCTCCATGCTTTACAGTAGGGATGGTATACTTTTTGTTGCATCCTCTCCAAACAGTGTTTATGGTTGTGACCATCAAGTTCAATTTTGGTCTCATCACTACAAAGGACTTTGTTCCAGAAGTTCTGAGGCTTGTCTAGATGCTGTTTGGCAAATTGTAAGTGGGCTGTTTTGTGGCACTGGCACAGTAAAAGCTTTTTTTTCTTGCAACTCAACTGTGCAGCCCTTTTTTGTTCAAGTACCTCCTTATTGTGCATCTTGAAAGAGCAACACCACGTGTTTGCAGAGAAGCCTGTATCTCAGCTGAAGTGGCTTGTGGGTTTTTCTTAGCAGCTTGACAAATGATCATGGCGGTTGTGCCTGAAATCTCGGTTGATCTACCTGACCTTGGCTTGATAACATCACAGCCTCTAATTTTCTATTTTTTTTAGTCAGAGTGAGCACTACGGACAGGCATTTTCAGATCTCTGGATATCTCTTTATATCCTTTTACTAAATTTATACACATCAGCAACCTTTTCTCGTAGGGCCTTTGACAGTTCTTTTGCTTTCCTCATGGTCTGGTATCCATCAAAGTCAGTGCAACTCTGCATATTTTTAAATTGACTATTTATACATAGACACAGATTACAGGTGTGGACACTCTCCTTAATTACCTTAATTTGAACCTGCGTGTGTCAGCTTGTGTGTATCTTATCAGTACCAACATTCAAGGGTAGGTAAAGTTTTGATCAGGCCCATTTGGGTAACTTCACTTATCATTTTAATTTAAAAAGGGCACACATAATTACATGATAATAAATTACCTCACCTGAGCACACTCCCTAATTAAAAGGGATGCTTTCGCAATAATTACTTGTATTTTCCAAACAATGGCCAATATTTCACAAATTTTGCAAAGGTATGTAAACTTATGAGCACAACTTCATATCTAAACTTATGGAGAAATGAAGACACTACAAGTTTGCCAAATTCACTTCAGGAATACACACTAACATTACAGATTTATTTTGCTTTAAGTCTGACTTTGCAATTTCATTTACTCAACTTTAAATCTCCACTGGTTACTGTAGAATTTGCAACAGAATGATGATAAGGAATATTTAAACTAGTAAAGTAGAAAACTGTAAATGCTTTAAGATTTTAAGCACTTCCATCACATATCCATCTGTCCCACTCTGCCACTTACTGCCACATATTTTTTCTTTCCAAAGAAGCACATTCCAATGTTATTCCAAAGTGGGGGACTTTCTGGAACCGAATAAGCAGCCACTCTGTATTTCGTCATAGCCACGTCAAAGTCTCCATGAGTCTGCATCATACTGCCTGCTGCAAGAATTGCCTAAATAGGTTGACATACGTTAAATGTAGTATATACTTAAAAAAATCATGGTACTTATATCACAATTATTGCATTCACATGCAGAATTTTATATACAAATGTACTGCACACAAATAAAAAGGAGGGCAGGGATATGACACTAAGTTGGTTGCATCAGTGAAGGCTTCACAAGTGAGTACAGTAAGGAAGAAAACATGGCTTCTCTAAACTTACCCTGTATTAACGTAATAGTCACATGACAATAAACACCAAGACAAAGCCTCAGCACTTCTTACAGACTTCTCAGTCTTTGCATCAAACAGCTACTCTGTAATTCTTAGTTACTTAAGTTTTTGCTGCTGCCTTACAGCTCCAGAGTCATCAGTTTAAATTCCAGCCTGGACACCATCTGTGTAGAGTTTGTGTGGTCGCCCCAGATCTGTGCATTTTTCTCTGAACGCTTTGTTTTCTTTTCATTCATCATCATAAAGAAGTATTATGTTAATTTGACACTCTAAATGGAGTTAGTGTGTGTGAGTGTGCCCTGTAAATGAGCACTGACATGCACTTATGTGCAGCTTTTTCTGGAAGGGGCACAGGCACTCCTTACGAAGCATCCTGGGACTTCGCAGATATCCAAGAGAGAATAGAGGTTCTTTGGTTTACTGAGCCACTCAAACATTAAACAGCTTTGGTTTTGTCTGTATTCTACAAGAAGATGACGAGAAAGACATTGCCTTTATACAGCACTTTATATAGACAGGGGAGAGCCACCAGCCACCACCAATGTGCACCATCCACCTGGATGATGTGACGACAGCCATTTAATAATAATAATAATACATTTTATTTATATAGCGCCTTTCCCATGCTCAAGGCACTTAATTTTTACACATTAGGCACATTAGTTATTAGGCGGTGAAGGGTTCAGAGAGGTGGTTAGGATAATTAGGGACCAGAATGACCAGGCCATGATGGGCAATTTAGCCAGGACATCGGGATACTCTCTACTCTTCATGAAAGATGCCCACAGAAAGTCAGAACTTCAATTTTACATCTCATCCGAAGGATGGCACCATTTTTGCAGCACTGTGTCCCCGTCACTGCATGGGGTATTGGGATCCCCACACAGACCACCAGCGGCAACCCAAGCTTTTCCTAGATGGTCTCCCATCCAAATACGGGCCAGGCCTGAACATTGCTAGTAAATTCAGAGATTTCAGATAGAGCAGGGGTAGGCAATGTCAGTCCTGGAGGGCCATAGTGGCTGCAGGTTTTTGTTCCAACCCAGTTTCTTAATTAGAAAATAATCCTTGCCAATACTTTAATTTCATGGCTTGTTAGTGGTTTAACTCTGCTATGTCAGATCATTCTCATATCCTATATTTTATTTACTTTCTAAGGATATCTTCCAAATGATTTGAAGAAATTCTCAGTCCTTCACATTTTTCTCTTAACTTTCCTTCCAAGTATTTAATTAAACCAAATAGTGCCCGGTAAATACACACAGATGTAAATGGTAACAAGCTAAATTGAGAAATGCTGGTTTCTTTTGTCAATGGCATCTTATTGCTGATAAGGAACAATTAAAAAACTGAGAATACAGCCATTTACGACTAAAATAAGCAATAGGGGTTTAAAATCTTAATGAGCGAGACAACTGAAATGAAGCACATGTGTTACTTGAGCAATAAGTGCTTCTTATTAAGCAATTGGGTTAGAACAAAAACCTGCAGCCCTCCAGGAACGACTTTGCCCACCCGTGAGAAAGAGTAAGAACAAGCAACTTAGGACAGACTTATTATATTAAGAAGAAGAACTCATTTACTCCATGGACTAAATTAAAAAGCATAATACATTCCATAGAATTCTACACTTGTAGTGTTAGCAACAATGTTACACAGACCTTAATAATAATAATAATAAAAATTTTAAGTAAAATTGAATCTGCATACGTACCTTATAGTTGCTTGGGTCATATGTTAGTGCATTCCCAAGGTGTTCAAAGGCTTTTTGATAAATACCAAGCTACAACATAAACATAAGGACATGTTAAGTGTTTAACTCCATCAATAGTTTATATTATAAATATATTTAATACACCTTTTTCTGATCACTGCACTAGATTAACTAATTCAATGCTTTTCAGTTTAAAAATCCAAATACAAGTCCATTGACTAACATTAGCTTCTCCAGGCCATGACAGTCTCGCTATGAAGCCTTTCTTGAAGGGCAGGATTTCCTTAAAATGATTACGGTAGCCATCAGCAAGCTGAAGCCTTACAGTAAAAAAATGTTAAACTCAATTGTAGTTTTATGAATTTGTAACTTAACTATGTAACATTAAATGTTCTGTTGATCAAACTGAGTTTGCCAAGAGACAAATTAATTGTTTAAAATACTGCAAATCCTTTATTGTGTGTCCATAAAGCCTCCTGCAACCTATACCATGATCTCACTAGTATTAAAACAGTGACGAAATAGTCATGTCGATAGTTTTTCATAAAAAGTACACACACAGATAGATACAGTGATCCCTCGCTATATCACGCTTCGACTTTCGCGGCTTCACTCTATCGCGATTTTTTTTCATACATGCTTACGTCACTATACATACGCTTTCTGAGAACTTTTATCTAAGCCCCACGATGGCTCCTAAACGTGCTGCTTTTTCTAAGCCTTCTGACAATGAAACTAAGCGCCGGAGGAAGATGCTTACCATCCAAGAGAAGGTGAAACTCTTGGATATGATCAAAGATGGCAATACCTTACAAAAGCCTCCTCACGCATATGAAAAGACAGCGCCAGCAACTGCCTATCAAGATGTTCTTCAGCCGCGCACCCATTTACCCACTGCCTACTCCTAGTACTCCTTCAGCGGAAGAAGACAACGACGCACCTGCTGAAGATACTACACCACCTGAAGACTCTCCTACTGAGGTCGTGCCTTCATAGGTTAGTGGTTATGTGTAAGAACTGTGTGTGTGTGTAATTAAATGTACAGTACAATAATAATAATATATTTGTAACGTCTAATATGTCTTAATTCTCTTATTTTGTCTAATATATTGGGTAATACGAGTGTAATGGTGACTAAAGGGTGTTATTTAATGTCTAGAGGGCTCTAATAATGTTAAAAAACGTATTTAGAAGGTCGTAAACAGGTTTTCTATACTCTAACTGCGAAAATATTTGATTTATAAATAAAGAATTCTACTTCGCGAAAATTCATTTATCGCGGTGGAGTCTGGAACGGATTAACCATGATAAACGAGTGTTTACTGTACTTTATTAATCCCAAGGGGAAATTCACATACTCCAACAGCAGCATACTGATACAAAAAACAATATTAAAGAGTAATAAAAATGCAGGTAAAAACAGACAATAACTTTGAATAATGTTAACGTTTACCCCCACGGATGGAATTGAAGAGTTGCATAGTTTGGGGGAGGAACGATCTCCTCAGTCTGTCAGTGGAGCAGGACGGTGACAGCAGTCTGTTGCTGAAGCTGCTCCTCTGTCTGGAGATGACACTGTTTAGTGGATGCAGTGGATTCTCCATGATTGACAGGAGCCTGCCGAGTGCCCGTCGCTCTGCCACAGATGTCAAACTGTCCAGCTCCATGCCTACAATAGAGCCCGCCTTCCTCACCAGTTTGTCCAGGCGTGAGGTGTCCCTCTTCATTATGCTGCCTCCTCAGCACACCACCACGTAGAAGAGGGCGCTTGCCAAAACCGTCTGATAGAACATTTGCAGCATCTTATTGCAGATGTTGAAGGACGCCAGTCTTCTAAGGAAGTATAATCGGCTCTGTCCTTTCTTGCACAGAGAATCAGTATTGGCAGTCCAGTCCAATTTATCATCCAGCTGCACTCCCAGGTATTCATAGGTCTGTACCCTCTGCACTCAGTCACCTCTGACGATCACGGGGTCCAGGAGGGGCCTGGTCCTCCTAAAATCCACCACCAGCTCCTTGGTTTGCTGGTGTTCAGGTGTTGGTGGTTTGAGTCGCACCATTTAACAAAGTCCTTGATTATGTTCCTATACTTCTCCTCCTGCCCACTCCTGATGCAGCCCACGGACAGCAGTGTCATCAGCGAACTTTTGCACGTGGCAGGACTCCGAGTTGTATTGGAAGTCCGATGTATATAGGCTGAACAGGACCGGAGAAAGTACAGTCCCCTGCGGCGCTCCTGTGTTGCTGACCACAATGTCAGACCTGCAGTTCCCTATTACACACAAGACTTATAAACATGTAGTCATTTTACTGAATAACATCTGTTGTACTGAATGTTGCTTTGTGTTGTTTGTTAACTACTGTATACTTTCCACTTTTGCTGCACACATTTCAATGCAGTTTGTGAGTTGAGGGGAATCACAAAGTGTGAAACTGGATATTACCATCCATTTCCTGATTCAGTTTTTTTAGTGCAATGTAATGGGAAACTAATGTAAACATCAAAAGCAACGTGTGTAATGCACAAAACAACTCTGTGCAGTCTGTTAATGGGCATTCTACAGTATGTCGGAGAGACTGAGGGGCAAAAAAACAGCCCATGAAGAAATCTTATGTGAACACAGAAGGCATTCTACCATGGAGTCACAATGGGGCCCAAGGGTTAAAAAAAAGTCATCTAGTCAAAACTGATATTCTATCTTGTAACAAAAAAAAATAAAACACGCAAAACCACTTCTGAAAATGAAAGTGTGTGTTAATAGTTAAGAGAGGACACTTTCTTTTTCAATTAACTTTACACACATTTTGACTTTTTGTTGCCAATTTTTTATTAAAACTACTGGTTTATAAGATTAATTAAGATGGTGGACACGTCAAATTCGCAAAGTGTGGTAAAGCATGAAAAGTGTAAGAACAGATTATAGAACTCCTCCGAGATGTGGTAATAAAATAATTTTTTTAAACATGCCAGCCTCTAGCATAGGCACACGCAAGAACAAAAGATGGCTGCTGTGGAGTGGACAATTATCCATATTACTAACCGAGAATGGTAAACCGGATGGCATGGACGCAGGTACACGGTGATGGGACCATGAGACGTACTGAGACGTACTGCGCAGGCGCGTACAGCGTACGTCTCATAAACCGCAAGCGAAGTCGTATCCACCGCGCACGAAGGAGTCACGGCCCAAAAACGAAAGAGCTCAACTGACGTGAATGACAAATGAAGCAACAACGCGCCCATAGCTAACGACTACCGACACAGCCACACAGACAAGAGGATTCTGCGCTGCGGCCCAGATTCAAACGGAAGAGGCTACGGAGGCCCCACAGGTCCACAAAGATAGAGTCACCATAATTTGCAAATAAATTCTCCAAAAATCAGACAATGTGATTTTCGTGGATTTTTTTTCTCATTTTTCTCTCATAGTTGAGGTATACCTATGATAAAAATTACAGGCCTCTCTCATCTTTTTAAGTGGGAGAACTTGCACAATTGGTGGCTGACTAAATACTTTTTTGCCCCACTGTATGTCAGAATTCATTGTGCAAGTGCCATCAGCAGTTACATCATCAGTGAAGAGAAATGTGCCAGAACCTGTGGCAACTATAAAAGCCCAAGCCATAATACCCTCGCCACCATGTTTAACAGATGAGGTGGTCTGCTTTGGATCTTGAGCAGTTTCTTTTCGTCTCCACACTTTGCTCTTGCCATCACTCTGAGGCTCATCTTTGTCTCGTTTGTCCACAAGACCTTTTTCCAGAATTCTGCAGGCTTTTTGAAGTCCTTTTTCACGAACTGTAATCTGCCCATCCTGTTTGTGTGGCGCAAGGGACTATGCCTCCCCCGGACCACGAGAGGGCAGCCATCCTGGTTTGTATGGGGGGCACGGGAACTGAGCTTGGAAGCTCAACCCTACAGGGGTCTGTGGTCACTGCCAGGGGGCGCCCGGAAGACTGTGAAGCCACACCAGGAAGTGCTGCAGGAAGCTCATCAGGAGACACCTGGAGTACGTCCGGGTGGGCATAAAAGAGGCCACCTCCCTCCAGTCAACAGCTGGAGTCGGGTGGAAGAGCACGAAGCTCGGAGGAGAGGAGTGGAGGCGGTGAGGGAAGGCTGGATATTGAAGAGTTTATAACACAGATTAATCTTAGGATAGAATGAGCAGCCTATATATCAAAATTTAGATAGGAGTATCTCCTTTTCCCAATGAAATTGGAGATATAATAGACAAGTATCCTTGACAAGGTAAAGTGTTGTGCATATACTTTCACGGTCAATGCGTTTACTCTGTGTAACATAGTGAGGTACAAAACTTCATGTGGGTCTTTTCATATAAACAAAAGCCAGTCAAACAAAAAAAAACAGGAGAGATTCAGCTCCATCAGACACTCCATTCGCCTGGATGTCAAAGACACCATCCATGCATCAACCAGAGTGCCGAGTCTGAAAGTTGCCAAACACAACATTTTTCTTCTGATGCTGATGTTTATTTTTGCTAATCTTCAGTTTCCAGTCCTTGAAGCTTTTTGACTCTGAAGTGTGTATTTTCATTTGGGCTTTACAGCCAGGCTGTACTATTATTTGCTAACTGTCTATAATTTATTTTATTTAGTTAATTTGCCTTCAGTCTGTTTTTAATTTGACTCTTTGTCTGTACATCTTGAGTGATTAAAGTAATAAAGAAGATACAGTGTGTTGGGTATGGGGAGTTGGATGTAATGGGGTTGCCTCCTACTGAGAAATGGAACTCCCCTGCTCACTTCATTACAGCTTTTTATGACTTAACCCTAATAAGCACCATTCTGTATTGCGGAATAAAAAAAGTTGTCAGTGTGCTCCCGTCGACGTTCTCATATACGGAGATAGAGGAGAAGGTCATCAGAACCACTTCCAGTTGCGCAATATTTCTCAAATATCATATGCCTTTGTTTCTCATCATAATTAACTGATAGTATCAATACACAACCATTTATCTCTATTTATAATCAAATTTTATATTAGAATGATATTTTCGCACTTAGGGATGTTGAAAACAGTGGTGGAATTTTTTCATGATTACATATTCATTACCTAGATTACGTGTAAAGAGTTATAGTCACCTAAAACATAGAAAAAGTGTTAGTATCCTCTTTAATAAAATCCCTGTGTGCGTCCAGGTGTCCGTGTGTGTGTGTGTCTTCTGATGAAGTGCGCATGCGCAGGGCACGGTGCGATGCGCGATATTACTGTTAGAGAAAGTTATAGGCGTTTTACAGAAATACAAACCAGTATTACTGCGAGAGGAAATTAAAGGTTCACAATACAGTGACGCATATTACAGCCACATACAAGCCAGTATTACTGTCAGAGGAGATTAAAGGCATATTACCGACGTGCACGCCTGTATTACCGCCAGAGAAAATTAAAGGTATATTACGGACGTACAAGACAGTATTACTATCACAGAAAATTAAAAACACACAATACACGGCGGCAGCCCACGAAGAACGGTCAGCTCAGCAAGTAAACATCAACAAAAGAAAGGCTGAAAGAAAGAAAAATACGACCAACAAAAAGAATGAGGTCAAAGTCCCTTGCCATTTAATATAGACTGTTCCTACTAATGTTTATGCACTACTGTTCTAGCGCCCGTTATTGTAACGGGCTAAATGACTAGTTATATAATATTTGTTGCAATAAATTGCTATACATAAAACTGCATTTAGCTACATTTCATTCACATTACATGTGAATTTCCCCTTGGGATTAATAAAGTATCTATCTATCTATTTCATTATGATAATGATGGAAGAAATAAAAAAATATCATAAAATTAAATGTATTACTAGGAACACGACAGGCATGTAGCAGCATACTGTTCCCATTACATCTTTATATTTACATGGCATGTTCAGTGTTTACACGTTATTGTTAAACTGATGATGTATAAATTAAAATACAATTAATAACAATTATTGAAAGAATATGCATTATGTTGAATACAGTTTTAAATATCGTGTACACATTTATATTTACATGATACAAAAAATTTGGATGGTTTAAATAAAATGTTACCTCCGGTTGAGTAATTTTTCTCAAACTTCCTATGAAAAGCAATAATGTTTGCTTTTCATCAATATAAATATCTATACAATAATATTTATAAATATGAATATCTATACAAAATTTGAATCCTCTGTCTGTAATTATAACCACAGTTTACTTGAAAATTCATAAAAGTATTCAGTTAAAGTACCACTTCCAGTTACCAGAAGTGGCCCAAAAGTTGATAGGATTCCTTATTTTTGATATAATGCAGGTATACAATATCTTATTGACTGAAGTCAAAGCGTTTTGACCCAAGTTATCGTGTTTACACACACAGACAGATAATTTCAAAAATTGTATTTTCAGACTCAGGGAGGTCTAAAACCTCAAGATTCATCAAAATCTTGAGGTTGAATTTTTACATGATTACTATACTTTGTTTGTACTATGTATATGAGAAAGTAACAAACAATAAAAAAACAATTTCCAACTGCTTCTGAGACATCCTTGGACTCTATGATCACTGTAAATGTAATTAAAATATGAACTCCTATGGAATTCGTTGGAAGATGTTACCTGACCAGTTTTCTAGTTTAACCTAACTGATTCTTTAGTGTCATTTAAATGTAAATGTTGTTATTTAACCTTTTTATAGTGACTGTCAAATTCATTGAAATTGTTTTAAAAAAAACAAAAAAAAAAAACAACTACTACAAAGGGTACAGAAGAATGTGCTAAGTAAAAATATGCTCAACATTTCAATAATAATTGAAAAATCTTGGAGCAGAATGTCAACAGTACAATTTTGCAGGTTTTCATTGCTAAACTTAGATGTTTCAAGAATGATGCAGAGTGAATCACTTTAACATAAAAGGCGTGTTAAAGATGTCCAGACTGGCCAAGTGCTTAGGGTGATGGACTTGAGTTTGAGATTGTAATATTTACCTTGATGCACACTTGAATGTGACAATCTTTTGTTTCTATGGCAACCAACAGTAACTTAAAAATAACTTTCCTGCTTTAAACAATAATTGCAAAATAGAGACAGAATACTATTTTAATACTAAATCAGGCTCGCATGGGGCATGGCAAAGTATACATGTAATCACAGATGATAAGAAAACAAGAAAATAAGAATAAAACACTAATGCCTCTTTGCCAGATAAGCTAAATTACTGACTCATTTCAATCCCAATAACATAAAAGAGTTGGTAGAAACACTTTGAATGGTTTGTTTAACATTTTTGAATACCCAAAGGTGAACTGTATAGATCTTCAGTGAGAGTGAAAACCCAAAAATCTGAATGTCCTATAAGCAACCCTAGCTGTGCACTCTGAGCATGCGCCGATTAGCTGCTTTGAATCTATCCCGACATCTTCAGTATATTCCTGGCTAAAGGTCCAGTCCTTACCTGCTTTAATAGGTCCCAAATTTACCACCACAATGAAAACTGGACCACTGAATAGTTGAGTGCTAAATCCCACACAGTACCCGTCTCTGTTACTAAGTGAGAAACAAACTACATTATGAACTTTGCCAAAGGAACAACAACAATGTCTGCGATTATTAACAATGACACAACAGCCTACGGCTGGGGGATGGAGTTTCTTACTGAACAGTATGAAAACAACCATCTCTCTGTCAGTGTCAACAAAACAAAGAAACTATTTGTTCACATCAGGAGATCAGGAAGATTGTCCTACATCAATGGGAAAAGTAGCTGAGTTTTCTTTTCTTTTTTTAGAGACCACAGTATGCATGGAGAATGAATAGATACATTCACAATATTTCAAGCACAGAGAGTAGTCTGACAGAAATGGACTTATGATTTTACCTTTAGGTATAGAAGTCCAAGCGTTGTTAACAATTCTGTGTTCTCTGGGGAAAACCTGAATGTAAATGATTAAAAGAAAACAATCAAAACAAGAACACAATTTTTAGTGCACATTTGACTTTGTGAATTTAACGTGCCATTTGTCCACTTTATTTACTTTACTTATGTCCATTAATAATGAACACCAGTTATAACAAGTAATATTTTGAAACCACATCTCAAATCAACAAAATAATAAAACAAAAATAAAAATATAAGGAATAAACAAATTAGAAGAATGTGAATGATGTCAATGTCTCTTTGCTTTTAATGGAATGCCACTGACTTTGTACTGAAAGGCTCTGTAATATCATAAATCATCTTACATAGAAAATGTATTAAAATGCCTGGAAAGAGAAGCTTTAAATTGGCCGCAATCTCACAACATCAAACAATATGCAGACACAATACTAACAGTTTGTGAGAAACATGCAGTGAATACTTAATATCACTAAACACTGTATGTGCTTTAATCTCTCAACTTCAGAATGAACATCTCTTTATTTATGCATAATAAAGGCTTGCAATTTTATCAAGTTTAATTAAATGTATAAAGTAAGCATTCTGGTGTTACAGCGTTCTCTTATTGATCAACTTTCTGAAAAGGCTTCAAGATACGTGCCCTCGATGAGACTGGCATCCATCACAGGTCAGACTCAACGTTACTCACGCGCACACTGGCCAATGTAGAGGAGCTAATCAAGCTGACTTGTGTGTGTTTGCAAGGTGCTCACTTTGTAGTTCAGCTGAAACATTTTCTTGAGTATTGTAAACTGTTCTAAATTCATCATTTACTGAAGTCTGGAGAGTGAAATAGACAACAATCACACTCCCATAGTAAACTTCAACTGGATTACTTTGGGACTTAATCTTCCTAAATGAGTAAGTGTTGCAATGTCATTGTTTTTATTTTATGTCCCAGATAAAATACTGCTCCACTTAAAAGTTTCATCAACAGTCTGGAAAAAAATACATAAGAAAGAAGGTGTTGAGATGGGCAAATGTTTGAGGTAGGATTGTGTTGTTTCATAAAGAATAGTTATCACTCGCTTTGAAATCAACAACCTAAACATAACAGTTACTGAAACGTCATGTTTATATCTCCAAACATTTGTTTTTCAAAACTCTTAATTATGGATATTCTCAGAGACGTGTGTGTCCCCTGATGAACTGGGGTCTGATACTGGGCTGCTTCCTACTTTGTGCTCAGGGCTGCCAGGATAAGTTTAGTGCCACACAACGCTGCACTGGATTAAGTACACTTGAGATGCACTGTATAAACCGTATTGCATGTATGCTTCCACTGTCGTTGCGTTGAATCAATGGACAGAATTTCACTCTGTATTTAATACTAGATTTACATTAGCAGTTTATCTGGCTCATAAAATAACAGAAAAACAACTATTTAATCCTGTAAACAAAACAGGTTTCTGGTCATATGATAAAGAAAACAAATATTCCTTCCAAATCCACCACATGTGCTTCATTCACTTACTCAACAGCCTTTTTGTAAACTTCAATAGCCTTATCAGTGTCTCCCTCTAGCATGTGCATCTTCCCAAGCATGATAAATGTGATGTCGTGTTTATTGAGCTGCAGAGCATAGTTCAGTTGTTCACTTGCCTAGGAAAAGTACAGTTTTATTAATCTTTTGAAAAAAGACAAGACAATCAAACCATGAATCTTTAAACTAAAACAGAAGTTATACACGTTTTATTACCAAGATCCAAGAGTGTATATTCCAAATAATTAATATTCTCAAATTCACTTTAGCCGATTCAGGCGGGCCTAGAGTCTCTCCTGGTATCACTGGGCAAAAAGCATGAAACAGCCCACAAGAGGGTGAACATACAGTATACTAGAGGGTCTAATAAAATTCACAATCATACACTCACTCACAGAGGGGCAGTTTTGAAATGCACAATTAGCCTAATCCACACCTCGGAGTATCCAACGGAAAACCCAGGCAGATACGGGGAGAATGTGCAAAATCCAAACAGACACCGTCCAGATGTGGTGAGGAATCAGTGCCACTCATTGCACACTCATGCCAACAATGCAAACTGTATATTAAGATTTTTTTTATTGCGTGCACAACAAGGCCAAAGGAAAACTTCTGACTGATAAAACAGACAGCCAAGTATTACAATAACCTCATGTGAAATGGTGTGATAAAACAAAAAAGTAGCATTATCCTAAATTGTTAAAGCAAATGCAAGCAAAAAATGTCAAGGATAAAAGATGACATTTTGCATTATAGCTTTATAAACGGTCTTTTTATCTCAAATCTAAATTGCTTGTGTATACAGTGAAATACCTCCAGTACTTTACTTAAAAAATTAAATTTGGAACTGAAATAAAGACAACATGATGATCAGACTAGCTAGTTTGTGCAAAGTTATCCTTATATATAATACGCTACAGTGGCTGTCCGTTTGTCTGTCCAGGATTTTAAATCACCTGTAACTCACAAACTATTTGAACTATTGACCTGATATTTGGTAGACATATACTATGTGACACCTACTATTCGCTTTCAGGTGGTGATTGACCGCCAAGGTTATTCCTCTTTTTATTTTTATTTTATTTAATTTTAGAATCAACTCTTGGCAGTGGCCAGCAGGGCAGCCGTGCGGTGCATGCGTACGGGCACTGTTCTCATTCCTACCACCTTCACCATCACTTCCCCTACCTCTTCATACCTTAATTCATTCTTGAGGCAGATTGAAGACTTAATTTCCAGCTTAAGTGAAAAATTAAGGAAAACGTACTACGTAATTGCAACACAAACACTGACTTAATCAGTTTTAACACGAAAAGATGTTGACGAAAGAAGAGAAGACGTGGGCCGCTAGGGTGGAGAAAAGAAGAGCTGCTCAGGAGGCAGCAAGCGCATCAACCTCTGAGCAAACAAATGGTAAACGTACAAAGAGTCTGAAAACTAGGAATGCTCAAGTCAAGTGTAGTGCCGTTACTGGTCAATAATAATAATTGCACTACAAACTGTTTATATTCTACTATTGTCATAGCTGGCTATGCCTCCATGTGACATCCAAAACAGGAGCACATGTAAACTAGAGGAAACAGGTGAGGGGCTTCAGATCCCTCATGTCACCAGGACCTTTTATAAAAAGAGTAGATGGAATGGTGAAAGCTCAGTTTACTTCTGGACTCCTATGTTCATCAAACTCAGCCATATGCAATTTATAATTCTCTTAAAAAGGGACCTAGATAGCTGGGAAGCCTTCCCATTTGCAAGGAGTGGAAAATTTATAGCCAGACGTGACCTGGAAAACTGTTCAGCTCAAAGGCCCTGATTAAGCACAAACTTGGAAATTACTCTGCATTTATCTTTGTTCTATCTACGATGCTCCCACAGCAACATAATGTAACACGTTTTACAGTAGGAGAATTGTTGATATTAGCCGATACATTTCCGGGAACAAGAAGTGGGCAAAACACACACACACAACACTTAGAAGATTTTTCTCCTTCAAAATACAAGGTGTCAAAGTATTACAGTGTTTAGGACATCCACCTTACAGTTCTAGAGATCAAGACTTGACAGCCAGTGTTTGCCTGGCCTTATATCTGGGTTCTTTGTTTGTCTCTCATATCCCAAAGACAGGCTTGTTAACTTAACTTGCAGCTTGTAAATAGCCCTGCATGTGCGGGCGACAGCTTGAGTATACGTGGCAATGGACTATCGCCCCATTAGAGTTTGAGGCTACCCTGTGTCTGGATAAACTCCAGGTTCCCAAAATGCTAAAATTTATCAGGTTCAGTAAGGGGATAGATATTTAATATAAAAAAAATTATAAAAAAGTGACAATAAAATTAATGAATGAAAACATGAACTTGGAAAAAAATGTATACTTACATTTTTAAAATCTTTTAGATACATATAGCACACTCCAAGGTTGTGGCAGATTTCCTGTAATATATAAATATATTTTATGTACTGTACATACAACACACAGATTTGTTTTTAACATTATTTGTAAGATTTGCATACAAAAAGAGACAACTTGTAAATAAAAACAAAAGTGCTAAACATACCCAGTCCTGATTCAGTTTTGCTGCGTCATTGTAAACCTCAATTGCAGCTTTATGTTTTCCAAGCAAGAACCTATTAATGAAAAGGTGAGTCAATAAATACATTCACACTTAAATATTCAGACAAGTGAAAGTCTTTTATTTGCCTGGTGTTCTACTATTATACACTTTTAAAAAGGCAAAAAACATTAACCTAAGGATGCCCACTAACATTTATTCTCTTTCTTTCGCTGTTTTAATTATTCTTTGATTTCCTGTGATAGAAAATAAACCCAAAAATCATTAAGTCTATCTTGTGCTTGATGATGTGGGGATAGGCATTGCCAGTCTGCATACTGTATTACTCTATGTTTGCACAAAATATTAATATATAAAATTTCTTCTTTAATTTTGTGTTAAAATCCATATTGAATGCTTTTAAACGATAACAGCACAACTAAGAATTATGTATACAGACAACCTAGTTCAACCACTATCTGACATTTACCAGTTTGACAATGGTGAATGCGGCACTAAATACTGCCAACACAGAACTGCACTCTCTTCAGGACATACCATATGTAATACAATACTTCCTGCCTTAGAAAGACAAGCAGGACTCTCCCCATCCTGCACAACCGCCTTTCTCATTCCTCACTATTGGCAAATGGTATAGGGCCACTAGCACTTGCACCAGTGGATTTCACTGTTCCTACCCACAAGGTTGCTGAACACTGAATTATAAGAACAAATATACTGTAACATAACAAAACAGTATGTATATGTATTATTTATAAATGAAAATAAAAACTGTTTATGCAGGTGCCCTGTCCAGGGATTATTCCTGCCTTAATCCCTATTTCTGATGGGTTAGGCTCTAGCTCCCTTGCAACCCTACTCAGGATAAAGTGGTTTGGGAGATGGATCAATAGATGGATGGATGGATGTTGCATGCCATGTACTGCATACTTTTTGAAATTATTTAATCTATCTATATGTATTATTGTCAAATGTTCTGACAAGACATACAAATATGAACTTAATTGTACTACATAGACTTGACAGTAAACTTGACTTATAAATATGGCTTGCATGCTAGTAAGTTTATAGTACGTTATCATCATAATACTGTCTTATCTGTCTTATTCAGGAGCAAATCATTTTTACTGTATGTCACTTAGCTTGAAATGATAGCTCTGAAATTGTTGCTTGGGAAAAGAAAATTCTACTTTTTGTTGTAATCATCAACAGCAGGAGATAAACAAATTCCCAGTGCCAGTATGATTAAACAGAAATCAGTCCCTAAACAATGTATAATGCAGTTTTTTCTTATTTATCCTATTTGTATACCCCTCTCTGCATGCAACTTCAAGCACCTTCAATAATATCTAGAAAATACTTAGAATGCAGGGCTCAAGAATATTTTGTTTCAAGCCACTAATTGCATTGTAATGTCAGACAAAGGCATGGACTAAATTTTACACAGCCAGCTGCAGGTATGACTTGAAGGAAGTTACATTCTTCTTACACTTGCCCCATGTCAAATGTCCATGTTGAAACCACTGTAGCAACTGCAACCTAACTCCACAGTCCACACCCATGTAATTTATGTAAGCCTGAGTGATGCATGCCTCAAAATTAAACTTGTAAATCTGTGGAAAAAGTAAGTACACCTCTACATTTAACACTATACCAAATACCTAAAATTAGAATCACATGCATCTGATCAGGTGCAAATGATTAGAACGTCATTAGAGAAGGTGAACTTGACATTCTCTCCACAGACAGACACATTGCAGATGGTTGTGCCCAAGAGGTCATTAAAGACCTGGATCTTGGTTTTTATCAGGACACTCACAAGCCCAGACTCCTCACTCAGTCTCTTGAGAGCCCCGATCAGAGCCTCCATCAATTCCACAAAGATCACAGCATCATTGGCAAAGTCAAGATCAGTGAATATTTCTTCACCAACAGATTCCCCACAGCCGCTGGGCCCTACAACCTTGTGCAACACCAAGTCCATGCAAGCACTGAGCAGAGAAGGAGCAAGAACACACCCCTGATGAACCCCAGAATCAAATGGGAAAAACAGAGAGGTTCTGTCTCTACTCTGCACAGCACTCACAGCACCAGTGTACAAGCCAGCCATGATATCCAGCAACTTAGGAGGGACCCCGCAAAGTCTCAGGATGTCCCACAGGGCAGCTCATCAACAACTGAGTTGAACGCTTTACAAAAATCGACAAAGGCTGCAAAGAAACTCTGCCAATATTTGCATTTGTGCTCCATGACAACCCTTAGTGCCAGGAAGTAGTTGATGATAAACTTCTTAGGCATAAAACCCAACTGTTCCAATCGCTGGTAGTTGAGCAAGTGATCACGGATCACTTAACAAAGACTTTACCCCGCACCAAAAGAAGGGTTATCCCCCTATAGTTGCTGCAATCCAGGAAATCATCTTTCCCTTTCCAGATAGGGATGACAAGTCCCATTTTCCAGTCAGTTGGGATGACACCAGAAAGAAAAGATTGCTTTCAATGCCAGGAGGACAGCCTTACCACCAGCCTGGAGAAGTTCCCTACCCTCAGCTGGTTCACCACCTGTGCAATCACAGCGAGACTGGGTGGTTCACAGCTAATTGAAGGATCAGCCTCAAGAACCATGGACACAGAGATGTTCAGCGTCCTAGCCAGAGGATCAGCTTTAAAAAGCTGCTCAAAGTAATCAGCCCAGCAGGTCACAATTGCAGCATCATCCATAAGGACCATTCCAATGCACACCCTGACTGTGACTCTCTGAGGAACAGATTTGGATGCGCATAATGATTTGAATCCTCTGTAGGCAGGACGAGGGTCACTTGCTCACAGATTCCTTGGGAATTGTGAATTTCCCCATGGGATTAATAAAGTATCCATCTATCTATCTAACAAACGCCTTTTTATCTGCCCTCAGAACCCTTGCAGCCATCCTTCTCAGTTCCCGATATAGAGTGAAGCTGCCATCAAGCCATGGGCTGCCACTCTTCTTGATGATATCCAGGGTGCCCTGCAAGATAAAAACATCTCCTTCTGTGAACTCTGGCAACACCATCACAACCCCCACTTCTGTAGACCCTGCAGTTTTGTAAGAGCCTCCAGTGTCTGCCCATGAGGATGTGTTTGATCTCCTTTGCCACACCACCAGTATTGGAGTACCAAGTCCAACGATGAAGCTCATGGTGCAGGAACCAGGATCCAGTGATCTGCATCCTCAGACCTTTTGCAAAGTCATGGAACATGGAACCACTTTCACCATGGTTGCCAGACGCACACAGACCAAGACAATCCTCATTGTCAGCCCTGTCAGTGCCAGTGGTTGCAATGAAATCACCCATCACCAGAAGAGTGTCACCTTGCAGGCACCCATCAACCACTGAACGAAGTTACAAATAAAATGTGTCCCTCACCGAGACATCACTCACCGCGGTCAGAAAAGAGTGTTCAAAAGAGTGACATCGGACACCATCGGAAGGAGCTGTTCCACTACAGCAACAGCTACTCTCCAAGTATGACAGCCATCAAAGCGACCAAACCAATATAAGGTGTACCCACCTACAGACGTCTGGCCAGTCCCTAGGTCTGCACAACTCAGAGGGTCGCCACTGAAATGTGGAGTTTACGGAGCTCCTCTGACAGCAGAGGAAGATGATCATCATGCCGGAGAGACAAGACATTCCATGTTCCGTGATCCGAGTGCTGCCGTGCAGTGGGTGACGCCTCAGCACCACACCAGTTCTGATCCCCAACTGTCCTGTCTAGCATTGTTATACCATGGAAGACCCAAAGAGTGTCTGATTTAAAGAGAACATGCCATAGAGCTTAGCGTAAATGGAGGAAGACTAAACTAACTATCCACTATGAAATATTAAAAGTTAAAATAAAAGAATACAATAACACAGTCCGTCTTGAGAGGCGCTGCTATTTCTCTAAGATTATAAATAACAATGCTAGTAATCCCAGAGTCTTATTCTCGACGATTGATCATGTGTTAAACCCAGGTAACTCAAAGGAATGCCTCCTAAGTACTTCCAGTAAAACCTGTGAGGCTATTGCTATATTTTTCAATCAAAAAATTAATGATATTAGAAATAACATAGTATATCTCCCCAACACTAAGGATCCTCCTAAACCCCAGTATTCCGTTATAAACAAATTAAACTCTTTCACTAGGATAGATTTACCTGATTTACATAAAATAATTTCTCAAATGAAACCCTCCACCTGCGTCCTTGACCCAATACCAACAAATTTTTTCAAAGAAATATCGGGCGTGCTAATTAATAATGTTCTTGACATAGTAAATTCGTCATTAGATACGGGGGTCTTTCCAGACTGTCTTAAGACTGCTGTAGTTAAACCCCTACTTAAGAAAAATAATCTCGACCCCTCTGCTCTTGAAAATTTTAGACCCATCTCTAACCTGCCTTTCTTAAGTAAAATTCCATTGATCATAATATTCTTAGAAATCGCCTTAGTCAATGGGTGGGCCTCTCTGGCAGCGTCTTAAATTGGTTTGAATCCTACCTGGCAGGGAGAAAATTCTTTGTCAGTTGTGGTAATTACAACTCAAAGACACATGATATCCTATATGGTGTTCCACAAGGCTCTATCCTGGGTCCGCTGCTCTTCTCAATCTACATGCTTCCATTAGGTCAGATTATCTCAGGGCACAACATGAGCTACCACAGCTATGCTGATGACACACAGCAGTATTTATCAATTGCACCTGATGACCCCAATTCTCTTGATTCACTAACACAATGTCTAACTTGTATCTCAGAATGGATGAATAGTAACTTTCTCAAGTTAAATAAAGAGAAAACTGAAATCTTAGTGATTGGCAATAATGGATACAATGAGGCTATTAGAAATAAGCTGGATGCATTAGGATTAAAAGTCAAAACGGAGGTAAAAAGCTTAGGGGTAACTGTTGACTGTAATCTAAATTTTAAATCGCATATTAATCAGATCACTAGGACAATATTTTTTCACTTAAGAAACATAGCAAAAGTTAGACCTCTTATATCATTGAAAGACGCTGAGAAATTAGTTCACGCGTTTGTTTTCAGTCAACTAGATTACTGTAACGCACTCCTCTCAGGACTACCCAAAAAAGACATAAATCGTTTGCAACTAGTGCAGAATGCAGCTGCTAGAATCCTAATCAGGAAAAGAAAATCCGAGCACATCTCTCCAGTTTTGATGTCACTACACTGGTTACCTGTGTCATTCAGGATTGACTTTAAAATTCTGCTTATGGTTTATAAAGCCTTAAATAATCTCGCCCCATCTTATATATCGGAATGTCTGACGTCTTATATTCAATGTCAATGTCAATTTATTTATATAGCACATTTAAACAAACATTGTAATGCTGTGGCCAAAGTGCTTTACAAAAATAGAACAAACTAACATAAAACATAAATAGAAATAAAATATATGAACATAAAATAAAATACATAATAGAAGTAATGTTATATACATAAAAAATAGAAGTAATGTAATATAACCTCAGATCCTCAACTGAGTGTCTCCTTAGAATTCCAAGAGCAAAACTTAAAAGAAGTGGTGAGGCGGCCTTCTGCTGTTATGCACCTAAAATCTGGAATAGCCTGCCAGTAGGAATTCGCCAGGCTAATACAGTGGAGCACTTTAAAAAACTGCTGAAAACACATTACTTTAACATGGCCTTCTCATAACTTCACTGAAATTTAAATCCTGATACTCTGTATATCCAATTCATTATAATAACTATTCATGGTGGCTCTAAAATCTGTACTAACCCCTACTCTCTGTTCTGTTTCCATTTCCGGTGTCCTTTTGGTGGTGACGCAACCACCACCATCTACTCAAAGCACCATGATGTTCCAACAATGATGGATGGATTAAAAGCCAGAAGTCTGTATGACCATCAGCATCAAGTGACTCCGTGAGAACCCTAACTACAAAGAGGACTATTTCATTTATGTTAGGTAGAATGCCCAGAGGGTACTGGGCAGTCTCGTGGCCTGGAACGCCTACAGATTTTATTTTTTCAACCAGCTTTCTGGAGTTTTTTTTTTGTTTTTTCTGTCCACCCTGGCCATCGGACCTTACTCCTTTTCAATGTTAACTAATGTTGTCTTATTTTAATTATTTTGTCTTTTATTTTTCTTTTCTTCATTATGTAAAGCACTTTGAGCTACTTTTTGTATGAAAATATACTATATAAATAAATGTCGTTGTTGTTGTATAAAATTTAATGGAATTAATTCTCCTTATGAGTGACATTTATATATTAGACCATTTCATGAGGTCCTTCTTAATGAGCTACATAACAAAATTAACATTCTGTTTGAGTAAACACTTAATTCTCTCTGTGACTGTAATACCCAGATTCACAAACACACTGACTTTTGTTTATCTTTATAAACTTTATCTTTACACTCATCCTCTTTGAACTGCGGTGTTATTCCACTGCAATGATAAAAAAGGAGACCAAGAGTGTTGTCTTGTCTTGAACAATACAGAATAACTTTCATGTGTGCACAGTTTGTATTAAATGAAGAATCAAGACTTGAATAAAGCACATTTACAGTGCAAATAAAAATAATTGTGATCATGCTGCCATATATCAGCATACTCCCTCTCACAACACTTTGCTTGATTATGTCTGTCCCCCCCAACATCTTATGCAAACCACCAGCCTATGCACAGACGTTGCCAGAGGCAGAGCTTCCAAAAAGTGAATGGTTATCTCTAATAAAGAGAGGCTTGGAATCCAAATCAAAATTAATTTTGGGCTATAACAGCTACTGCATTAGTTTGAGTTTGCTTAAGAAAAAAAAATCTATGAAATATAAAGCTATATAATATTAGATAACAAATAACAACCATAAAATTCTACTCACAGAGATCTTGCAACTTGCTTTAGATTGTCAGAGCTTTGAGGGTTTAGAATAGCACACGTCTGAAATAGTTCCAATGACTCTTGTATCTTGCCTTCAAGACGAAATATAAGTGCTGGAAAAAAGTGTTTAGATGTGAATAATAATTAATTAAGATATGTGCAAAAAATGCAGTTTCTGTGAAGAAATACACTAAATAAATTCACCTTGTTCGAAATAAAACGCGCTACTGCATCCCAGCTTCAGAATCCTAAATTAGAATGCAGGCTTGGCTCTGCCTGTGCCGAGATTGTATGTTGGTGGCTTTGTCAGAGTGGGTTCTACTCCCATATCTCAAAGACGTGTGTGCTGGGTGAGAGGAGAGGAGTGTGAGAGTGTGTGTGTGTGTGTGTGTGTGTGTGTGTGTGTGAGAGAATGTATGCCGACGAGCTGGCTCCCTGTACAGAATTGGTTATAGCCTTGGACCCAAAGCTGCTAGGACAGGCACCTGCTCCTAAATCTTAATTGGAAAAGCAGGTGAGACAATAAATGGATGAACGGAGAATGAGGAAAAAAGTAATTATTTCAGAAACAATGAGACCTAAGATTTGTCAAAAGTCTCTTGATGTTACTCTGCCATGTTGGTCTTATTATATCAAACAGTATAAATACAGGCAGTGTCATTGACTGCAAATTGATTCGAGTATTGCAGATATGTGGATCACTGCTATATGAAGTAACTTTAACATTCTTGAGTGCTTACCTTGTACATACACTGCATATTCACATGTCCCCTGAGCTTCCTGAAGCTGTTCTTTAATAATAGCCTGAAAAAAAGGCAGTACCATTAACTGAACAAGTTATGAAGAATCTGCATTTCACAGAGCAGACGGCTTGTTTTCCACTCCATCAGCATAAAAAAATAATCTAATAATATACTGTATCTCAAAAGGTTACAAAGAAACTAAGGTTTCAGAGAGGGGAACTATCTCATTGGTAAAGGTCATTTGTGAAACAAGGAAAGTGAGAAGTTTTACAGAATTTTTGTACAAGACAACAGGGAGAAACTGCTCATATGTACAAAAGGCCAAGTAAACCTTCAACAAAGTGGAAGAAGGTAATCAAAAAGTAGAAAGGTATTGAGAAAGGCTCAGTATTATAAAACAGTAAATAGTGATTACACAATACAAGAGGAGAAAGTTTCATTTCAAAATTAATATTTCTAAAAAAATCATTTAACAATGAGCTGCCTCCTCCTCCTCTTCTTCTTAAGTAAATCTTAAGAAACGATGTTGATGTTTGCATAATTGTAGCCTCCTTAGTGTTGTTTACCTCCCTAAAAAATGAGCCAAAGGCAATTAATTTTTTTAACAACAAAAATGTTATGTGCAACAGAAACACGTCAAAACCAAAACTTCAGCATAATCACAGTATGAAAGGTACGTCTAGTGTCCACCACTGTACTGATTCAGATTTCGTCCTTCAAGTGACACGTGTTGAAACAGTAACCAAAGCACATAGACACTGTTTGAGCAGATGTTGAAAGATTTTTTTTAATAGTGTTTTTGTTTCTTGCACATGACAGAGTCGAATGTTAGTGCCGGACCGCCACGATAGTACAGACTATACCTGCCATCCCACTTGGGCCCTCTACCAGTGTAAAGCAGCGGTTCTTAAGTTCAGTCCCCGTGGCCTCCTGTGGCTGCAGGTTTTTACTCCAGCCCTTTCTTCTTTTACTCGGAGTCCTACCTTAATTAACAAAGCCATCATTTCCAAGTTTCTCTTTTTTTACAACCATCTGGAAATTACAAACTGGTTATGCTGTACTTTATTAAACAAAGCAGGAGTTTATATGTGTTAGGTAAGAATGAATTCTTTAAAGGTTGAAATATATTATTTTTAATGTTCTTGTTATTTAGACAATTATTTACCAATAAGCATACAAGTGGGTAACACTGAAGTAGTCGCTCCTTTTAGAATCATCTGTGCTGCTGTCTGTTCTGACCATCATTGTCGGTATTCAGATACAATTAAGAAAAGAAACTCCACAGAAAAGGTGAAATAAAAATAGGTAAAAAAAATGAATAAATAAAAAAAAACCCACAAAATAAGCAATTAAGGATCTCCGTTATAGGAGATGGATGTCTGAAGCAGAGCTCCGCTAGCAGCTGCTTTATTTTCCCACGTATTTCATATTATTTAGAGGTATCCTGTATTTAACCCGACCAAGGAACTTCCACTACAATATACAAGCATGAGTAACAAGAAGTCAGAAAGAACTGGAAAAGAAACTTAAAGCTGTATCAAAGTCTGGACAGACATCTGGCCCGAGTGCAAGGTATGGCCTCTCGGAGACTGACCTGGAACAGGCAGACGAATGCGCAGATATCCTGGGACCCCGCTCCATTGTATCGTCTCCAGTCGAGAGTGAAAATGGGAGCGAAGGTGCAAGTGATACAGGTCGCGATGGATCGCCGATTCTGAGGATCATTTGAGACTCGAAAAGGCCCTGCAGGATGTGCTCTCATCTACTCATCGCGAGCCCGCAGCACCTGCTGTAACAGGAGCTGCATTTCCACTCGCGGAGCACGAAATCCGAAACGAACTGTCCGAACTGAAAGAGATGATCGCTACACTGGCCACTACCATGGCTACGGCCATAAATGAGCTTAAGAAGGATAACAAGAATGAGCTTAAGAAGTCTAACATTGAACTTAAGAAGGATAACAAAGACCGGGAAACGCGTCTATTTAAACGTTTTGACGTGAACTTTAAAAGCATGTTGGAGAAATTAGAGGAACACATCGAAGAAAATAGATCCAAACTGAAAATACTTGCCGACCAGATTAATGACGTTACTGATCAGCTGGATGACGTTAAGCAGGCATTCACGGCTCAAGTTGAAACAGCGGAACAATTGGCATCTAACGCCGATGAAAAAGCTACAGCTGCGAATTCTGAATGCAAAAAACTCGGAGACAGACTTGTGGCCCTGGAAGATGGGTGCAGAAGAAATAATATAAGAATTGATGGGTATACCTGAGAAACGAGAAAGCCCAAGCCCAGTGAAATTTGCAGTAGAATTACTCTCTAAAATAATTGGAGATGATTTTAAACTCGACATTGAGATAGCAGCAGTTTATTGCATATACAGATCAAGCACCTTTAAACCTAGGTCTTTTATTGTCTGCTTTGAGCGATTACGATGTAAGCTTGATGTGATGACACTTCTCAGACACAAGCAAGAGATTATATTTGAAAATAATCTTATTCGTATTTTCCCCAACTTCTCACCATTAAAACCTGCAAAATGTGCAGCCTACTTTAAAATTAAAAAGTTGCTACAGAAAGCCGATATCAAATACAGCCTCTTGTATCCCGCCAAACTGAAAGTGGAAGTTCAAGACCAATATTATGTATTTTCAAGCAAGGAGGAAGCTGAAAAGGAACTAAAGAAGCTGTTTCCGACACTCTTTTGAAAGTTAATAAGGAGCCGTATTCTGTCAAGGCATGGGAAGGACCGGTCATTGGAGGTCGGATCCACTTTTAAAGCGACTGGTATTATAATTATACATCCTTTTCTTTACTTGGACATTATATGTTTATGTCTTAATTACAGTTATAGACGCGAGTGTGGAAGTAATTAAAGTAGGGTTTGGTTTTTTGTTTTTTTTTTTTTACTACCTTAAAGTAGACTGTTTAACATCATACTCTTGGTTTATTGCTATTTCTACTATTACATTACTATTACATTTATACTATTACATTAGGATTTACTATGTTTATCCTAGACTACTTTTTAAAATCATTCTCAGGGTTCATTCTTTTATTATCTTAATATCTTAAAATTGCTGAAGATTATTTTAAGCTTAAAGACTGTTAATGATTATATTTTCAGCAGATAGTATTTAGAATTCAGCTGCAATAGATATCTCTTTGTTTTAATTCTCAAATGCCGCTGCGGGGTGGGGTTTGTTTTGTTTTGGACGTACTCTGTCTCTTTGTATGTCAGAGGACCGGGACATCGCGGAGTGGGATCAAGCCTCATGTGGGGAGGCAAAATGGGGGGGGGGGGGAATAAAGGGGGGGAGAGAAGGAGAGCAGGCTATGTCTAATCTATTCTTCTAATCCTTATAACTATAAATATCAATGCAACAATAGGCTAAAATGCAATAACTCATGGGGAATTTTGAAATTAAGATTAAAACTGCCTCACTACCAGTTAAGACTATAAAATGACATTAAAAACTCAATCAATGTCTCCATGATGGGACAGTTAACTTTGTGAGCTGGAATGTTAAAGGCCTGAATCACGAATTAAAGAGAAAGAAAGTATGCTCTCACCTAACAGGCTTAAACGCTAAAATAGTATTTTTACAGGAGACCCACTTACTAAGCAAGGATCAGTTCAGACTACAAAAAGACTGGACTGGCCAAATGTTCCATTCTACCTTTATAAAGAAAACTAGAGGGGTGGGAATTCTCATACACAGAACAGTTCCATTTGTAGCATCAGATGTAGTATCGGACCCTGAAGGGAGATATGTGATGGTCATGGGCAACTTATTTAACAGTAAAATGATTTTGATAAATGTTTATGCACCCAATGTCGATGATAAGGAATTCACGCAAAATCTATTTGCATCCATTCCCAATGTGAACACTCATAAAATTATAATGGCTGGGGACTTTAATTGTGTTTTAAATCCACTCTTAGATAGGACTCCTGTGACAGGGGGGACAACATCTAACACTGCAAAGACAATTACACAGTTTTTAACTGACCACAACTTATCAGACCCCTGGAGGTTTCTTAACCCAAACTCAAGATCATATTCATTCTACTCACCAGTGCATCATAGCTACTCAAGAATTATTTTTTTTATAGATAATAATTTCCTGCCTACGATTAAATCGTGCAAATACGACACAATTGTTATCTCCGACCATGCCCCTCTAGTCTTGGAGCTAAAATCATTAAGCCCCTCACACTCACCTCGCAGATGGCGTCTTAACCCTCTTCTATTGGCAGACGAGAACTGCACAGAATTTATATCCAAACAAATCAGCTTCTTCCTAGAGACAAACACGCCCACAGAGGTTTCTGCAGGAACACTCTGGGAACCTCTAAAGGCTTTCTTAAGAGGACAGATTATTTCATATCTTTCCCAATGAAATAAATTAGAAACCAAGAAAGTGACAGAGCTAAGAAGCGAAATTACTAAAATAGATGAAGAACAAGCCAGGAGTCCAAGTGAAGCTCTTCACGGGAAAAGTCAGGCCCTGCATACAGAACTTAACATCTTAACAACTAAAGAAACTGAACAACTTATTTATAAGTCAAGACACGGAGAAAAAGCTAATAAGCTTTTAGCTCAACAAATTCACAAACAAAAAGTTCGCAATGCAATACTAGTAATTACCAACACGAATGGACAAGAAATCACTGACCATAAAAATATAATGCACGCATTTAGAGATTATAATAAATCCTTATATTCTACTGAGTTCAAAGAAGACAACACACAATCTAATGCATTACAGACACCACAAATAGATGCTTTAAGTGCTGAGGAACTGGATAAACCTCTGATGCTAACAGAATTACTAGATGCTATAAAGTCACTTCAAAGCGGGAAATCAGCAGGCCCTGATGGTTATCCCGTAGAATTTTATAAGAAATTCTCCACTCAGCTAGCTCCCCTCTTATTGGCAACATTTACAGAAGCTAGAGACAACCAAATACTACCTCAAACATTTCATCAAGCATTAATCACCGTCTTTCCTAAACAAAATAAGGACTTGTTACAATGTGCATCATACAGACCAATTTCACTCCTGAATAATGATGTTAAGATACTCTCAAAAATTCTAGCTAGAAGGATGGAGAAAGTGCTGCCCTCGGTAATATCACAGGATCAAACTGGGATTTATTAAAGGCCGACACCTATCTTCCAATCTCCGACGCTTGTTTAATGTTATATATTCACCAGCAAAATCAAACACCCCAGAGATGTTACTATCATTAGACGCAGAAAAAGCATTTGATATGATTGAATGGAATTACCTTTTCACTGCATTGGAGAAATTTGGGTTTGGCCTGAATATTTGTGCATGGATCAAACTACTGTATACCAATCCAGAAGCTTCAGTTTGTATTAACAACATTTGTTCAGACTACTTTAAGCTAGAACGTGGTACCAGACAAGGATGTCCCTTGTCACCACTGCTGTTTGCAATCGCCATTGAACCACTGGCGGTTCACTGTCGAAATTCTTATCAGACAAAGGGGATTATCAGAGAAGGACTGGAACAGAAAATTTCTCTTTATGCAGATGATATGGTCTTATATATATCAGACCCAGAAAACACTGTGCCTGCAGTTTTAACAGCACTCACAGAATTTCAAAAGATATCTGGTCTTAGAATTAATCTGAATAAAAGTATACTCTTTCCAGTGAATTCACAAGCATATAATATTAGATTGGACACCCTACCTTTTACCATAGCAGATCAGTTTAAATACCTAGGGGTAAATATCACAAGTAAACATAAAGCTCTTTATCAACAACATTTTGCCGTCTGTGTGGAAAAAATTAAGCAAGACTTGCGTAGATGGTCAACCCTTCATCTCACTCTAGCTGGAAGAATTAACATTGTTAAGATGAACATCCTTCCTAAACTTCTTTTTTTATTTCAAAACATTCCAATATATATCAATAAATCGTTTTTTAAGCAATTAGATCCAACAATAACCTCATTCATTTGGAACTCAAAACACCCATGTATCCAAAGAGCAACCCTACAAAGAACTCAGCCAGAAGGTGGCATGGCTTTACCTAATTTTCAGTTTTATTACTGGGCAGCAAACATACAAGCCATAAAAACCTGGACACAAAAAAATGAACACACACAGGCTTGGTTCACAATAGAAGTAAAATCCTGTAGTACTTCTTTATACTCCCTGCTCTGCGCTCCAATAAATGCAAGTTATCGCAAATATACTAATAACCCAATTGTACTTTACTCACTCAGAATATGGAACCAACTTAGAAAGCATGATGGAAAAAAAAAAAGGAAAATCTTTTATCCATGGCACCTCTGCAAGAGAACCACCTCTTTCAACCCTCGCAAACATATCCAGTTTTTAATACCTGGAAAAGTTTTGGGATTAAAATGCTCAGAGATCTTTATATAGACAACATATTTGCATCTTTTGAACAATTATGTTCCAAATTTAACATCCCAGCTACACATTTCTTTCACTATCTTCAAATTAGAAATTTTGTTAAACAGAAACTGCCCGATTTTCCTCACCTCATACCCTCCACCATGCTGGAAAAAATACTGCTCAATTTCGAGGAATTAAACACCATTTCCACATTATATAAAATCTTATTAGAGTCCCTACCTTTCAAAGACCCAAGAAGACATTGGGAAAAAGATCTCTTAATCAATATATCAGAAAAGGAGTGGAAGGTAGCAAAGCACAGAATTATTCAACTAAAAATTATATATCGAGCTCATCTGTCTCGCTTAAAACTGTCCAAAATGTTTCCAGGGCAAGATCCAACCTGCGAACGCTGCAACCAAGCTCCTGCCTCACTGGGACACATGTTTTGGGCCTGCACCAAACTAACATCATTTTGGACCAAAATTTTTAAGTGCCTTTCAGACAGCCTTGGGGTCACAATCCCTCCTAACCCTTTAACAGATGTGTTCGGTGTTCTTCCAGACAGACTTGAAGTGGAGAAGGACAAGCAAACGGTGATTGCATTCACTACACTTTTGGCACGCAGACTTATTTTGTTAAATTGGAAGAATCCTAATTCTCCTCTGATAAGTCAGTGGGAAAACGATGTTTTATATTACAGTAATCCCTCCTCCATCGCGTGGGTTGCGTTCCAGAGCCACCCGCGAAATAAAAAAATCCGCGAAGTAGAAACCATATGTTTATATGGTTATTTTTATATTGTCATGCTTGGGTCACAGATTTGCGCAGAAACACAGGAGATTGTAGAGAGACAGGAACGTTATTCAAACACTGCAAACAAACATTTGTCTCTTTTTCAAAAGTTTAAACTGTGCTCCATGACAAGACAGAGATGACAGTTCTGTCTCACAATTAAAAGAATGCAAACATATCTTCCTCTTCAAAGGAGTGCGTGTCAGGAGCACAGAATGTCACATAGATAGAGAAAACAATCTCTAGCAAACAAATCAATAGGGCTGTTTGGCTTTTAAGTATGCGAAGCACCGCAGCACAAAGCTGTTGAAGGCGGCAGCTCACACCCCCTCCGTCAGGAGCAGGGAGAGAGAGAGAGAGACAGACAGACAGAGTTTGTTTTTCAGTCAAAAATCAATACATGCCCTTCGAGCTTCTAAGTATGCGAAGCACTGTGCAGCATGTCGTTTCAGGAAGCAGCTGCACAAAAGATAGCAACGTGAAGATAATCTTTCAGCATTTTTAGACGAGCGGCCGTATCGTCTAGGTGTGCGAACAGCCCCCCTGCTCACACCCTCTACGTCAGCGCGAGAGAGAGAGAGAGAGAGAAAGAAAGTAAGTTGGGTAGCTTCTCAGCCATCTGCCAATAGCAGCAGTAATTGAGATCTATCAGTCTGGTAAAGGTTATAAAGCCATTTCTAAAGCTTTGGGACTCCAGCGAACCACAGTGAGAGCCATCATCCACAAATGGCAAAAACATGGAACAGTGGTGAACCTTCCCAGGAGTGGCCGGCCGACCAAAATTACCCCCAAGAGCGCAGAGACGACTCATCCGAGAGGTCACAAAAGACCCCAGGACAACGTCTAAAGAACTGCAGGCCTCACTTGCCTCAATTAAGGTCAGTGTTCACGACTCCACCATAAGAAAGAGACTGGGCAAAAACGGCCTGCATGGCAGATTTCCAAGACGCAAACCACTGTTAAGCAAAAAGAACATTAGGGCTCGTCTCAATTTTGCTAAGAAACATCTCAATGATTGCCAAGACTTTTGGGAAAATACCTTGTGGACTGATGAGACAAAAGTTGAACTTTTTGGAAGGCAAATGTCCCGTTACATCTGGCGTAAAAGGAACACAGCATTTCAGAAAAAGAACATCATACCAACAGTAAAATATGGTGGTGGTAGTGTGATGGTCTGGGGTTGTTTTGCTGCTTCAGGACCTGGAAGGCTTGCTGTGATAGATGGAACCATGAATTCTACTGTCTACCAAAAAATCCTGAAGGAGAATGTCCGGCCATCTGTTCGTCAACTCAAGCTGAAGCGATCTTGGGTGCTGCAACAGGACAATGACCCAAAACACACCAGCAAATCCACCTCTGAATGGCTGAAGAAAAACAAAATGAAGACTTTGGAGTGGCCTAGTCAAAGTCCTGACCTGAATCCAATTGAGATGCTATGGCATGACCTTAAAAAGGCGGTTCATGCTAGAAAACCCTCAAATAAAGCTGAATTACAACAATTTTGCAAAGATGAGTGGGCCAAAATTCTTCCAGAGCGCTGTAATAGACTCATTGCAAGTTATCGCAAATGCTTGATTGCAGTTATTGCTGCTAAGGGTGGCCCAACCAGTTATTAGGTTCAGGGGGCAATTACTTTTTCACACAGGGCCATGTAGGTTTGGATTTTTTTTTTCTCCCTAAATAATAAAAACCACCATTTACAAACTGCATTTTGTGTTTACTTGTGTTATATTTGACTAATGGTTAAATGTGTTTGATGATCAGAAACATTTTGTGTGACAAACATGCAAAAGAATAAGAAATCAGGAAGGGGGCAAATAGTTTTTCACACCACTGTATATATATTTCTTCCTTTCTTTTGTTTATTGTTGCCTAATTAAAAAGCCCTAAGCAATTCTCCTTTGGCTAAGCTCTCCTTCTCAGGGGTGGGGTTTGATTTGTCTTCAATTTTTTTTTTGTTATAAATTGATCTATTTGTATGGAATGATTACAATAAAATTATTATATAAAATAAAAAAAGGATATAGAAAACAAAATACCAGTATGTGTTATTTTTTTTAAATATGTAAATCTGACACTACTGCAAATTTCTAAATGCAAAATAAAAAGAAAAAAACCTGTCAGCTAATTAAACAATGAGACCAATTAAAGGCAACAATGACTGACTGATTGAAAAGCTGGCTGGAACAAAAACCTGCAGCCACGGGGAACCTTCAGGACTAAACGTTGAAAACCACTGGTGTAAAGTAGCAAGTTATAAATGTACCTAGAGCTCACTTTGCACAGCATTTGTAAAATACAAGACTTTCATCTATACTTATGTCACAATCCAAACACACACCTTCTGTACATTTTTGATGTTAGTGTGATACACACCCCACAGTTTGTACAGTTTCAGTGTTGAATTAGTGGCTTTGTCATAGTCATCATTATTAGTAAAATGAAGGTATTTCATAACGAGTAAAAAAACATCACTCCCTCATAACTTTGCCAAAAAATGGGTGTCTGCAACAACTGGCTTGTGGACCAGTACCATCTCTGCACTGGTTTACCCACAATGCCCTGCAGTATCAGGAGACTGAAAAACAATGACAGGCTGCCAGTGACTGTAACAAGCAGATAGTTTACCGTGACTTTCTGACACTGCTCAGAATAACATTTTCTCCACCAGACTATCATTGAAAAATCGAAAATAGTCCAGATAAACATGATCAACAGACATCTTTAGACCAGAGTTACCTGTAAATTGGCAACAGTGAGGCGCAGGATTGTTAGCAGTAGCATGAAGCCAACACCAAACATCACTAAAACTTGTCATGTCAGAATCTACCAAATAGGGGTCAGTTTCACTGTCAATGTCTGGTGACCACTTCACATCGTTATCACTGTCAGTCGACTCGACAACAGTTCAGCCAGATGTTATTTCATCCATTAGATGAAGACAGAACGCTCTCCCGAATTATTTTTGCTTTGGACTGTAAAGTGGATGATTACACAAAACCCCAAGCCTGACTCAAGCTTAACTGGATTAGCACTGAATTCCAAGCCCAAGTCACACACCTTAATGCCAATGAAGTTAATACTTTGCTGAACATTTTGCCATAATTACACCTTCACATTTTTTAAGTATGTATAAGTTTGCAAGCTGGTTCAGCGGTAATTCTCATAAAAATGTACTAAATGTAGCCAAGTGTGGAGAAATTATGCATAAGGGAAGCCCCAATAGAAAATAGCAAAAATATTCGCTCTAAAGCTGAGCTTTGGCTTTTTGTTTCATAAACTACTGTTTTTTTCTTTATTTAATATAAAGGGACATCTTATCCATTTCTCATACAGTTTGTACATTCTTATATGGCAAATGGTTAACTACCTTACAGGTTTCATAATCCTTCTGGATATAGTGAAGATGAATCAACCAGTTCCTTCTTTCCAAAATTGGTAACTCTTGTACTGCAGGAAAAATAAGAAAGACATGAAACTGTCAACATAATGACACTACCAATACACTATAATTTGTGCAATGAAAATTACTTGTTTAAAATGTTTTTCCGCTACAATAGTTACTTTATACACTTCCCTCATATTGCAAACTTCATTTCTGAATAATTTTGCAAATTATCTTCATCATTTATTTTTCTATGATTTGTTTAAGTTTCTTTTAACTTAATGTCAAGTTGCACAAAGCATTTTTTTTCAGCAGGTGTTGCTTTCTTATGTGCCTGAGTGAATTTCAGACAACATCAGGCAGGCAGCGTGGTGTAAAAGCAAATGTGTTGGATCGCCATCAGTGTAACACGAAGTATGTTACTCTGGCAAAATGCTGTAAAGGCACAAATATAAGTCTGTTTAAACAATTCATACTATAGAGTATTTCTGTAGTTGGGATGTTTTAAACCAGATGATCTCAAATCTCTTTTTCCATGAGGACACAGTGGCTGTAACCAAATTCAAAAATAGCAACCAAAACTTTTAGTTTAGTAACATGCAACATAATTAGATATCCCAAACCTTGTACCTGTTATTGTTCTACTGTGTCATATATTCCATCCAGCATACACTATTCTAGAAAAATCAACAGAATGCACTGGCAAAGATTAGAACCCCTAAATCCTTCATCTTTTCACTTTCTCCATATTTCATAAATGGAGGAAGTACTGCTTTCACAAAAAAATCAACTTCAAGTTTTTAATGAAAAAAACTTTCAAAAAGTAGACTCCAATTTAATAAAAGTCACGGTGGCAGGGAGCATTTTTCTAAATTTCAACGACAAGTCACATTATTCTTCATTTTGAAATAACAGACAGCGAGCTACAGAAGAGAAGTGCGACAAAGGAGCGCAGAGTATCAACTGGGCTTTAGACAGCATGCTAGGGAGAAGAGTCTTGGTAAGGACAACTCAGAGATAACCATTTACATTTAAGAATGACGTATGATCCATAGAGAAGACAGGTTACATCTTTGTTTAAATTCAACTTCTAGCCGAGTCTCCATTACAGTTCATGCCCACTAAAAATGCTTGTGAAGTTTTGTAGGTTATTCTTATTGTCAAATGCACCAAATCCTGCTGAAAGTCTGATTCATTTAATCTTTACAAGTGGTTGTATGGTTTTTCACAACTACCCATAATTCACTACAAACAAATAATGAAGAAAATTTAAACATTAAAACAATTTTTAAACATACCTTTTTTTGATCGTGGTCTCTTATAATCAGTAGAAACTGGAAGCTGAAGACTCTAAAGAAAACAATAATTAGAATTAGTTATTTTATAAACACTAACTTAACATCACTGAATGTTCACAAAGACATTAGACTCCAGTAAAGTCTACCCAGTCTGCCTATTTTTTAACCGGAACATAGAGAAAAGAACGTTTTTTTCTAGTTCTGTCATTTCTTACATATAATTTTCTTCAACAATTAGAAGCAACAGTTTGCTGCTCAAGGTCAGGTCAGAGCAGATGATGTCAAATACGAGCCTCATTAAAATAAAGTCACCAGAAAATTTCTGAATACTGGCATTAGCTACAGTGAATTTCTATAATCACAAGTATTAAATAGGAGTGTCCGCTTAGTGTGTATAAAAGAAAAAATAAAACAAAAAGAATGTTTTTCACTATATCTGCCTCTTACTAAGATTATATAGATTGCATTATTTCAAGAGCTGACTGGAGACCTGGGGCCTCATGTATATGCCGTGCATAGAACTCACACTATAACATGGCGTAAGCACAAAAGCGGGAATGTGCGTACGCACAGAAAAATCCAGATGCAGGAATCTGTGCGTACACAAACTTTCACGTTCTTCCACTACATAAATCCCGATCAGTGTGAAAAGAAACGCACGTGCACTCGCCTTCTCTCCCGCCCCAACTCCTCCCAGAATTATGCCTCTTTGAATGTGCAAATCTATATAAATAGCCTTCTGTGAAAAGACAATGGGAAAAGCACGGGAGAAAATATAAGAATTTCAGTGAATACCAAGTGGAGGCAAAGGAAAAACGTACTATTTGTTGGTTTAAACAGTGGTATAATCAACAAAAGAATGTTGATCGAGTGACATAGTGTCAGAGAAACTCGAAAGCTCAAGTTCACAAAGTCGCACAGTGCCCGATAAAATAAAGAAGTTGTTACATATCAAAGTCGGCGTGAAAAGGTGACTCGCAGCGGACCATCTGAGTGTCATATGAAAGCTTATTAGGGTACAGAGAAAAAAAATATGCACACAGTGGGAAAAAAGCACGAAATGTCAACTTTAATCTCAAAATTTCCACTTTAATCACGTAGTTTATTTTGTCATTAAAGTAGATCATCATAAACTTCATCTTAAAATCGTTTAATTTACTAGTTTCTCAAGTAGCATGTTAAATGCTTTGTTCCGTGTTTGATCTTCTATGTGCTCTGTGTGTGAATCACTACGTGCTTCCGTTCTTTCTCTTTCTCCGACAGGACACAGAATCCATTACATTCGTGATATTACAGCTCTCTGAATAATTAAAATACTGAGATATATACGTGATATCTTTTTCACGATGATAGGAATGAAAGCATGTTATTTAAACATGGGAACACGGTGGCGCAGTGATTGTTCATATCTCACGCAAGAGGCTTGCTGCGCCATGTGCGACCTTCGATGAAATAATTTATTACAGAAGTACTGTCTCTTTCAAACGTACTAACCTCCAATTCCTGTCCTTACTTTTCTTTCTCCAAATACCCAATTGCCACACAATCAGCTCTGTAATAGACGTTAAGCCATCTGTAAGCTTAGAACGCAGATTCTTCAAAACTTTTAAGGAACATTGAAATATCTTCGTAGTACATGTTTAATTATTCTATCCATCTATCCTTCCAGTGTTGCGTCAGCACCAGCAATAATACAGCGCAGGAGCTATCCGTGAACTAGCTAGCACTGCGGCACCGTGTCCTCACATGTTTAATTATTAACAATACAGATTATTTAAATGAAGTTAAAGTTTTATCTGTATACTATAAGCAACATATTTTGCTGCATTTCATCTTAAAAATGATATCGTCATCATACGTGCTTTATAAAGTGGCGCAGGCTGTGCAATATTATAATTGTAGTGCAAGTTTACAGTGGGGTAATTGTACTTATAAGTACAAACAGTTCTACAAGGAGCACCTGATGGACTGATTGAGTGCGTTTATAGTTCTTGGAATGAAACTGTTTCTGAAACGCGAGGTCCGTACAGGAAAGGCTTTGACGCATTTTGCCGTGGCTGAGGTAGTGTGTGTTTGAAACTATATACCGATAATTCTCTTTCTGATCAGCTGCTGCTGTGATTCCCCACTCAGATACAGTGATATAAATACTCAGAGTGGTGCAGTGAGAGTAATATGGAAAAAGATGATCCGCTGTGTCAACCCTTTAACGGAAGCAGCTGAAAGAAGAAGAAGATGCAGTGAGCATAACAACGTTAAAACAGTTATGGTATTTGGAATACTATGGCTATTCCCTGGACCATTATATTGCTACAGGTTAATTACAATCAGATGCATTACACTAATAAACAATATGCAGTTAATTTCAGTGTACAGTAATCCCTCGCTACTTCGCGGTTCACTTTTCGCGGATTCACGACTTCGCGGGTTTTTAAATACAAGTGATTGCCCGCCTATCGCGGAAGTTATGTTCCAGACCCATCAGCAACAGGAGAAAATCCGCGATATAGAAAGACCATATAAATAAACATTGTTATAGTTTAAGCCTTAAAATACCCATCCCACATGCTTTAAACACATGTAAACTTAAAAAACACACTTTGTTAACACATATGATATGTGGATGTCGGGCTAAGGATATGAGTAACATCTCACTATTATAAAACATTTTAACTTCACGCAAGACAAGACAGTGAGACAGGAAAATTGGTGATGTACAGGCTTAAAATTATTGACACGCAGAGCGACAAGCAGCACAAAGCCAGCACAAAGTCCACTTCTCCTTAGCGTTCATTCAGCTCCCCACCCCCTTGACAATGCGAAGTGGCAGGAGCCTACTGCGCTTCCGGGGAGGGGGGGTTTGAGCGAAGGTGCGTTCAGCTCTCACACACCCACACACACACACACACACACACACACACACACACTCCTTCTTCTGAACACGCAGAGCGAGAAGCAGGCATTTTGGCAGACGCAGCACAAAGTCCATTTTTGCTCAGCGTGAGTTCAGCTGCCCCCCTTCACAAAGCGAGTGCAGACACATTGACGTCTGATCGCTGTGTGCAGTGTGCAGTGTTGGTCTGAGGTGTTTAAGAATGTAGAAAGTGTTTAAGAGCATAGGAAGTGTTTATAAGAGCGTGGGAAAGGTTAACAAGAGAGTGAGAAAGGTTTATAAGAGTGTGGGAAGGGTTTATAAAGCCTTAAAATATGTATAAAAAATAAAATAAATATAGGTCGCTACTTCGCGGATTTTCACCTATCGCGGGGGGCTCTGGAACGTAACCCCCGCGATAGGTGAGGGATTACTGTATTTATAAAGCTGCGTCAGGAATGTGGGTCTAAGAAAGAAAGGGTGACCACACAGGAACAGTAGCACTGCTTGGACGCTGGGTGCCGCCAGTCTGCAAAACCAAGTGGAGAAATTGCGTACGCCAGTGTATGAGGTACCGTGAAAATGTGCGTGGCTTTACGCCAAGTTTAGGTTTTATACATCGCGATTTCAGCGTGGAAACGTTCGTACGCAACATTTCTGTGCGTACGCACCGTTTATACATGAGGCCCCTGGACTACATTTAAAAGACTGGCTGCTGCATTGGGAGGAAGGCAGAACAGAGCCCTGCAGTGAGTGGCTTCAAAATTCACACTTCCAACGATGAGTTCAATATTTTTCAAGTCAATATTATTTCTTCACAATAATTGTATACATTACTTATAACTTTGTGTTCTAAAGTGAAGTATTTTTTTTAAATAATTTTAAAAACACTTTGTTCTTGCAGCTTACAATGAGGTGTAAGGGTACACAATTCCACAGGTAAATGAAGAAGTCTTATAACTTAATCAAAAGTGTTACTGAGCACTGATCCACGTCTTGAAATTATACTCATATTACAAAACAGCACATCCCTGTTATTTTAAGAAGGTAAAAAAGAGAACTTTTGTTGCGAGATTCAGCCATTTTAAAAGGAGACCGGCTATATGTTCCATTTCGCCAACTACAGTGCATCCGGAAAGTATTCACAGCGCATCACTTTTTCCACATTTTGTTATGTTACAGCCTTATTCCAAAATGGATTAAATTCATTTTTTTCCTCAGAATTCTACACACAACACCCCACAATGACAACGTGAAAAAAGTTTACTTAAGGTCTTTGCAAATTTATTAAAAATAAAAAAACTGAGAATCACATGTACGTAAGTATTCACAGCCTTTGCTCAATACTTTGCTGATGCACCATTGGCAGCAATTACAGCCTCAAGTCTTTTTGAATATGATGCCACAAGCTTGGCACACCTATCCTTGGCCAGTTTCTCCCATTCCTCTTTGCAGCACCTCTCAAGCTCCATCAGGCTGGACGTAAAGCGTCGGTGCACAGCCATTTTAAGATCTCTCCAGAGATGTTCAATCGGATTCAAGTCTGGGCCACTCAAGGACATTCACAGAGTTGTCCTGAAGCCACTCCTTTGATATCTTGGCTGTGTGCTTAGGGTCGTTGTCCTGCTGAAAGATGAACCGTCGCCCCAGTCTGAGGTCAAGAGCGCTCTGGAGCAGGTTTTCATCCAGGATGTCTCTGTACATTGCTGCAGTCATCGTTCCCTTTATCCTGACTAGTCTCCCAGTCCCTGCTGCTGTAAAACATCCCCACAGCATGATGCTGCCACCACCATGCTTCACTGTAGGGATGGTATTGGCCTGGTGATGAGCGGTGCCTGGTTTCCTCGAAACATGACGCCTGGCATTCACACCAAAGAGTTCAATCTTTGTTTCATCAGACCAGAGAATTTTCTTTCTCATGGTCTGAGAGTCCTTCAGGTGCCATTTGGCAAACTCCAGGCAGGCTGCCATGTGCCTTTTACTAAGGAGTGGCTTCTGTCTGGCCACTCTACCATACAGGCCTGATTGGTGGATTGCTGCAGAGATGGTTGTCCTTCTGGAAGGTTCTCCTCTCTACATAGAGGACCTCTGGAGCTCTGACAGAGTGACCATCTGGTTCTTGGTCACCTCCCTGACTAAGGCCCTTCTCCCCTGATCGCTCAGTTTAGATGGCCGGCCAGCTCTAGGAAGAGTCCTGGTGGTTTCAAACTTTTTCCACTTACGGATGATGGAGGCCACTGTGCTCATTAGGACCTTCAAAGCAGCAGATTTTTTACTGTAACCTTCCCCAGATTTGTGCCTCGAGACAATCCTGTCTCGGAGGTCTACAGACAATTCCTTTGACTTCATGCTTGGTTTGTGCTCTGGCATGAACTGTCAACTCTGGGACCTTACATAGACAGGTGTGTGCCTTTCCAAATCATGTCCAATCAACTGAATTTACCACAGGTGGACTCCAATTAAGCTGCAGAAACATCTCAAGGATGATCAGGGGAAACAGGATGCACCTGAGCTCAATTTTGAGCTTCATGGCAAAGGCTGTGAATACTTATGTACATGTGCTTTCTCAATTTTTTTATTTTTAATAAATCTGCAAAAATCTCAAGTAAACTTTTTTTCACGTTGTCAATATGGGGTGTTGTGGGTAGAATTCTGAGGAAAAAAATGAATTTAATCCATTTTGGAATAAGGCTGTAATATAACAAAATGTGGAAAAAGTGATGCGCTGTGAATACTTTCCAGATACACTGTATCTTGTTCATCTTCTTTTGGGTGGATTCACCTTGAAAGGCTATTGCCAAGTGCCCCTCCTTATTGACATTACTGAATGCTGATGCACAGATGTGAACCATTGTCTCTGTTCTATAGACAACTAGACAATAATAACGGAACGAGGCACAATTATGGTCACTTCCATTCTTTCATTTATTTGGAAAGTTATTTCTTTATGTTGCAAAGACTGTTTACTGCCACTACAGCTTCTTGAACTTTCATGTGCCAGCCTGCCCGTTCAAATGTCACTGTATTGTGCCACTTGCATTGCAAGCATATGAGGGGAAGAAAAAATAAGTTTCAGCTAATAACTTGTTCACAGTATAATCACCTCACCACCAAAAGGGATAGAGAATGCCATGCAGTATTTTTTATCCCATTTCGAATTGTGCTCGCTTCATCCCCGGCTACCCCACCAACGAAACCACCCCAGGGAAAAGAGTGCAATTACAAAAGAAAATAGAATGAAACTGTGGCTGGGGTGGCCAGGTTTGGGGGTGGGGGGGCTGAATTAAATCAGAATTAGAAACAGGATAAATAGTCTTACAAGTATGTGTCGATCATTTCAGTGGCATCACAGGGAAAATGGGCAGATTATACCATGAACAAGTCTCCTATCCTCATGCGCTGGTGACAGCCCCTTGCAACTTTAAAGTGGCACAGAAACACTGGTTTAGGTGTATGTGTCTGTATGACTGTGCCCTGGGATGCCAGCAAAGGGACTGTATCCATCCATGTAACCCAGCACTGGAAGAAGCTGGTATGAAAACGCATGCATGTTAGTGCTGGGCAGTATGGCCAAAATTCTATATCACGGTATTTTTCAAAATTGTACCGGTTTCGGTATTCGACAGTATTTTTTTTCCCTAATGCATGAGTAGATGTTAACCACATTTTCCACTGCAATTACTGCAGTAGACTGGCTAAGAATAACCTATTCCACTGTCATGAGAATTGTACATTGTACAAACAAACATTTTAATGTGCACACAAGTATTAATACAGGTTTGCATAAAGTGATAATTTTCAAGGAGGGGGGCACTAATGAAGAGAAGGAATCACATTGCATGACAATTGCAGTCAAAATATAGAACCATTTTATTAACTAAAATTTTGACAACATATTGTCAACCATCCAAAGAGGCATTTAGATTTAGTAAAATATCCAGAGGTGCTTGTCAAAAGTTGTATTGCACTGAACATGTCTTAGAAAAGGAACAAAAGGTAAATATTTTTGTAAACCAACTACACTTTCTGTTAATGTTAACAATCTCTGACTGACACATTAAAGTGACTTTTTAAACAACTTTACCATCAATAAACTGCATAATATTTAAACTAATAAACAATAACAAAATAAATAATAGTGCAACTTCCAGTGATAATACTATTACTTCAAAACTTCAAGCCCAGGTACATTACACAGTATTCACCAAAATAAAATAAAACAAGTGCAACTTGGTGATGACATCTTTACCAACTGAACCATCATTAAGGCAAATTGCATTAATATGGACCTTGCTTCAAGCTAAGCTATATACAGTGGGGCAAAAAAGTATTTAGTCAGCCACCAATTGTGCAAGTTCTCCCACTTAAAAAGATGAGAGAGGCCTGTAATTTTCATCATAGGTATACCTCAACTATGAGAGACAAAATGAGAAAAAAAATCCAGAAAATCACATTGTCTGCTTTTTGAAGAATTTATTTGCAAATTATAGTGGAAAAAAAGTTTTTGGTCAATAACAAAAGTTCATCGCAATACTTTGTTATATACCCTTTGTTGGCAATGACAGAGGTCAAACGTTTTCTGTAAGTCTTCACAAGGTTTTCACACACTGTTGCTGGTATTTTGGCCCATTCCTCCATGCAGATCTCCTCTAGTGCAGTGATGTTTTGGGGATGTCGCTGGGCAACATGGACTTTCAACTCCCTCCAAAGATTTTCTATGGGGTTGAGATCTGGAGACTGGCTAGGCCACTCCAGGACCTTGAAATGCTTCTTACGAAGCCACTCCTTCGTTACCCGGGCGGTGTGTTTGGGATCACTGTCATGCTGAAAGACCCAGCCACGTTTCATCTTCAATGCCCTTGCTGATGGAAGGAGGTTTTCACTCAAAATCTGACGATACATGGCCCCATTCATTCTTACCTTTACACGGATCAGTCGTCCCGATCCCTTTGCAGAAAAACAGCCCCAAAGCATGATGTTTCCACTCCCATGCTTTACAGTAGGTATGGTGTTCTTTGGATGCAACTCAGCATTCTTTCTCCTCCAAACACGACGAGTAGAGTTTTTACCAAAAAGTTCTTTTTGGTTTCATCTGACCATATGACATTCTCCCAATCCTCTTCTGGATCATCCAAATGCTCTCTAGCAAACTTCAGACGGGCCTGCACATGTACTGTACTATCTATCTATCTATCTACTGGCTTAAGCAGTGGGACACGTCTGGCACTGCAGGATTTGAGCCCCTGGCGGCGTAGTGTGTTACTGATGGTAGCCTTTGTTACTTTGGTCCCAGCTCTCTGCAGGTCATTCACTAGGTCCCCCCGTGTGGTTCTGAGATTTTTGCTCACCGTTCTTGTGATCATTTTGACCCCACGGGGTGAAATCTTGCGTGGAGCCCCAGATCGAGGGAGATTATCAGTGGTCTTGTATGTCTTCCATTTTCTAATAATTGCTCCCACAGTTGATTTCTTCACACCAAGCTGCTTACCTATTGCAGAGTCAGTCTTCCCAGCCTGGTGCAGGTCTACAATTTTGTTTCTGGTGTCCTTTGACAGCTCTTTGGTCTTGGCCATAATGGAGTTTGGAGTGTGACTGTTTGAGGTTGTGGACAGGTGTCTTTTATATTGATAACGAGTTCAAACAGGTGCCATTAATACAGGTAACGAGTGGAGGACAGAGGAGCCTCTTACAGAAGAAGTTACAGGTCTGCGAGAGCCAGAAATCTTGCTTGTTTGTAGGTGACCAAATACTTACTTTCCACCATAATTTGCAAATAAATTCTTTACAATCAGACAATGTGATTTTCTGGATTTTTTTTTTCTCATTTTGTCTCTCATAGTTGAGGTATACCTATGATGAAAATTACAGGCCTCTCTCATCTTTTTAAGTGGGAGAACTTGCACAATTGGTGGCTGACTAAATACTTTTTTGCCCCACTGTACATAAATAATAAAACTGCAACTTGCATTTCTAATGCTATTTGTGGTATAGGGGGTCTGCAGCTTCAAAAAAAATATATGGTCTGTTTTTAAATCCAGTTCACCGTGTCCGCCTCTGTGGGCGCAACTGCACGACTGCGGGGAGTTGATGAGGTGATTGGTCGAGTTGCACCCAATCGTTCTCAATTGCTTCATCGGCTTACTGCGGCGTGTGAATAAGACGCTGCGCCCACGGAGACATATATTTATGGGCCGGCAGGATAGGGGGAAGGAAAAAGGAAAAAAGGTAGAACACAAGGAGGTTAAAGAAGGGAAAAGGCAGTCATGGGAGACGATCCAGACATCAGGAAGGAGAAGGCAACACAAGCTGGGGCTCCGTGAGGGAGCGCAGGCTGAGGCGATCTAGGGGCTGGTTCACCCCACTGACTAAGCGTGTAGAGTGGGGCGAGCGAAATGCAAGACATCCCAATGGATCGGAGGATCGACTGAGTGAGCGCAAAGGAAAACAGGAGGTGTGCCGACCTCGGAGAGTCTGGTTGCGCAGTGTGGCGGCAGCCAAGACAGGAGTTGGCAGAGAGCAGTTCGTGCTGCAAAGTCTCCGCCAGCAACGCCAGTGAAGGGTGAGCCGTGGAGACAGAAGGTGGTGTGCTGTGATCGGGCGAGGAGAGAGGTGGCATTTTAATGGATTTCTTTATTATGGATTTTAATCCCCATGCTTTCACTGGCTTTATGGATTTGCTATTTATTTGGGTACTGTATTTTTCTGAACACTGTACAACGGACACTTTTGGTTTTACTTTGACTGTTTTTAACAAAAGCACTTGAGCACTTTCCAACATCCCCTGGCTTCAATGAGATTTCTCAACTCATCTCGGTCATAACTATCGACGGTGTTGGTTCAACAGACTCCCATGTGGGAAGAGGGAGTCTGTAGGGGAGTGGGACCGGCACCGTCACAATATTACACAGTAACCAGGTACATTACACAGTATTGAAAAAAAAATAAAATAAAACAAGTACAACTTGGCTTGCAGTATTATCCAGTAGTATAGAAATAGTATTCACACATTTGAACATAATGGTCCACATCCGACCTTTTAAAACCAAAGTATCTCCAGACAACAGACACGGCACCTTTTTTCGTCAAAAGTTCTTCTGTGTCATCATGTTCAACGTTATCGTCTGCTACAGCTTCCGTTTCGGAATGTTCTCGGTCCATTTTCACCGCTCAATACCTCCACTAACACATGTACTCCGTTACATGTGTATTTAGCGGTGCAGCAGTGAAAAAGGCCCCCCCTTAAACAGTTCCCCGCTGCGCCACGTTCTGAATGTTGTTTAGGCTATTTAAACCGGTGTTCCGGTATAAGAAAAATCCATATCATAACAAAAATAAAAAACTGTTTTTGGTATGAACTGGTATACCGCTCAGCACTAATGTATGTATTAGTTTATTCCACACATGAAATACAAGACAAAAGCAACAACAAGAAAATTAAATAAATAAACCTTTTTTAGGGCAGGAGAAGACAGATGAATTGCAGCACAGAAAACCAATCTATTGTACGAAATGTAAGCTTCCCCAGTGTCTAGTGGTAAACGAAATTGTTCCAAGGACTGGCAAGAAAAAAAAACCACAACCAGCTGTTTACTTGTTGCTTTACTGTGACAAAAAGTGTTTGCGTGTACTCCTATAAAATTAAAAAATATAACTGCAATTGTAATATTAGGTTTGAGAGACTGTTTAAAGAGACTAAATATTTTCAAACAAAGGGACACCTTGTGCCAAACAGCAGACAGACTGGGGCACAAAAGAAGCTTGATTCTAGAGTTGTGCATCATAAAATGTCTTGGTTATGAACTCTATAATCCTGTTTTTTTTTTTTGTGTTTTATTTAGTTGATATTGGTGTAAACAAAATCACATACAGTAAATGCTTTATTTTAAAAATTTGAAGCGTTGTGCTTGATACTCTTTATCCAGTTGCAGCTCCTTTATTATCATAAATAAGTAATAGCCATTTATTTTTGGGTATGTTATTTAGGAGCAATAATTCCAGAAAACCCTAAGTGCATAAACTTAGATTAATTTGTAAAGTTTTGTTTTCACTTTGGGGCGGCACAGTGGCGCAGTGGGCAAGCGCTGCTGCCTTGCAGTTAGGAGACCCGGGTTTGCTTCCCAGGACCTCCCTGCGTGGAGTTTGCATGTTCTCCCCGTGTCTGCGTGGGTTTCCTCCAGGTACTGCAGTTTCCTCCCACAGTCCAAAGACATGCAGGTTAGGTGCATTGGCGATTCTAAATTGTCCCTGGTGTGTGCTGTGTGTGGGTGTGTGAGTGCCCTGCGGTGGGCTGGCGCCCTGCCTGGGGTTTGTTTCCTGCCTTGCACCCTGTGTTGGCTGGGATTGGCTCCAGCAGACCCCCGTGACCCTGTAGTTGGGATATAACGGGTTGGATCATGGCTGGATGGATGTTTTCACTTTGACATTTAACATTCTGTTCCTGATGATTGTTATCAAAATAATCATTAAGAGTTGTAAGGCAACAAAACATGCCAAAGTCCAAGGGGTATACAAGTTCTACAGGCTCTGTATGTGCATCACTGCATACAAAGGCGTATTCATGCAAAGGAAGACAGAAAATAAGCTTTGGAATCTAATTAAGTACACCGTTAGTGTGAAATCAGACAAAGTAGATGGAAGAAGACCAGATGAGTGTCTGTTCAAGATTCACTGAGCTACAGAAAAATAAACAAAACAGACCACCTGGGTAAAGAGAGGCTAAGGAGGAGACAGAGAAGGAATGGTATCAATCAGGGAGGGAGCAAGACAAACAAGCGGGGAAACAGGAAAGTGGTAAGAGCACAGTCTTTGGAGAAGGTGTAAGAATAACTGGAGGAAAAAGAGAGATGGGAAGAGAATGATTTTTAGATTAAAGATGAGCAAAGTGTGGTTTTGAGTGAACATTATAAGATCAAGAAGAGATGAAAGGAGCACTTCAAAAAGCAGTTGAATAAAGAAAACCCAAGGGGATGAAGTTCCAAATGAAGGGCTAGTGCCAAGAATAAGGAGACACTGATAATAATGAAGAATGGAAAGGCAACAGTACTGGATGAAATACCAGTGGAAGACTTTAGGAGAAGAGGGAGCAAATGCACTGTGGGATCTATAGCAGATGATCTTTGAACAGGAGAAAATACCAGAAGAGAGGAGGACAGTGTGATTGTACCCATTTATAAGAAGAAGAAAGATATTTAGGATTGTGGAAACTATAGAGGACTAAAGCTTATGTCACACACGATGAAAATCTGGGAGAGGGCTATAGAGAGAATTTTTAAGAAATAGACCACCACTGGGGAGGAGCAGTTTAGTTTTATGTCAGGCAGAGAAACTACTGACTCAGTCTTTGCACTGAGAGCTCATAGAGAAGCCCAGAGAAAAACAGAAAGGCTTGCATAAGTTGTTTATTGATTTGAAGAAGGCTTATGATAGGGTGTCACATCAAAATGTCTGGAGGAGCATGACAGAGTAGGTGGCACCAGAGAAACACGTGCCGATTTTACGGGATATGAACAAGGAAATGAGAACCCTAGATGGAAGCAGCATCAGGTAAAAAAAGATCCTAGTTACAGTAGGCTTACACCAGGGATCATTTTTAAGCCCTTACCTGTTTGATCTGGTTATGTATTTGCTGACTCGTGGGATAAAAGGCCAATCACCCCAATGCATGCAATTTGCTGATGACGCTGTCTTGTGTAGCACCAGAAAGGAAGAAATAAATGATGAGGAAGGGCTCCAGAAGATAAACAGGAAGAAAACAAAGCACTGTCCATCCATTTTCTGATGCTTATCCAGCTCTAGATTGTGGGGGCAGCACTCTGAGCAAAGATGCCCAGACATCCCCTTTACCCACCACCTCCTTCATGGGGATTCCCAGGCCAGTAGTGAGATATAATCTCTCCAATGTGTCCTGGGTCTATTCTGAGCTCTATTCCCACTTGGACACTGCCCAAAACACCTCCGCAGAGAGATATCCAGGAGGCATCCTAATCAGATGGCTCCTTTTTTGTGTTGGAGTGGCAGCTTTGCTTTGAGCTCCTCCTGAATGTCTGCTCTCCTCACCCTATCTCTACGGCTGAGCCCAGATACACTGAGAAGGAAACTCCGTTCCAACACTTATTACTTGTTCGAGTTCTTTCCATCATTACCCACAGCTTGTGATCATAGGTGAAAACAGGAACGTAGATTGACCAGTAAATTGAGAGCTTCGCCTTTCAGCTCCGCTCCCTCTTCACCCCAACTGACCAGTACAACATCCACTTTACTGTGGATTCTGCTCCAATCTCCCTGTTCATTTCCTGCTTCCTGTTCCCCTCACTCGTGAACAAGATCCAGAGATACTTAAACTACTCTACTTGAGGAAGGGCCCCTTTTCCAATACATGGAGGGCACCCCACTCTTTTCCGTCCAAGAACCATGAGCTCGGACTTAGAGGTGCTGATCATTATCTCAGCCTTTCACACTCGTCTGCAAACCACCCCAGTCCGGTCACAGACCGATGAAGGCCGCAGGACCACATCACCTGGAAAAAACAAAGACGTAATCCTGAGACCACCTACCTGGACACCTTCTAGACAAGGCGGCATAATATTTGAGGTTTAATAATGATCTGGATTCAGAAGTAAGCCTGCAGAGAGAGCTATTGAAAATATATAATAAACACCTAGGATCAGTGGCAGTCCAAGATGGAGAATTTGAGGCAGAGATAACGAAGAGTGCAGAATGGATGGAACAATTGGAAGAACATATTAGGAGTATTGTGTGTTCAAAAAATCAAGGAGAAGGTTAAAGGTAAGGCTTTTATGACAGTAGTGTAACAAATGATGATGTATGGAGCGGAGACATGGCCAGTAAAGGGAGCGCAGGAGAAAAAACTGGATGTGGAGGAAATGAGAATGTTGAGATGGATGTGCAGAGTTACAAAAAAAGGGCAGAAGAAAAAATAATACAATCAGAGGTACAACAAAAGAATGAGAGCTATCTAAGAAAGTACAGGAAGTAGGCTGAAGTGTTAGGGACACGTGATGAGCAAAGACAATTAAAAGAAGAGCGATGGAAATGAAAGTACATGGGAAGAGAAAGCAAGGGAGGCTGACACAAAGGTGGACAGATGAAGTAAAAGAAGATCTGAACGAAAAAGGGTCCGACTGAGGAGGAGGTGCAGGAATAAGCTGAATGCAGAACACTGATCAAACACATTGAAACTCATTCTACTTTTAAGAGATGAAGAGGAAAATATGGTAAACTAAACATGCTTTGTAAGTTGCTGTGGATAAAGCCATCTGCTAAATAAATAACAATACAGTTCTATTAAATATAATCGGTTGTTTATTTGCCTTTTCAATCTAGTTTAGAACAAAACAAAGCAAGTCTTCAGAACCCATGGATCCTATGGATTTTGATATGGAACAATTATGATTTAACTGAAAAAGACTATAAATTCAAAGGATTTTAAAACGGCACCAGGCCAGAGAGACATCATAATTGCCAAGACTAGGAGGAGAGAGAGAATCGACTGCCAAAGAGATGACAACTTGGTCTGACGTTGCCAACTACAGACTGCCTGGTTTAAGAAATCAAAGACTGCAACAACCAAAGCCATAGCCACCTGAAACAAAGCTTGCTGTGTGACTGATTTGAACTGTTCAGGTTGTATGCTTTCATATCTAACATTTACACCTGGATTCTCTTTCAAATAATTAATATATACAATTAATAATTAAAACAGTTTAAGGATTGCTAAAGTTGTCTTCTTGTTTACAGACATTAAGCAATGACCAATGATTGTAAATAAAATGAGCCGTGTCCATTTAGGTTACATACTGTCAGGGGTCGTGATCAGCCCTCGGCTTCTGTTGAACTGTGTAGCCCTTTCAAAGGTAGCCATCGGGATACAAACTCCCGACAGGAGTAGACATTCCTGGCCTTTGCTGGGGTATTCTGAAGTGTAGCCCTTTCAGGGGATGCAATCTGAAGACCCGTAAGTGAATCCCAGCAGAGATGCCAGAGCAGTTTCTAGCCCCTGGTAAGGTACTGAAGTTGAGGTAGCTGGCCTTGGCCACTGTTGAGATATTCTTGCTTTATATTTGAGTTTATCTGTGCTGAGAGAATGCTTTGCAGGACATGTGTGTGACTCAAGGCTAACAGTTTAGATATTTCCAGTATTAACTTGTCCACCAATACAAAAAGAGCCTTAGAGGTTAAAGTGCCTTTCCTGGACACTTTTACACACACAACAGACTGTGTGTGCCAGGCCTACATATTAATGACAAGTTAACTCTGTGTGTGCGACTGGCAGTGCAGGGGGATGGTAGTAAAGAGGTCAATGTTTTTAAGCAACAGCAGATAAAATATGACCAAATATCTATCCAGCAAAAGAACATTGTGGTGCCAGTCACTAACAGAAGCAAAACTTTAAATTCTTGTCATAAATTAACATGTTTTGTCTCGTTTGAGACTATTTTAGCTGCAACCCTGCAATAAAGTTTACTTTGACCATGAGAAGTATCGCTCAGAAGGTGGAAACACACCCTGAACGGGACTGCAATTCATCATATGGCACACTCACAAAGGTTCTCACTGGCGTTGGGTAGGTTACAAGCGGCCAATAAAGCTAACCTGCCATGTTTGTGGGATGTGGAAACACAAGTACTACGCAAAGGGAGAATGAGCAAACTCGCCGGAAGCAGCAATTAGTTTGATGTTTAATGGCCCTTTGATTGGTTCTTTCCATCTAATCAAAAACAAAATTTAGATTTTTTCATATAGATGCATATCAGACCGATAAAACACATCTGTTATTCCAGGTTGTCCCATTGTATCTGTGCTAACAGCAGCATTAATCGAAACTCAAAAGCAAACTCTTGCTAATGCAAGCTGCTGCAAATAATTCATTTCTGTCATTTCCCGCATATTCTGTCCACATAGCTAGCTTAGCTACCTGGTCCCAATGCCACTGTCATGTTCTACATTAAAAGAGATTGAAGGTCATGCAGGAAACAGGCAATCTAACATGAAGTGGACTGAAAGGTATATGTTTGCTCCAGCTGGAAAAGAAGCCTGTGTGTTTCCTGTGCACTTATCAGCGATGGAGGAGTACAAGTTAACACTACTCACCCTAACTTCAACACAGACTTCGAGCTCTAGCCTTGTGCTTTCAGTATTAATGTGCTACTCCATTTCAAGCTTACATTGGACAATAGAGCGCTACATCAGCATTGCTACATCAGATATTAGCAAAGATGAAAAGACGGTTATAGAATTATATTTAATTATAGTTTGTAGTTAGGATATAGCGGGTAGGATAATGGATGGATGGAACTAAAAATCTGAGAACAAAATGTATGGCCTCTTGACTACTAGCATCATTATAATAATCTGTCCCTGATTCAGAACTAATTGAAGAGCCCTGTGCTGCATTATACTCTTTAATTTAGAAAGACTTTGCACAAGTCTCACTGTAGGTGACGGTTAGACGTACAAATGTAAAGCAGATGCGGCCATAATGTTGAGTCTGCGCCCCACGACTTTGTCTGACACATGACCGCATTACACTAAGGCTTCTTTAATCGGATTATAGAAGAGGTCGTAACCAGATTAAAGTCTCTTTTCCTTATTGACACTACAAGCTACAACTATAGTTGTTTCCTTACAACTTCTTAAAGAAACACAAAACACACCGTATATTTTTAAATGTTTTTAAGACTTCCATAAATAGCCTGCTTGTTTTGTGTATTATAACCCGGACAGCTGCTAATGGTTGTAGATTTAGACTTCAGACTTGCACAAGATATACAAATAGACACCTTTTAAAGATACACCGTGTTGTTTGGGGAAAGCAGACTTTTTTAATCCTAAAAAAATTGGAGGGGTTAAGCAATTTAAAAATGCAATAATGCTGGACACTATTCAGACTTTATAAACTTTAGTTTTAAAAAAATCATGAAAGGGGCAACACCCTTAAGGACTAATTAATGTCATTAACTACGCATCACATAATTAACTAGTATAACCTATTTGAAGTTTAAATGAAACGAAACAATATAAATGAATATAAACAAAACCTGCATGCAGTAAGAATGAATCTCAGATTGAATTGTGTCTCATACATACACTCAATCTAAACATTTATGTGAATCCATTTACCGAAGCAACCCTAATTTCTGCACCATTTACTCTGGACGACCCTCGAACACCCACACCGGTCCAACGGGGAGTTTGGTGCCCGTTAACACGCACGTTTATGCCAGCCTGATGTGGATAAGGCCCTTAACCTGAAAATTATTCCAGGGCTGCGGTCACTGCGCTCTGACCCCCCAAACGTCATGTGAAAAGACCACTTGCCCTCGGGGATTAATACAGCATATCAAATAAGATCAAACACTGTACGGGGATGAGCATGATATGCTGCACTAAACACTACGCCACCGTGCCATTCTAAGAAGAAGTTAGGAATTAAAATACACTAAAACAATATGGCTTAAGTTTGCTTGCTTAAGGGACATATCAAGTTTTCAATTTTTTCATTACTAAAAAAAACAACACCAAAAGCAGTTAAACCTTGTTAAGCACTTATTTACATTTTAAAAAGGGAACCGTGCCAGTAAAACGAATGCAGGATAAAATTCATTTCTCACTATCTTCAGAAAACGACCCACATTTACAGATTTTTGTCAATCTGCAGGCGCTCGTGACTCCCTGTACTTCACACAAACAAACGTACCGTTTCTCGTGCCGCTGCCGCCGCCTCCTCCTCCGCCATGTTTAGTCAGCAATAGGAAGTTGACGGTTTCCAAGGTTACAGTGCCCCGGAATCACATCCTTGACGGGCCTCTCGAGGCTCCTACTACGCCTGTTGTGGTAGCCGCCCGACTTGACAGAATATAAAAGGGAGGGTGGGCTCCTGTTGACCCTGCTCAGGATGGCCAGGCTAGGAAGATGGACGCTAATAAGGCGTATGTTGAATTCATAAAGTGTCACGTATACATGTAAGAATTAAACTAAGGTGACCAGAATTTTTTGGGCCAATCCGGGGACAATTTGGAGAGTAGGGACTCTAAACACTACAGAGTACAAAGCGAAAGCTTATCACGTGGTTTCTCGTCAAAGTTGCAGGATGCGGTAGAGCATAACCGCCGTCAAAACACCGCGCACGCGCGCCGAGTTCAAATTCACGTGGTGATGAGATACATTCAAAAAAGTGAACCAGCTGAAAGTGGAGACGAAATCTTAAACCGGGGACAAAACGGGGACATGTTTCTGAGTGGGGACAGTTGTCCGAAAAAGGTGACTGTCCCCGGAAAACGGGGACGAATAGTCACCTTAATTAAACGTAAAATATCGCATCCTCAAATCTAACCGTTCACTAATTGTATTTATGTATTTATTTGAAGTGTTTTATGTCTTCAGAACCTCTGGACCAATACACTTAATAAACAGGCTATTGTTTCTTTACAACGACTGGGAAAATGGTTTAAATATGTGTTGTGTTGTAGATGTTTGAAGTCATTCCTATCAGAAGTGAAGCGCCAGGACGCGTTGCGCGGCGGAAACAATTAAGGTGGACAAACCGCAAGTCTGCGCCACAGAAACGTTAATCACCCTGGTAGCATTATCATTAAAAGCACATTATAAATCTAGTGAGCGATTGATTATCAGTCAATATGAATACGCTGACAAATAAAACTGAATTAAATTAGCTTTAGGAATTTCTTAAAACAAGTTTATACTTGAGAAACGAATAGCAAGAAATTCATGTTATGTATGCAGGTGTACAGACAGATTAGGCTACAACAACATCCATTATGTGACGGCTTACAAAAGCTGCACAATTGCATGTCCACATTTTGCTGACACCTTAATCCAATCTTTATCTACATGTTGAGATGCAGTTGGTTCCATTTCTGTTGTTTTTAATCAGTTGGAGCACAGGCAGGTGAAGTGACTTGCTCATGGTCACACCATGTCAGTAGCAGGATTTGAACCTTCAACCTCAGGGTTTGAGTATGGCAGAGCAGTAATACTGCCTAGAGCAGGCAATGCATCAAAACTGAGCGATTGTGCAAGTTAGTGAGGCCCCTAATGGATCGATGACAACTCAAAAGGAGTGACAAACTACAGCAAGTGACACTGGAGAGACCATGCAGACAACAGCCTGGTGCTTCACCAGTCATAGCTTTGTGGGAGAATGACAAAGACTAAGCCACTTTTGAAAAAAAAAAAAAAAAAAAAAACACACACATGACATCTTGGCTACTGCTTGCCAGATGACCTGTGGGGGACTCTGAATTCAGCTGAAAGAAGGTTCTGTGGTCTGAAGAACCATAATACAGATTTTTGGCTATCAGACTAAACACTGCACTTTTAAAAAAACACACCAACCACTCCGTAAAGAATTGTTGGTGGTGCTGGTAGTAGGCAGCATTAGGATGTGGAGATGGTCCTCTACAACAGGTCCTGGAAGACTTGTGAGGGTGGAGAGTAAAATGTCAAGTCAAGTTGGGGAGCATGCACTGGTACAGTGCGTTGCCGCACCCACTACACAATGAAACAACTTGAGATCCCGGTTTGCAACCCCCCAGGCAGATGTGGTCCAGTCCCACACTCCGGAAAAAGACCCTCTATCTATCGCAACCAGGTGTTATGTGGGCGACCCCTTGGTCTGGTCCAGCCACTCAGGTCCCCAACAATGAGGATCCTATGAGCTGGATCACCCTCGGGGAAATGTGCCACATGGCCATAGTGCTGTAACTGACGCTCCCTCACAGTGCAGGTAATGTGCCTCATTCGGGACTCCATGAGCAACCGCTCATTTGACACAAAGTCAAACCAACGGTACCCAAGGATTCTGTGAAGAGACGCAGTACCAAAGGAGTCCAGTCTTCATCTCGGGCCACTGGATAGCGTCCATGTCTCACAACCATATAGCAAGACAGGAAGCACCAGGACTCTAAAGATGTCGGGAGCGCCACACACCCCTTTCCAGCGACCTCATGACCCCCCATGCTCTCCCAATCTGTCTACTGACTTCATAGGAAGAGTCACCAGAGACATGAATGTCTTGTCATGAATTTTTTTTTTTACTTACCTTAGAGTAAAAGGATACAGCAATAATATACAAGGCAGTCCCGGAGGAAAACCTGGTGCCGTCTGCAAGAAACCAGCATATTGGGAGAAGATTTGTTTTCTAGCAAGTTAAAGACAAAAAGCAGAAAGCTACACAAGACTGGGACAAAAACAACAGGGTTAATGTCCTGGGATCTCGTGTACAAAATGTGCTTACGTTCAGAAATATGTGCAAGGCATTTCCTACACAAAATGCAGAATTTATAAAGCACAAACTTATAAAAATTAGCTTAAATCTATGGCACATTTCATCCATCTGTATGTCATACACAAGACTTTTTTTGTACCAAATGGCAGGACAATGAAGTGAACAGAAAATCTCATTTTGTTGCACATTCCAGTGTTCTTGAACTAATTACATCACAGGTAACTGACAAGTTCGGTCAATGCGTCGGTGTTCAGTGTTGGTAATAAGTCCTGATGCTTATGCTTGTTAAATGCTTTTAGTGTTTAGCCTCTCTGTTTGGTCTGTAAAATGGAGTTCTGTGCGTTGTGTGACATAGCTGGCAATGGCAGTGTCGGTGCTTTTGGAGGATATCATCAATGGCAGGCTAAAAGGAAGGGTGATGATCTTTTGGCTATTAATGATTACTGACGTTTAAGCCAATTTAGACCTCCTAAAGCTGTCCTCTTGAAGTTGTGTGCTGAATTGGAGCCTACATTGTGTACAAATCACACAATCCGTGTTCCCTTACAGGTTTTAACAACTGTAGGGTATTTGACGACAGGCGCTTTTCAGCATGAAAATCTCACAGTCGTCCCTGAGCCATGTCAGGCTGTCTGTATGGGATGGTCTAATTACAGTAGGGTGCTACTCCGATACATGCAATTTCATGATGGCCAGTTTAGCAAGTTAAGATCAGGAAATCAGCCATTATATAGTTAGTGTATTTGATTACACAAATGTTGTGATAAAGGCACCATCACAGAATGAATTTGCTTTAGTAAAGCAGAAAACACTCTTTTTCAATTAATATACAAATAATATGTGATGCTCAAATGTGCCTGAGTAGAGTCGCCTGGCTGAACCCACGACTCCTTTATCAAAAAGCAGTGTGGGAAGAAGACTTTAGGGTCATGCCATACCACCTGCACTTCAGAAGAGGTCATCCACCTGAAGCTAAGCATGTTGGTCCCGGCCAGTACTTGGATGGAAGACCACCTAGGAAAAGGTAGGGTTGGAAGAGGTGTAGGTGACCCAGCAGAGGGTGCTTACATGTGGTCTGTGTGTGGATCCCCAGGGTAGTGACATGGACACTGTGTTGTAAATATGGCACCGTCCTTTGGATAAGGCATAAAGCCAAGGCCATGACATTAAAGATTGCTGGGCATCTTTCAAAAAGAGCAAAGTATTTTCTGATGTCCTGTCTAAATTGTCCATCATGACCTCATCCATTCTGGTCCCCTGACTCTAACTGGCTCCCCCTCTCACTCCTTAACCACCTAATAGCTGATGTGTGGTGTAATAATGGCTGCTGTTGTATCATCCAGGTGGGTTACACATTGGTGGTTATTGAAGTGGTTCCCCACTTTCTATGTAAAGCACTTTGAGAAGAAAGAAATATAAATGTATATAAATATAATTAATAATTATTATTGTGTTATATGCGATGGTTTGCTTCTTGGTAATAGATAGATAGATAGATAGATACTTTATTAATCCCAATGGGAAATTCACAAATTCATTCATAAGGCCATTTTGGAAGGATTGCAGTTAATGTAAGGACATTACTGATAAATTGTATTGTCTTTCTTTCAGGTGATAGTGGATACAGCGCAGGAAAGAAGATATAATGAAAGTCAGACCCACACACGATAAGTGATAGAACTGATATCCATCCATCCATATATAAATATATTATTTTTGATTTCATTTGACATACTTTGTTAATCCCCAAAGGGAAATTGTCTTTTTGCATGACCTTCTGGGGGTCAGCCATTGTACAGCGCCCCAGGAGCAATTTTCAGGTTAAGGGCCTTGCTTAAGGGCCCAGCAGAGTTGGATCCCTTCTGGCAGTAATGGGATTTGAAGTGGCAACCCTCCAGATACCAGTGCAGGTCCTTAGCCACAGAGCCACCACTCTGCCCTGGTATCTCTATATATAATCTTCATTTGGATCTTGATCTTTGTTTGTCCGCGAATGAATTAGAAGAAGAAGCACTAGATGGCAGTAGAGAGACAGCTAAAACATAGGTATTGCATTAAGAATCTCCTCCAGGCTTATACTACTGAAGACTGTAGTACTCCAGTCACACCTCAAAACACAGACATCCAAACTAAATAAATTGTTGTGCTTTAAATTAACTAATCTTTATATATAATCTTCATTTGGATCAAGAAGAACCTAGTATCCCAACATGGGAAGACTATGATTTTGAAGGTCTCGAAGACAATGCGGAAGACGCCGCTTATGATTAACCATCCATAAGTCGTGCGAAGACAACCAGAAATGCTCCTCCACCACCACATAATTACTATTCGGACAGTGATTCCGAGTAGGCCGTTCCTATCGAATCAATGTCCAAGGGTTTTGTTTTGTAATTTTGTTTCCCTTATAAAAAATCATAATGCTGTGCGACGGAGGGCCCAGTTCACGACTGGCAGCCGTGTTTAAACAGGGAGCCCTTCACAGACAACTTTAACACGCGCAACGTAGTTGGGCGCACATGGCTAGTACTTTATATTACACATTACTTGCTTTGTAGGTCAACTTGGATGAAGGCATCTGCTAAAAAAATAAATAAATAATGGAATGGACCGTAGTTTGACTGAAAGTAGATGACATTGCTGGGACTTATTGGGTGGCACACTGCTGTACAGTCCAACGAAGGTTTGCCCACACTGTGATGGCTGGTGCAGAACGGCACAACATAGCGTAGAAACTTGGGCAGCTTTTGCCACATGAGACAGGCCAAGATGAGCTCAAGGTTGACCTAGAACCTGTCCTTCAGTACGTCAACACAATGACAACTCAAAGATGTTTAGATGTTGTATGTAGATTGTAAATAGGCTTGTGTGTGCTGATCATTGACATTTACTTCGCAGAATGAGTTCATTTTTTACAAGTTCAATTACCGTGTTCTTAATATCTCACAGTTCTGCACATACAGCTTGCGTCAATTCACCATTTTGTGTCTGCTGCATGATGGGACGTTGCTATTGCTGTCCCCACTCGGCTGCTCCTACTCTTGTTTTTTTTTTTCTTTCTTTTATTTGTGACTCCTGCAGGGAGAGCAGCAAAAAGAACACTTGGCTGTTGTCTTCCTCAGTCAGTAATACCTCACCATTTTCTGAGTTCTTCCATGCTTTGTAGTGAAGATGCCACTCAGGAACATGGCCAGATTTACATGGTGATTAGATTGTGAATACAGTGATCCCTCGCTATATCGCGCTTCGCCTTTCGCGGCTTCACTCTATCGCGGATTTTATATGTAAGCATATTTAAATATATATCGTGGATTTTTTGCTGGTTCGCGGATTTCTGAGGACAATGGGTCTTTTAATTTCTGGTACATGCTTCCTCAGTTGGTTTGCCCAGTTGATTTCATACAAGGGACGCTATTGGCAGATGGCTGAGAAGCTAGATTGCTTACTTTTTTCTCTCTTGCGCTGACTATCTCTGATCCTGACGTATGGGGATTGAGCAGGGGGGCTGTTCGCACACCTAGACGATACGGACGCTCGTCTAAAAATGCTGAAAGATTATCTTCACGTTGCTACCTTCTGTGTGCAGCTGCTTCCTGAAGCGACATGCTGCACGGTGCTTTGCATACTTAAAAGCTCAAAGGGCACGTATTGATTTTTTTATCTGTCTCTCTCTCTCTCTCTCTCTGCTCCTGACGGAGGGGGTGTGAGCTGCCGCCTTCAACAGCTTTGTACCGGCGGTGCTTCGCATACTTAAAAGCAAAACAGCCCTATTGATTTGTTTGCTTTCCTCTCTGTTTCCTTTGAAGAGGAAGATATGTTTGCATTCTTTTAATTGTGAGACAGAACTGTCATCTCTGTCTTGTCATGGAGCACAGTTTAAACTTTTGAAAAAGAGACAAATGTTTGTTTGCAGTGTTTGAATAACGTTCCTGTCTCTCTACAACCTCCTGTGTTTCTGCGCAAATCTGTGACCCAAGCATGACAATATAAAAATAACCATATAAACATATGGTTTCTACTTCGCAGATTTTCTTATTTCGCGGGTGGCTCTGGAACGCAACCCCCGCGATGGAGGAGGGATTACTGTATTCAAATAAAGCATTTTTAAAGCCATCTATGGTTACAGGGAGTGACTAAAAGCACGTGCAAATAGTTTTAAGTTGATTTGAGATTTATAAAGGAACTTGGTGTAGGACCTGGCATATGTATGGTTTTGATTTTTTTTTGCATATACTGTTTTTGCCTTTTGTGTGTATGCAAAATTTTAGTATGGAATCCAAGCGAGGTTTTAAGCATGAGGCCCCAGTGTGTCCATGTCGAAGTCCAGGAGCAGATTTATAAAACTTCCATGCGTACCAAAAGAGGCCCAAATGCAAACAATTTATAAACAAAAACTTGACGGGTATACAATATTTACAGCAACTCTGATCCATCCGTACACAACATTTTGGAGAAAATGAAGAATGACAACATACTTGATAGAGAAGTGCTACCAAACCAGCTACATAATATCCCTTGCATACAGTAATTCACATCATCAAGCCATTATTAGAATGAGTGTTGATGTAACAAACACGGTCAACCTCAAAAGTGATGAATATTATAGAGGGTGGCGCAGGGAAACAGGAAATTTTCAATGGACTTTCAATGCATGAATAAACACATTTCAAAATACATTTAATGATGAAATGTACAGGAAACGCAATTAATGATGGTAATCAATATTCATTTTATGTTTTGAAGAAAACATCATGAAGGTGTTGTCCATTTCTCCATACACATTCTGACAGCCTGTTGTGGAAATTCTGCATTGCTTGACGTAACACGTCAAGAGGAATGCCAGCGATTTCCTCCTTTTTAGGTCAGCAATGGTTGCAGGACGTGTGCGGTACACTTGGCTTTATGAAAAAAATCATAGACAGGAAGATTTGAGGATGTCGGAGTCCAAGGAATGGTAATGATGCCGAAATTCCTGTTGTGCAGCACTCATACTATCACCTTTCCTATAAAAGGCTTTCACAGCGAACGCTCGTTGTGCACCATTCCACTGCTCCATTATAACTAATGGCAAGGGGTTCTAAACGAGGTCGCATTGGTCCCAAACCACTGCCAACACCCCAGGGTCGCCAACACCTAGTTCCAAAATTTCCCGTTTCCCTGTGCCACCCCGTATATGATATTCTATTTTAAGTTCCCATTTAAGGGGGCCAATGCTGTCTACAGGTATATTTGCACTGAAGAACTTGCTTTGGTTATTCAGCAGTTTATATCCGCTACCTATTGTTTGTTCAAAGGGTTAGAACCCAAAAAAGCCGTAAAACAACAGAGTTGATTCACTTGCGGTTTACAGAAAGCTCTGAATCTCATGCCCTACAGCTTATTTACAGCCAAATGGTTTGACTCAACATGGCTTGTTTGCTGATGCTTGAAGACTACGCAGATGGTCATACGTGAACTAGTCAGATTTTATGTTTGCCCATGGTGATGACTGGCTTATGAGCCAATTTAGACTTTCAAGAGCCACTGTCTTGGAACTTTGCGCAGAGTTAGCCATTAGCCACAGCATTAGAAAGACAGACTGCCCACAAATGGGCCCTACCTGTTCATATGCAGCTTTTAACAACAATTGGCTTTATGGCAACAAACACCTACCAGAGGGAACTGGCCGACAAGTCAGGAATATCTCAGCCAAGCTTCAGCTACATCATGGCCGATGTGCTGGAAGTCATACATCGACTGACGAGGCACTACATTCAGTAGTGGTGTAGGTGGACAGGCCAACGTAAAAAGGCAATTTGCAGCAGTGTATGGCTTTTATAATTCACTCCTATTACAATAAGGGCACCCAGTGAGAATGGCGCTGCTTTTGCTAACCTTAAACAGTGGCATTCCATTCATGCAAAAGTCATCTGTGATGCCAAGGGAAGACTGACAAATGTCATAGCTCGATGTTCTGGATCAACCTATGATTCATTTATTTACGAGTCGATGGTAGTGATGGCTGTCTTGTTGGTAAGGTGACTTGCTGAACCTTCAGTCCTTATGTGGCCTGTGCTGTTCATTGTAATGGCACTCGTGTCATTACATGTGCCAGGTGGTAGTGGCTACGTTCAGACACTGGCACCTTATGCCTTTGGTGGACCCCCAGAATGCAGAGGAGAGGCACTACAGTGGAATATGGAGCACACCACAGGACTCTTCAAATACAATTGGTGATGTCTGGATTAGGGAATCCATTGCCGGACTCCCGATTACCGGGAGCCTGGGATTCACGGACTTTTTTCATTCCCGGGAATGAAACTGCTGTAATTCCCGGGAAAACGGGAACGGCCAAGCTCGCATGTATAGCGTGTAAAAACTGATCAAGAAATAAGAGAGTTATAGTTGAAAATAATTAAGGTGGCGCCATTGCTGCAGCTTGCACTTCATCAGACAACAGCTTTGAACAGCAACTTGAAACTGCAATGCATCAGTCTGTTGCATCCGCATTATCTGTGCCAAGAAACTTGCCATCACAGAATGATGACAAGAAACTGGATGCATCAGTAAAAGATTAAATGGCGGTGTTTCAGCGCAACGGCAAGCGCAGGTGTTGTTTAGAACAAGTGTATCAGTATCTGATGATTGTGCCGCCTACTTCAGTGGAGGTAGAGCGTGCTTTCTCAGCGGCTGGCGTACTTCTGCACAAAGGTGCACTCTCACATGGATGACCGCACGCTGGACACGTTAATAATAATAATAATTCATTACATTTGTATAGCGCTTTTCTCAGTACTCAAAGTGCTATCCACACAGGGAGGAACCAGGAAGTGAACCCACAATCTTCCACAGCCTCCTTACTGCAAAGCAGCAGCACTACCACTGCACCACCTGTGAGGACGTTGTGCTTTCTACGCTCTTATTACCACAACTAAAGATACATGTACTTATATGACAGCATGAACTGCTTGTAGATAAGGTTAGTCTTTTATTTGTGTCAACATATTGCAGTAATTTTATTAAAAATAAGTGCTGGTCGTTCTAAAACCGTTCACATGTGAGATGCCCGGGAGCCCAGGATTCCCTAGTCTGGACGCGTCATGTGGGAGCTGCTCTACCAGCCAATGAAGGTCTGCACATTTGTGACTGCATATGCATGAGCTTCATTCAGGACGGTAACTGGGCGGAGTTCAATGTGTGTTCACATACACATATTTACAAGATGGTTGTGATTTCTAAAGGTAAATTACATTTTTTTCCTTTTTTTTTTGGCATATGTATATTTTTACGCTCAAATCCATGCAAAGTTTTATAAACAAGACCTCTGATCTCAATCCAATTGAGAAATTGGGGTGGATTTGACAAAATCTGTTCACTTGGGATTCCCATGACACTTGACAGAGCTTGAGTAGTTTAGCAAAGCAGGATGGGAGAAAATGGCAGTGTGGAAATGTGCAAAGCTGACAGAGAGAGAAAGACCTGTGGACACAGAATTGAAGGGGGGAATACTTGTGTGATCAGTTAGGGTTAGGTGGATTGGTGACCCTAATTACCGTAGTGTGCGACGTGTGCACGTGTGTGAGTTGGCTCATCCTGTGATGGACAGGCTCCCCATGATGCTGCTGCTCAGGATTAAGATGGCTTAGAAAATAACATGCTATGGTTTGATTGTCAGGCACTGGGATGGTGAAATGATGCTTGTGTCCATGCCAGATTAGCGCAGGTACAGATAGTTTTTATTCAGTTCGGATCAGATGATGTGGGTGTGGAGCAACGAGGAGCTGCAGAGACTTAATAGGGGAATGTTCTGATTAGGCATTCATATGCAGATGACTGATCAGCTCAGCCATCCCTCATTGGGGCTCTGAGGTTTGTTTATTGCACCTGCGCTCACAAATAACAAAGGCCTGAGGAGTTTTGAGAGTGAGGAATGGAGAATAGTTGAATGATTGCTGGTATGAGGGAGAAGAAGAGGCAGAATCGGCTTGGCTGAACATTGTTTTTTTGTTTTTTGTTTTGAAGGAGCCACAGGGATTTACAAGGGGCTGCATTTTCTTCCACTGAGCTGTGGAATGGGCAAGATAAGGAAGGCCAAAGGAGGCAGTTAGAGGGGTGAGATCAAATACACAGCGTGGAGCTCAGATCCCTTCGTTAGATTGGAAGGCTGTGAGCTACGTCAAGGCCGACTTGTGTTTGATGTGTTCACATCGCTGCAAGGAGCCGCTGGAGTGCAAATGATGTAAATTTCATCATCAGTCCTGGGGCATGGACCCTCGCATCGGTGACCACGTGCCTCCAGAATTTCATCACTGTGTGTCAAGTTTGCCAGGTCCAAGGACAACTTCAAAATAGCGTAGCCAAAGTGACACACTGGAAAGCAGGCAGCGGCGTGAATGGTGAAGGGTTAGGTATGTATCATCGAAACTGTAAAAACCTGGAGATATTTGAGAGTGATAGAACGGGTATATACCATCAGACAATGGTGGGTGGGGGATCCCCCTCCAAAATTTTACAATGATAAAGTATGTATACAAGTGCAGATAGCAGGGAAAGGGCTGCCTCTTCCTCCCTAAAATATGGTAAATAGCCCAAAGTACTGCATTACATTTTAAAAGGTAGCCCATAAAAATCACAACCCATGACTGTCCATTTTACCCCCAGACGCAGATTAAAAATAGCCCAACTGGGTAGGAAACCACGCAGGGGCTCATGGGAGGAGGAGTTGTGTGAAGTGCTGGTACCCACACCTAAACAATCCAACATTAAAAATACACAGCGATGGCCAAACGTGCCCAGGTTCATGGTGAAAAATTACCCAGTCCCTGGGCAAAAATGAAAGTTTATGGTGGCAGAAATGGAAATATTGTAAAATCAACATGTAAAGGCAAAGAAGAAACTCCGGGGGATTCTGTTACTGTGCACCAAACACTTGAACTCCGCGTATCCTCCGTGCGCGAGTGTATCTGCTGTGGTCTGTGCTCGAGTCTGAAGGGGCTTTCATGAGAGGAGCACAGTGCAGTGAGGCACCCTGGGAGTGGAAGGTGCAGGCAGCCCACAGGTCGGGTCTGCGTGACTGAGGACTCCTGAAGTTCCTCATGGGGACGGGAAGAACTTTCTGGGAGGAAGACAATAAGGTTTTTTTTTTGTTTTTCTTAAATGCATTTTGCACAATTGCACCAACCCTCATCGTTTTGAACCCTCATGTGCCCAAGTCCATCTTGGTCTATGACTGTCGATGCAGTGGTGTAGCTCGAGTTTGTGCCGCTCGGGGTGGGGCGGTGCTTCAATTTGCTGCCCTCCAACATATCTGAATATATTAACCTATTTAAATAGAAAATTAAAATGACGTATAGAGAAAAATTAAGAAATTTTGCATAGATTTATTCATATATAGAGAAACAGCAATATTTTTTCACATATAATTATTTATAAGCATCAACTAGACAAGAATATAGTATAGACGCACTGATGAGCCATGTTCTAATTATTAGTTTAATATAATTACGCTGCGATAACCAGAACCAGTGTAGCGTACAAGTGATAGGTGGGGTTGTTTTCTGCACAGAGCAAGAACACATTTGGATTAATAATGGAATGAAATTATAAATTGTAAATTAGTTGTTTATCTTCCTAGAAATTATTATCGGTGTAATGTTTATGTTTATTTTTGTTATTACCTCATAAATTTCATCTGCTGTGTCTGATGCTGTCACAGAAGGACAGTCCGAAAATTATTTTTGAAGCATTTGTGGAGAAAAATCAGAGAATTTAACTTTTTTCATTCATGAGTGTTATTTTTCTGAATCCTGCTGCTTACACACGAATTGTCCTGAGCCTTTTGGCCAATAATGCCGCCCCCAAAAATGTGCCACCCGGGGCTGACCGCCCCCTCCACCCTAACCCTAGCTACACCACTGTATCAATGTCTTGGGTTCAAGGAAGTATGCCAGCTGCAGGAAACCCGGGCTCACAGCCAGTTTATCAAAATTCAATTTGGCTAACATTTTTCCAGCCTCAAAAGTTTTATTTGCATTTTTGATTGTTTTTCAAGCTTTTGCAAACAGAATTGGATTAATCCTATCCAGAAAACACACACATGGACCAGCGCGTTTAAAAGAATAGCAGTTCTGTATCAGTGTTCATATATTTGATCCAAAAATGATTCTAGCTGTTTGTTAGAAGACTCTGTGTGTACATGAGAGGAAAATCAAAAAGGAAATGCAATTTACCAGTTAAAGGTAATGACGTGAGTGGAGAGGCCAGCCATGTCTGAACCTGCAGCACTGATCCCCCCTCTCTTGCTTGCAGTCAGTGTGTAAACATGGAGGCTCTGCTCTCTTGTTAAATGGCATGCGCTAATAAGATTTCTTTGGACAGAAAGGGTCAAGTCTGTCGTAACCATGTTAGTGTAGTATGCTGGACAGAGAAAAGGCTGGAAAGAGTTAAAACTGGAAGAACCAGGTAATGACAGCTGGACACCAGTCGGGCTGTCCAAGAGTCTCCAGCATTCTGCTCTTCTTGTTGAAACCTCCTGTTGGGAATAAATGGCAATCAGAAACAATGCTGAACCACAATGTGAAAATGCCACAATGAAAAGTGTTCAGAAATTGAATTCTGAGTGGCTTCCTCTTCCACCCTGCTCTCCAGACGTGGCACCAAGTGATTAAAAAAAAAGTGATAAAAAGATAAAAAAAAGAGTGTTTTGAAGGTGAAAAGAGTGTCAGACAGAGTGATGATTATGAAGTTGGAAATTGAGAAAAGCGCTATATAAATGTAATGAATTATTATTATTATTAAATTGGAGGTGTGATGATCAATGTTGTTAGTGCATATGCACTGTAAGCGGGGTGTGCAATGGGTGAGAAGGAAGATTTTTGGAGTGAGTTGGATGAAGTGATGAACAGTGTACCCAAGAGACAGAAAGTGGTGATTGGAGCGGATTTCAATGGGCATGCTGGTGAAGGGAACAGTGGAGACCAGGAGGTGATGGGTAGGTATGGTGTCAATGAGAGGAATGAAGAAGGTCAGAGGATAGTGGATTTTGCCAAAAGGATGGACATGGCTGTGATGAATACGTATTTTAAGAAGAGGGAGGAACATAGGGTTACTTACAAGAGTGGAGGAAGATGCACACAGGTAGATTACATCCTATGTAGAAGAGTTGATCTGAAGGAGACTGAAGACTGCAAAGTGGTGGCAGGGGAAAGTGTAGTTAAGCAGCATAGGATGGTGGTCTGTAGGATGACGTTGGAGATCAAGAAGAGGAAGAGAGTGAGAGCAGAGCCAAGGATCAAATGGTGGAAGTTGAAAAAGGAAGACTGTAAGGTTGAGTTTAGGGAGGAGGTGAGACAGGCACTGGGTGGTAGTGAAGAATTTCCAGACAGTTGGGAAACTGCAGCAGATGTAGTAAGGGTGACAGCAAGAAGGGTGCTTGGCGTGACATCTGGACAGAGGAAGGAGGAAAAGGAACCCTGGTGGTGGAATGAGGAAATAGAGGAGAGTATACAGAGGAAGAGGATGGCAAAGAAGAAGTGGGATAGTCAGAGATGCAGAAAGTAGACAAGAGTACAAAGAGATAAGGCACAAGGTGAAGAGAGAGGTGGCGAAGGCTAAGGAAAAGACGTGTGATGAGTTGTATGAGAGGTTGGACACTAAGGAGGGAGAAAAGGACCTGTACCGATTGGCTAAGCAGAGGGACCGAGCTGGGAAAAATGTGCAGCAGGTTAGGGTGATAAAGGATAAAGATGGAAACGTACTCACAAGCGAGGAGAGTGTGTTGAGCAGATGGAAAGAGGACTTTGAGAGGCTGATGAATGAAGAGAACGAGAGAGAGAAGAGGTTGGATGATGTGGAGATAGTGAATCAGGAAGTGTAATGGATTAGCAAGGAGGAAGTAAGGACAGCAATGAAGAGGATGAAAAATGGAAAGGCCATTGGTCCAGATGACATACCTGTGGAAGCATGGAGGTGTTTAGGAGAGATGGCAGTGGAGTTTTTAACCAGATTGTTTAATGGAATCTTGGAAAGTGAGAGGATGCCTGAGGAGTGGAGAAGAAGTGTACTGGTGCAGATATTTAAGAATAAGGGGGATGTGCAGGACTGTAGTAGCTACAGGGGAATAAAATTGATGCGCCACAGCATGAAGTTATGGAAAAGAGTAGTGGAAGCTAGGTTAAGAAGTGAGGTGATGATTAGTGAGCAGCAGTATGGTTTCATGCCAAGAAAGAGCACCACAGATGCAATGTTTGCTCTGAGGGTATTGATGGAGAAGTTTAGGGAAGGCCAGAAGGAGTTGCATTGCGTCTTTGTGGACCTGGAGAAAGCAAATGACAGGGTGCCTCGAGAGGAGTTGTGGTATTGTATGAGGAAGTCGGGAGTGGCAGAGAAGTACGTAAGAGTTGTACAGGATATGTACGAGAGAAGTGTGACTGTGGTGAGGTCTGCGGTAGAAGTGACAGATGCCTTCAAGGTGGAGGTGAGATTATATCGGATCGGCTCAGAGCCCTTTCTTATTTGCAATGGTGATGGACAGGTTGACAGACAAGATTAGACAGGAGTCCCCATGGACTATGATGTTTGCTGATGACATTGTGATCTGTAGCGATAGTAGTGAGCAGGTTGAGGAGACCCTGGAGAGGTGGAGATATGCTCTGGAGAGGAGAGGAATGAAGGTCAGTAGGAACAAGACAGAATACATGTGTGTAAATGAGAGGGAGGTCAGTGGAATGGTGAGGGTGCAGGGAGTAGAGTTGGTGAAGATGGATGAGTTTAAATACTTGGGATCAACAGTACAGAGTAATGGGGATTGTGGAAGAGAGGTGAAAAAGAGAGTGCAGGCAGGGTGGAGAAGAGTGTCAGGTGTAATTTGTGACAGACGGGTATCAGCAAGAGTGAAAGGGAAGATCTACAGGACGGTGGCGAGACCAGCTGTGTTATATGGGTTGCAGACGATGGCACTGACCAGAAAGCAGGAGACAGAGCTGGAGGTAGCAGAGTTAAAGATGCTAAGATTTGCACTGGGTGTGACAAGGATGGATAGAATTAGAAATGAGGACATTAGAGGGTCAGCTCAAGTTGGACGGCTGGGAGACAAAGTCAGAGAGGCGAGATTGCGTTGGTTTGGACATGTGCAGAGGAGAGATGCTGGGTATATTGGGAGAAGGATGCTAAGGATAGAGCTGCCAGGGAAGAGGAAAAGAGGAAGGCCTAAGAGAAGGTTTATGGATGTGGTGAGAGAGGACATGCAGGTGATGGGTGTAACAGAACAAGATGCAGAGGACAGAAAGATATGGAGGAATAAGATCCACTGTGGCGACCCCTAACGGGAGCAGTCAAAAGAAGAAGACGACTTTCTACTCTACAAATTGAGGAACCATTTCCTTAAAACCCCCCTCAAGTGCATCTAAAAATCAAATATCACTGTTTTCAGTGAGCCAAATTGTTTTAAAGCAAACAGATTCTGTTGACAAACAAGAATAAATTTGACCTGAATAAAAATGGAGGTCATTGTCAGTAACCTGTAGATTGCAGAATGACCATTGTAGATGGGGCTTAAAAGGCAGATGGTCAGCAAGATGTCTAAAAGTAAAATGGGCTTCTGGGATGAGTTTGGTGTTTTTCAAGTCAAACCTATTTCTTCACAAACATGATATATTTAATAAACGCAAAATCGTGTTCTAAAGTTAAGCGTTTCCTGGAAGTTTAATAGAGGCTAATGGGGCACCACCAGAAAATAAAAGCCTAAAAACTGATGAAGCAGCAAAAGCTCTCTATATATATGAAAACACATCTTCTATGTTTCTGACGCATGTTTGTGACACCAAAAGGCACCTGGAAATCATCACTTGAGCACATATTCTTGGTACTCTTTATCTTATGGTACATATACTGTATTATACATTTTCTATTTGCTTGTGCGAGTTCTCACATAAATGTTGTTGTAAATCAAAACAAAAACCAACGTGTGGGATGAAGAATTTACTGTGATTTGGTCTTTCTAAAAGAAATCAAACCCCAGGAGTGTGAAAGATTACTGAGGAAGAAGGCAAACGCTATCAAGACAGATAGTATTAGTTTGAAACAGTGAATAAAACATACTATCTATTCACTTACTATTATTTTTTTATAGTATGATGTAGTCCTTGACCTGTCTTGGACTTGTCCTGTGTTTCTGTTATTTTGTGCCACTCTATGTGCAATACGGTGTATGGGTATGGACTTGACCTGATACAGGTCTTCTTTTAAAATGGCTGAAACTCATAATTTTGGTGTTTTATTGTTCAAAAATGACATGTATAAGCTATTTTACAATGTGTGAGTATTCGCAAGCTGTGCATCAACACTCAACAACTCTCTTGGGTGTATTCATATGTTTATAGACCTTTACTTTCCGGGGTCGCCGATGTCCATTTTAATAAAATGTTTTGCCCGTACTGGCACTTTACAATAGAGGCTAATGGGGCATCACAGGAAAAGAATCATTGTAAAGCATCGATGAGGGCAAGAAATGTTTTTAAATGTATAGAAAGTGCTTTGTTTTGTGTGGCATATGTATTTATAGCAGGTTTGGGAAAAAATAACTTTGACTTGAAAAAATTCCAAACTTATTCTTAGTGGAACATAAGAAATGTGACAAACAAGAGGAGAGAATTCAGTCCATCACATTCATTTGTTAAGATGCCCCAACATCTCATGCAGATTCTTCTTAAAAGTTGTCAAGGTTTCTGCTTCAGCTGTGTGTCTTGGTAGTTTGTTTCAGAGTCCATTGGAGGAGCAAAGACTAAAACAAAGAGAACAAATGGGTGTATTTTCTGTAAATAGTTAATAAAAGTTATAGAAACTACTAACTGGTCTGTTAAAAGTTACTAAGGCCCAACAGGCGATAATGTGTGATGTCAGCAGGTGTCCTGATTTGACTGGTCAGTGCGAGGGGTGTAGATGGCCACACAGCTCAGGCACTCATTGAGGTCTTTCCAATGGACGGATGGACATCAAAGACTCCATTGAAACTCTGAGTGTGTTCACACACACACACACACACACACACACACACACACACACATAACCTGATTAAGACAGAATCCTCATTTCTTAGTAATCCGTGTTTACATACACAAGTAACTTTCTGGAGTTCTCCTTTGGCAAAACAATCTAACGTCATTAAACTGTGCAAAAAAGATTTTAAACGTCACCATCGGCCACAATTAATCTCAAAATAAGTGTGACAGCTGTGATCGTTTTCTTGCATTTTCTAGTTATGTTTAGTCAAATTGGCACTTTATTTATAGGTTTCAGTTACCTGATTGTAGCCTTGGATGTACAACTGAGCCCTACAAAAGGACCAACATCCCAGTATGTGTGCTGGGTACACCACTGTATGCCATCTCCCATTTACCAGCTTACCTAAAGGTCCATGCCAGCACTGAGACCGTTTCCTAACTGGCTTAACACTCAGTTTTACAGATATAGCAAAGAAAGTTCTTATTTCATGTTACCTTACAGGCGCTAAAACCATAATCTCTAACTATGAGAAACTGCTATTCCATTGAAATTAGATGTGAATGTAACATTTATTTTCTAAGATTGGTTCTTACATCTCTGGCGCCTAATTGTTTATACAGGAGAAGAGACAATTAATATATGATATACTGTATTAATATATCGAAAAGAGCCACAAACTATTTATATACTCTAAATATTGCTTTGAATTAATGAGCAATATAATGGGAAACAAACATTTAAGAGTTTCTAGTTTCTAATTATTAGCAGTGTCTTGTAGCAGACACAGTTTATTCACGGGTCTGTCCTGTGGGCTACTTTTGGTCTGCACACAAACTCCTCTGACTGCACCTTTGGCATCTGGCATTGTCTTAATGACTCGGCCCATTACCCAGGATTGGCGGGGTGCACCATCGTCCGCTATTAAGACAATGTCCACTGGTTCACAATTTCTTCACGGTGTAAGCCATTTTTGACATGGAGCTGAACCACACTTTGGTTTGTTTGCTTTTAATAAAAGCACTTTGACTTGTCGTTGCCCTCATCCACTTTGGTTATGACTATCGATGTCCCAAAAAACCCCTGCAGAGGACATATAGGTTTCTTGGGGAACTAACTTGGGAGAAAGTGACATAAAGCTGACCTTGTAAGAAGAAAAGTGAGCTAAGATCAACCCCTGCCAACCTGAAGGTCTGCCCCTGGCCCTTGTTAATTGACATTGCAAAGCAAAGCTTCACCGGGAACTGTCATCTCTTGAATTGGAAGGGCATGTCTGTCATGATTAGAAGAATGCGAGGGATTAAAACCCTCTCGCCAATGCTACATCCTGTGATGATTATTGCCTCTAGAATGTTGTTCTGAAGCTGGCAGACCTGGAGACGGGTACCATTATAAAGTTTGGGTGGGCTCAGGTTTCTCAAAAGGAAAACTGGTGCTCCAACTTTCAATGCTAAGTTGTGGGCAGCATGCCAGGAGGATTACTGGAATTTAAAAATTCTATAGTATAGAACTGAATCGGTATTTATTAAAGTGTATGTCCGAGACAGCGTGTCAAATAATTTGAGCACCAATTGATTCATTTTATGTCTCCCCCTCCCCTTGGGCTGCAGCCGCTCTCTTCTCTTAGTGCGATGAGAGAAGTCGCAAAATCAACAGGAGCCTCATGTATAAACGGTGCGTACGCACTAAAATGTTGTGTACTAATGTTTCCACGCTCAAATCGTGATGTAAAACCATGCACATTTCCACGGTAGGCCAAAAACTGGCGTACACAATTTCTCCACTCGGTTTTGCAAACTGGCAGCACCCAGCATCAAAGCAGTGCTACTGTTCCAGTGTGGTTACCCTTTCTGTTTTAGATCCACATCCCTGACGCGGCTTTATAAATACACTGAAATTAACCGCATATTGTTTATTAGTTAAATGCATCTGATTGTAATTAAACTGTAGCAATATAATGGTCCACAGAATGGTCAAACTATTCTAAAAACCATAGCTGCTTTAGCGTAGTTACTCTCACTGCACCTTCTTCTTCTTCTTTCAGCTGCTCCCATTAGGGGTTGACACAGTGGATCATGTTTTTCCATATTACTCGCACTGCACCACTCGGAGTATTTATATCACTGTATCTGAGTGAGGAATCACAGCCTTACAGCAGCTGATTGGAAAGAGAATTATCGATATACAGCATCAAGCACACGCTACCTCAGCCATGCTGCCTATTGAACTGCTCTCATATGGCAAACGCTTTAGAGCCTTTCCTCGCAGTTCAGAAACAGTTTCATCACAAGAACTATAAACGCACTCAAACAGTCCATCAAGTGCTCCTTGTAGAACTGTTTGTACTTATAAGTAGAATCACCTCACTGTAAACTTGCACTACAGTTATAATATTGAACAACCTGCACCACTTTATAAAGCTCGTATTTACATATCATGATGATATCATTTTTAAGATGAAATGCAGCAAAATGTTTATTATATTATACAGATAAAACTTTAACTCTATTTAAATAATCTATATTGTTAATAAATAAACGTGAGGACACGGTGCCGCAGCACTAGCAAGGAGCTGGCACTCTGTTCACGGATTGCTCCTGCCTCGCGCTGTATTCTTACTGGGGCTGGCACGACACTGAATGGATAGAATAATGAAACATGTACTACAAAGATATTTCAATGTTCCTTAAAAGTTTTGAAGAATCAGCGTTCTAAGCTTACAGATGGCTTAACGTTTATTACAGAGCTGATTGTGTGGCGATTAGGTATTTGGAGAAAGAAAAGTAAGGACAGGAATTGGAGGTTAGTACATTTGAAAGAGACAGTACTGCTGCAATAAATTATTTCATCGAAGGTCGCGCATGGCGCCGCAAGCCTCTTGCGTGAGGCATGAACAATCACTGTGCCACTGTGTTCCCGTGTTTAATAACATGCTTTAATTCCTATCATCATGAAAAAGATATCACGTATACATCTCAGTATTCTAATTATTCAGAGAGCTGTAATATCACGAATGTAATGGATTCTGTGTCCTGTCGGAGGAAGAGAAAGCCCGTTTAGAAGCACATAGTGAGTTACACACACAGAGGATCAAATACAAAACAAAGCATTTAACGTGCTACTTTAGTTACGATGGGATTTGAGAAACTAGTAAATTAAACGATTTTATGATGAAGTTTATGATGTTCTACTTTAATGACTATGTCATTAAAGTGGAAATTTCGAGATTAAAGTTGACATTTCGTGCTTTGTTCCCACTGTGTGCCTATTTTTTTTCTCTGTATCCTAATAAGCTTTCATGTGACACTCAGACGGTGGGCTACGACTCGCCTTTTCACGGCGACTTTGATATGTGACAAGTTCTTTTTTATTTCGGGCACTTTGTGAACTTGAGCTTTTGAGTTTCTCTGACACTCTGTCACTCGATCAACTTCCTTTTGTTGTTTATATCACTGTTTAAACCAACAAATAGTACGTTTTTCCTTGCCTCCACTTGGTAGTCACTGAAATTCTTCTACTCCCCCGTGCTTTTGCCATTGCCTCTTCACAGAACACTGAGCTTAAGGGCTATTTACTGTATATTGATTGGCATATGCACATGTGTTACTTTTCATGTTGACCAGGATTTCTGTAGCGGAAGAACATGGAAGTTGGTGTTTGTACAGGTTAATGCATCTGGATTTTTTTGTGCGTACGAACATTTCTGCTTTTGTGCTTACGCCATGTTATAGTGTGAATTCTATGCACGGTGTTATGCACGAGGACCCAAGAATGTTCAAATTATACTACCTCGCTCTCTCTCTCTATCTGTCTAGATATAGATAGAGAGATGATGGCCACATTGACTGTTATTTTTGTCAAAGACCCCCTTTAAAGTTTGGTTTATATTAAGATTCATCCATTTTCCAACCCGCTGAATCCGAACACAGGGGTCTGCTGGAGCCAATCCCAGCCAACACAGGGTGCAAGGCAGGAACCAATCCCGGGCAGGGCGCTAACCCACCGCAGTATATTAAGATTGTATTTATATATAGTTTAACTGGATTGAATTTACATCTGGCATTAATATACATCTCCAGAGCATCAGGGATTGGATGGACCATATACACAAAGCAATTCCACATTTAGTAGCTCCTTGCATTTATCTCCGCAGCACAGTGCTTTGCAGCTACTAAATTGCAATTAAAATGAAAACAAACTGACTGCTCATAACAACCCAACAAGAAAAAGTTAAGAGATGGTGACACGTCATTGCTGCCCAGAAGATCTTCAGTGTTTTAACACGATGTCAAAGATGAGTGTCGTCTCATGGGGGAGATAGTAGTTCACCTTCACCATGCCAGGGCGCTCGCTTTTTAAAGCTGCAAAGGGGTCCTGGCAGGCCACCACCCGTACCGTTCTTTTGTCACTTCCACTGAATCGATTGTTGTGTGTGAAGAGCAAATGCCTTTGCATTTCCAGTTGTTTTAACTGGCTAATCACTGATGGAAACGCTCAGAGTATGTAGCTTGTGTAATTGAGTTATGAAAAAAGCCTGCAGAAACTCATTCAGTGTTAAAAGAAAAATCTGTTATATTTAGCAATCCTTAAATCACTTTATGCTTATTTGAAAGTGTAATACCATGTGAGTAATGGGCAGCTTTTATATGTGTAGTGAGACATTCTCCATTTTAGCAATTAGTGATTGTTATTCATCCATAACAATGAATGACCATAAACCATCTCAGTTTACAGTCAGCTTAAGAAATTCAGACCCTAATAAAAATAACCTCTGTAGTAAAGAGATCCAGGCAGTTTTTGAAATGACCTATTCATTGTGTATATTATACTTTACAAAAACTACAGACGGTGTATTAGCACTAGCTGCAGATGGCTTTTGTTAATAAATGCCAGTTCAAAACCATTCACCTTTGTCAAAGTGGCAGCAAAAGTACAAGAAGGGGAACATCATGTAGGGGGGCCGTCGCACATCCTTGTGGTACCCTGAAGAACTAAAGGTTTAAGAATTACTGCCCTGTAATGGCGGAGTTGCGGTTTTTTCCTAGAGGAGTGTAATGAGGAGGCACCAGTCGACTCCTGCGTCTCGTGAGGTGAGTGCTATCTGGGCATGAAAAGGAGAAGCCCTCACTTTGGCACTGGACACAAAGCAAGTCTGCCTCATCCATGAAAATCAGGTTTGGTGGCAGGCAGAATAAGATTCCACCCTGTCCCTCAGTGGCACCTAAAGCAACACAAGACTCATTTCAAACTCTCGCCCTGGAATATACATTAAAGGATCTACGTAACAATTCAGCACAAAACCCCCTGAAATTTAATGCACAAAGAATAAAAATGTTCAAAATCACTTCACATGCAAGTGCAGCAATCGGGAAAGGAAATTAAATGCAGTGATATCTGATATACTCATCATTGGCCTTTAAAAAAGAGATGACAAAACCTGCTTAATTTAAACAGCATGGCTGAAATGTTCAAGTGGCTCAAGTCTGTCATGGATAAATGAAATAGTGAAGCAGTTTAAGCTGGACAGACTCACAAAGCAAGAAAAAATGTAAAATACAACGAGAAATCCATTGACCTGAGAATCACCTTTGTTGCAGTGTGCGCCACCTTCACTGGTATGACACACCTGTGACATAACGATAAACCAAAGAGCATCATCTCCTGACACTTACAGTGAACAATTATCAACACGAGGGGCTCAAAGCCACTTCATAACTGGCCACCGCTGAAGCCAACTCTGATGTCCAAAACAGACATGGCTGATGTAATGGTTGTAGAGAAAGTTGAGAAAGCAAAACAGAAGGCATCTTTTATCGAACAGAACTGGCTCAACAAGAGTAATGTATAAAAAGCAGGGTTTACAGTCCAAATCGATAAACTGAACGAGGGTTCAGAATTCCGAAAATGGCAGCACCCGTCGACAGGACTCAGCTCTTCATATATGTGCAGTGCACATCCACAAAGAGGTCTTTTGTTTCCCCCTTCTACTTAGACAACAAGAGAGAACATTTTTGAGTACTAATTTAGCTGGGAAGGGTAAGAAGTTTACTCAATCAAACCCATTCACATTTGAACCGACTGGCCAACACTGTGGTGCACTTGGTGTTTCGGAGGCTTTTCTCCTAACCGTGGTGCACAGTTATGTGCCCAAGACACTTGCAAGTTAAGCTGGGAACCATCACATTCCTTACTCACCTCAAATGAGGGAATGTCCCTGCTTATTGGCTCAAATTACACCTAGTAAATGGGATCTTAGACAAGACATTTTCAAAAAGATGTGCCATTGTTATTAAAAGTAGACCAAGTGTCCTCTTACTCCAAGGTTCTGGTGCACTAGCTAAAGTTTGTTCCAGACTTGCTCTGGCAGAGGCTCTTATTCATTGATCTATTGGGCAATATATTAAAAAAAATGCATTTTTGCCAGTCATTTATTCAGAGGACCAACTGAAAGAGGTGCCACCTTTTGGAAAGAAGGCAAATTATACAAGTGGAGAGTCACAATAACAGGGAGGAGAGGAGTAAATCGAGACAGACGTGCACAGCCAGCACTTGCATATGGGAATTGTCCAATGCTGCCCACTGACTAAAGACGTGTCACACCACAAGACAGCTTTATTCCATGACATAAGATGTGTTCCTGATGAGTTTCCAGCTATTACTAATCAAGCAATTCTTGAGAAAAGTTTTCCAATTTCTGCATCTAAACTGGAAGAGACAAACAGAAAAGTAAAGGAGCAGCTGGCCAGCTTTCACTAGAGCGAGGTGTGTCGGCCGGGACACGCTCATTGGTTTGGTTACATATTACAAAATGACCTAAGTGACTAGAAACGCCACTGCAAAAACTCTGAAACACCCTGCCATAGTGGGATTTTTTGTAACCCAAACCTTACTGGAAACCTCTATCCTATGACTCTTGCCCCAAACTATCAACCAGTTTCATACATTTAATACAAACTGCAAGAGACCATGTTATATAGCTGAAAAAATCCAGTTTTGTTTATTTTTTTTTCTTGTCTTTGCCAGCAGTGCATAAATGCCACACTGAATGGCTACTGGGCAAATGTATGCTAAAAACTTTTAAACACATTGCAGCAAGCACATGGCACCAGTCATGAAAGAAAATGAAAACAGACTCACATGCCTGAATGTTCTTATTTTAATGGATTTAAAAATGCATACTGACACTGACTGAAGTGGCCACCGCTAAGCACTGTAACTTTCTTCATGACAGGAATGTTTTCCTGGTGACTGAATTGTTTCCTGTGTTACCTAATATGGTCTAAAATAGCAAGTTTTTCTTTCTTTTCAAAGCAGTTACTGAGGTCACCTCTATTACATTTTTAAGACAATAAAAAAAAAAAGTCATATCTTATAGATGACTGGAATTGTTTTAGTCCTACATCACTAAAAGTATTCTGCTCAAAACCAAAAAAAAAAGTGAACACTTAAATCACGAATCAGATCTCAATGAACAAAATTTTCAAGTTGAAAACCTATACTGTATAATTTATTGAGAACCAAAATCTGCAACCCCTTGAGGCCTGCATTCAACATCACACCGAAAATCAAAAGTCAAAAATTGAAATCACAGGCTGATCCAACTTGCATGAATTTCATCACACGGTCTCATACTGTGACTCAGTGTGTATGGCCCCAACATACCTGTGTGCACTCCTGACATCTGGACCTGCTCGTGATCAGACAGTGGATGGTGTCTTGGGGCATCTTCTCCCAGACCTGGATCAGGGAATCAGTAAGCTCCTGGACAGTCTGTAGAATTACTTGGTGGAGTCGGTTGTACCAATACATAATGTCCCAGTGGTTCTCAGTTGGATTCAGGTCCTGGAAATGTGTGGGTGAATCAATACCTTTGTCATCCAGGAACTGCCTACACACTCTGGGCACATGAGGTTGGGAATTGTGCTGCACCAGGAAGAATCCAGGGCTAACTGCACCAGCATAAAGTCTAACAATATCACTGAGGATTTCAACCCTGCACCTCAGTTAACAAACACATAGAGAGAGGTTTGTGCAACCTTCCAAGGATATACTGTACCTCCCCAGACCACCACTGACCCACTGCCAAAATCAATCATGCTGGATGTTGTTGCAAGCTGCATGATGTTCACCACACCATCTCCAGACTCTTTCACATTTGTCACAGGTGCTCAGTGTGAACCTGCTCTCATATGTGAAAACAATGGGAAAGCCAATGGTGGAGCTGCCAATTGTGTATTCTCTGGCGAATGCCATTCGAGCTGCACAGTAATGGGTTGTGAGCACAGGTCCCACTAGAGATGTCAGGCCCTCATGGAGTCTGTTTCCTTACAGTTTGGTCAGAAACATGCACACCAGTAGCCAGATGGAGGTCATTTTGTAGGGCTGTGGCAGTGCACCACGGGTTCCTCCTCACAAAAAGGAGCAGATACCAGTCCTGCTGCTGGGCTGATGCCCTTCTACAGCCCTGTCCAGCTCTCCTCCTGTTAATGACCCCTCTCTTGCTATCTCCTTCATGTTATTGAGACTGTGCTGGGAGACACAGCAAGCCTTCTTGCAATGGCACATATGGATGTGACATTCTGGAGGAGCTGGACTACCTGTACATTCGGCTGAAGGTACTGTCTCATGCTACCAGTAGTCACAAGCACACTAGTAAAATGCAAAACTACAGAAGAATTACTCAGGAAGGATAAGAAGAGCAGTTATCGGTGGGTCCCCATTCCCTTTATGGGGGGGGTGGGGGGTCTGGTTGTGTGTCTTGCGGTCATCTCTCCAGTGCACCTGCTGTCTCTTTCATTTGCACCAAAGCAAGTGAAGTTGATTCACAATCGCTTATGCTTCCTAACTGATGAGTTTTATACCCCTGAAGCTTAACTGACTTGGTGTTCGACTGTGATAATGAAGTGTTCCCTTAATTTGTCGAGTGTATATTCCATGTAAATGTAAACACCAAAAATGCTACGCTGACGCATAGTTGACTGGGATACTGGCAGCCAATGATTCAATGTGATGAGACTACTGAATTGGTTTATGGCAAAAAGTAAAAGAATGTGCCTAAACTTACTTTTAACATCCTGTTTATATGCCTTTCCTCACACCTTTAGCTGTTATTTTGTACCTAAAACTATTTTATTTCTAGATTACCTAATTTCCAATGACAGAATTTTCAGTCTGTACTGTCACATCCATCAAATTTGACTTTTGTTCACATGAAAACTCTGATTCTTTTACTTTTGAATGGAGAACTACTATACTACCACTGGAAGTGACAGTCATAAACCTGTAATAAAACTGGTAATTTCCAGCTTTGTTTTGCTGGCAAAATTATGCCCCAGAAACAGAAGGTATGTTTTTATGAAACAGGGAACTTTGCTTCTTTAAATCTGCAAATTTAGTTGTTTAGGTGTTGAATACATGGAAAGGTGTTCATTTTTATCGCTTTTAAAAATACAGCTTTACTAAATAAGGCAAGCACTTTGGGTGAATGACAGCAACCAGGACTGTTAAAGAAAAATCAAATGAAAACACTCAAATTGTGCTTTATGTTGCTGTAACCTGGAGGCACTGCCTTGAAAAAGTTCCACTCCACAAATGAGCTGTAACTGGCAAATTGGTATCTTGTGCCTAACTTTTTTTTTTTTTTTTTTTTAATCAAAATACATAATCTCTGATCTTTACTGTTCCACAGACCTTCTGGGACGGACTTGTGAGTTTGCTGTAAATCTAAGGTCAGCTACTTATTTCTTTTGGCGTGCACTTCTGGCTATGCAGTTTAACATACTGCATGTTTAGAACAACCTGAGATTTAAATGGTCATATAAACCAACCAGAATACTGAGTCTATCTACCAAGAGAAAAAGAAACTTGTAAAACTAGTAAGATGAATGATGAGCATGATAGACAGAATGAATAAAAAGTGATAATTATTATTGCTAGTAAAACATCCATCAAAAACTAACAGGCAAAAATAAAAACAAATTTCTTGGGTTTTTATCTGAAGAAGCCGCCTTTGGTGTGTAGCTTCTTAATGGCGATGTAGCAGATCTTCTTTGGGTGTCAGACTGACCTACTGTGACTAGTGAGTAGATTCTGGTGAGAAGCTTCTTGTGTACAAGCTGCAGCAACTTGTTTGGGTAGTTAAATGTCCTGCTGCAACTAGCAAAGCTCCCTAATCCTTTTAGAATTTTGGAAACAACACCCTCTTCTTCTAGTGTTTCATCTGTTTCTATTGATTCTTACTACCTGCACTTAAGAATTCTGAGATAAAACGTAGGACACCTGTTAGTACTTGCTTTCATTAACTATACATCAATGTAGAGTAAGAAAAAAATGGTCTACATTCATTAGAGAGGGCAACTCGCAAACAGACACAAACTGCTGTGTACTGTTCTTGTGAGCCTTTATTAGCCTCCCTTTTGTCCTGTTAATGGAAAACTTTTTATATCCTCCTAGGTAGCATACAAGCCTTAATACTCAATAACGTCAGTCTGCAAAAGATTTACAAATTTGGTTCTATGATAAGAGCAGAATCAATAACATCTTATTTTCTGCATCACTAATCCTAGTCTACAATAAGGTATTCATTTGATATCAGTCCTACTTCTGTGAGGCTTTTTTCTTAATTTTGATTTGATATACTTTGTTAGTCCCAGAGGAAAAAATGGTCTTTTCACATGACCTGTCATGACATAATTGCTTTCAGCAATATCTCCATCTGAAATTCTAAATATCCATAACGGTAAAGGCAAATATTCCTTCAGATAGAATACAGAGCTGAAGGACATTGTATTCAAAAATTCATCATAATTTCAACAAAGCTGATACATGGTACCTTTTTGATATTACTGTACATAGTGCACAGGTGGTTAAATTGAGCTCATAAAATGTGTTTGCTCTGTCTTGTTGCTGTTTATCATCAGAAATTATTTTAGTTGTAGTAGGTTTTTACAGTATGTAATGAGTAAATCTTTACTGATTTCTTATCTATACTGAGTGAAAGAAATATCAAAAGAACCCACATGGCTACTAACATTGTGGTTAGAGGCATAGCTCTGTACAATATGAGCACTACAGAAAATGACAATAAAAATGCAAGAAGCCTATGATCATGAGCTTTAAGCCAAACAATAAGAAAATCAGTACAAAGTTTGAAATTAATGATTTTATACCTTTGACGACATATAAAATGTTTGTGTGTCCAAATGAAAAAGCTAAATTTCCCCTTGGGACAAATAAAGTACTATCTGTTATTAAATCCACAATGAACTGGTATCACGAAGCATATATTCCTGAGTCATAACATGACTATTTTTTCTCTTTTAGAATGAAAAAAATATGAATTATATTCTCAGGTATTCAGTAAGAGAAAAGCACAACCAAAAACAAAATATTTTTCCTCACTGTAATGCCTCAAAAAAGGATTGGTTTAGAAGACTATTAAGCAACATTTATTTTACATAATGTTTATTTTTATAGTACAGTCAAATAGTTTCACTATTTTCAAGATTTATTTTAATATTTTAACATATTAAACCACTAAGTTTGAGGCTTTCCTTTCTCAAAAAGTTTTGTTTTTCTCTCAAAAACCGAGAAAAAAAATTTATATATATCTATATATATATATATATGTATATTTATATCTATATATATATATATATATATATATATATATATATATATATATATATATATATATATTTATATACATATATATTGAAACTCACTCATACATAAACACACATTCTCCATCTCTCACTTTCATCACTCATGCAAACAAACCCAAATCATCTGTATTTTTTACAGAGTAATTCAGACTACTGCTCTGTAGAAAGTGACAGAGCTGTCAAAATTTAAAAAAAGAAAAAAATCACTGAGGCATATTATTGGAAAATTAATTTAAACGGACAGTTCTAAAATTAAAACTGTGACAAAGAGGCTGCAACTATTGTCTTCAAAAAATTGTTTGAAATAAAATGCTTCATTTTTGGTACGAAGCAAACAGAAGTTCTTGATCATCACTTCCATTACATGGTGTGTCCAAGGGATTTGTACAGAACAAGGGTAATAACTATTTCTTAAATAGGTTAACTTTTGTGCAGCCAGTTTAAGCATTACGATTCTTAACACCATGGTGAAATGTTTGAAAAAAAGCAGCATAAAAAGAGAAAAATGATGTTATTGACCCTAATACCATTAGTTCTTTCATTGTAAAACTTCAGCTTATCTTTGTAGTATAATCTTTTTTCTTTTTTGCAGTCAGTACTACAGAATCTTTAAACCATCGCTGTAGATACACACAATTTCTGCATAAAAACTTACACATTATTTGATATTAGTTGCACTTCATTTAAGTTGGACTTAAAATGTCCTTACTAAAAAATTCTGTATTCACTTTCAGATGTCTGAATGAGTTAAATCTTTAAAAGGTCTTTTACAATTGCAATGATAATTGCTGTAGGATGACTTTAAAAAGCCTGAGATTTTGCATATATTTTGTTAAATTTTAGGAAACTATATTAATACACCCTTATAAAAGACATTAAAACACACTCCTCGTCTAGGTCATGATGGTATTTGCAATACCAGGAATAGTGTAACTAACACAGATGCTGTTTTAAGAAAGACAAAGTCTGAAAGCTTTCCATCCCAAACACTTCTGAAGGACCAGAAATGCTAAAGGAGAAAACAGGGAGTGCATACCCATTATGCTCTGACTTGTACCCATACTTCCGCTTAGACACAATGTTAACATGAAAAGAATCAGGTTTTAAAAGGGAGGAAACAATTTAAGAAATTACACAGCAAATATACATCATCTTGAAGATTTTTAAAGAATAAATATTTTTTTGTAATTTAAAAATTATGCAAACACGTGCCACACTTGCTCTTTAACTCTCCATGCATATGCATTATTTACAATTTGAAAAATACTGATTTTTTTTCTTTTGTTGTCTGTAAGTCATATACAAATATTTACCCCTTAAATGTGTCCTTGTCATTAGCCAATCAACATTCACCAACTGAAAGGGGTTTAAAACCATGTACAACATACATGGTAAATCGAACATTGAAAGCTGTTCTGAAAACAAAATGTAAATCCATTTCCTACACATACAAAAATAAAATGGGAACAAAAAGGCTTCATTTTGAATATGGAAGCTAGGTTACAAGCTTGGAGGGTTTTTTCAGTGTCTTCTCACATTCTCCACTCTGCCGCTTACAATACTGTTATACAATTTGTATCCTGTTGTTTTGTAACTACTGTTTTATTACAATATAATTTACTTAAACTTTCCATTAAACAAAACAAAAAAGATGCAAGATTGGGTAGCAGACCAGCAGTGTCAACAATGTGTGACACTGAGTTTAATTGCATCAGCATTCTAGTTGGTAAAGTTAATCTCCAAAAGTTCATTGTAAGCGGAGTTATCTTCAATCTTCGATATATTCCCAAAGGTCTTTCTCATAGCCTTCATGCACATGTTGTAACAACACTCTTCGCCGACTCTCACAGTATCTATAAGGAACAAGATTGAATACATTAAATATGGCCATCTGCATATACTGTAACTTAATTTAAATGACACTGGCATAACAAATTGCTTTTCTGTAATTTATGCTTCGGCTGGTGTTACATTGGTGGTAAAAGCATATGTTGTGGGAACTCCCTACTGGGAAAAAATAATTTCACTGCAAAGTGCACTTGGTATAGAGCAGACATGTAAAATCTACACCTATTTAATAAAATTACAGTTGTTCATGTAAAGGTAGAATTTTTTTTTACCATCATAGAGCATGAAGGATGTCACTAAGAAGAAAAAGAAAATCATTCAGAAGCAGATAGAGAAGATGTACAATAAAGGCAGAGTAAAGCTGTTGTCCTCTGCTTGGGCTGTTCCAGTCATTTTAGTGTTGTAAAATAAAGTGCCATATTGCCTTTTTTTTTTGGCATGGCTTATGATATTTCCACTACAGTTCCAGATCTGTTTTAAAACCTAATATCACATGTCGTGTCTATGTCAAATTGGAATTCTTTAGAAGAGTTTATCTAAGGTAAGTGAACTTCTATCCAGTATGTACAATCCATGTAACGGAAAATAACTTCACAGGTCCTGAAGAGTTCAGAAAAAATCATCACTTCTATTTGTTGAGATAACATGAGCAGGGTACAAGAGCAAATATCATTATTGCTTTGTGCGTTAGGTTCTGAGGCCAATGCTGCTTGGGCACCCTTGTTGCTAGGGTAAAGCCAGCAAACATTATTTGGATATATAGATTTCTAGTTGCTGGTGTTACTTAGGATGTTACATATGTCTTTAGATTTAATAAAATTAACACTTGAAATTTAACATGAAGCTAAACTTAAAGAACAGAAGCTCCATTTATTTATTTGACTTTTACATGCCAGTATCTACACATTCAGCACTATCAAACTGTTTGTGATGTAACACAAATAGCAAAAGTTGGCTTGGAGATACTTGTAAACCACAGAACGATTTACCTATTCAATAACCAACAGACCAGAAGTAAACCTTATGATGGAACTTAAATGCTAGCTCTGAATGAGTAGCCTTTCATTTGGAAATTCGTTAAACAAGAATTAAATATGGGTAATTTAATTCATAAGACATCAAGAAACATAAGATGGCTTTGTTCATACATTGTGTTTTGAATAGAATTATTGTGCACTAAATACAGAGTCACTTAGATGCATATGTTCAGTAACTGTTACAGCCCCAACTCAACTTCCTTGGGCATGTGGTATTGGCTAAAGTTTGATCAGATCATAATCTCCAGTGTTAGTTTTAATAACATATGTACAAATCTCAGACATACTAAATACAACTAAAATTAACTTTGATTGGAGAGCAACTATATTGAGGAGCCCTGTTTCTTTCCCCACAAATTATCCTTATACTGCCATAATTTTTAATTTTTTTTTCATTATAGTGATTGAAGCTGATACTTTAAATGACAAAGCCTTGTATATTAAAATCAAAGAGCACAAAGAACATTCTAAATCGCTAGAAGGTCACATTGTTACTACAGGACGGTATAAAAAGTAGTTCCCAAAGATAATAAAAGAAAAAACAAGGTGCCAGAAAGACAAGTCAAGTTATTGTGAGTGTGTACGAGGGTTTCCTAAAGCCAAAATAAATAAACAACCACCTGTGGTATGGCCATATTGTGGAGCTAGATGAGAGCTTAGAATAGTGAGATGGCATACAGTGGTGTGAAAAACTATTTGCCCCCATCCTGATTTCTTATTCTTTTGCATGTTTGTCACACAAAATGTTTCTGATCATCAAACACATTTAACCATTAGTCAAATATAACACAAGTAAACACAAAATGCAGTTTTTAAATAATGGTTTTTATTATTTAGGGAGAAAAAAAATCCAAACCTACATGGCCCTGTGTGAAAAAGTAATTGCCCCCTTGTTAAAAAATAACCTAACTGTGGTGTATCACACCTGAGTTCAATTTCCGTAGCCACCCCCAGGCCTGATTACTGCCACACCTGTTTCAATCAAGAAATCACTTAAATAGGAGCTGCCTGACACAGAGAAGTAGACCAAAAGCACCTCAAAAGCTAGACATCATGCCAAGATCCAAAGAAATTCAGGAACAAATGAGAACAGAAGTAATTGAGATCTGTCAGTCTGGTAAAGGTTATAAAGCCATTTCTAAAGCTTTGGGACTCCAGCGAACCACAGTGAGAGCCATTATCCACAAATGGCAAAAACATGGAACAGTGGTGAACCTTCCCAGGAGTGGCCGGCCGACCAAAATTACCCCAAGAGCACAGAGACGACTCATCCGAGAGGTCACAAAAGACCCCAGGACAACGTCTAAAGAACTGCAGGCCTCACTTGCCTCAATTAAGGTCAGTGTTCACGACTCCACCATAAGAAAGAGACTGGGCAAAAACGGCCTGCATGGCAGATTTCCAAGACGCAAACCACTGTTAAGCAAAAAGAACATTAGGGCTCGTCTCAATTTTGCTAAGAAACATCTCAATGATTGCCAAGACTTTTGGGAAAATACCTTGTGGACTGATGAGTCAAAAGTTGAACTTTTTGGAAGGCAAATGTCCCGTTACATCTGGCGTAAAAGGAACACAGCATTTCAGAAAAAGAACATCATACCAACAGTAAAATATGGTGGTGGTAGTGTGATGGTCTGGGGTTGTTTTGCTGCTTCAGGACCTGGAAGGCTTGCTGTGATAGATGGAACCATGAATTCTACTGTCTACCAAAAAATCCTGAAGGAGAATGTCCGGCCATCTGTTCGTCAACTCAAGCTGAAGCGATCTTGGGTGCTGCAACAGGACAATGACCCAAAACACACCAGCAAATCCACCTCTGAATGGCTGAAGAAAAACAAAATGAAGACTTTGGAGTGGCCTAGTCAAAATCCTGACCTGAATCCAATTGAGATGCTATGGCATGACCTTAAAAAGGCGGTTCATGCTAGAAAACCCTCAAATAAAGCTGAATTACAACAATTTTGCAAAGATGAGTGGGCCAAAATTCCTCCAGAGCGCTGTAACAGACTCATTGCAAGTTATCGCAAACGCTTGATTGCAGTTATTGCTGCTAAGGGTAGCCCAACCAGTTATTAGGTTCAGGGGGCAATTACTTTTTCACACAGGGCCATGTAGGTTTGGATTTTTTTTTCTCCCTAAATAATAAAAAACACCATTTACAAACTGCATTTTGTGTTTACTTGTGTTATATTTGACTAATGGTTAAATGTGTTTGATGATCAGAAACATTTTGTGTGACAAACATGCAAAAGAATAAGAAATCAGGAAGGGGGCAAATAGTTTTTCACACCACTGTATATTACATCACACCACCTTTTTCCAAAGCTATTTTATACCAGTGAAGTATAAGAAATTACAGTGGCTTGTTGTACGACAGTGCCAAGAAGAATTCTGTAAAGGTGTGAAAATTTTAACCCAAACCCATCCATACATGCTGAGGCTGAATCCAAACCCATTCACTGCCCTCAAGATTTAACTGATTCCATTCCTAATCTCACACATTTGATTTTGACTGCTTAAATTTTCCTTCAGTACCTCTTGTTAATTCATACTTGTTTATAGTAAAAAAAAAATAGAACACCTTTGTTTTATATATATATATGTGTGTGTGTGTGTGTGTGTGTGTGTGTGTATATAATTTTTTCATTTGCATGTCACCCTATAATGGCAGAACTGAACTCAAAGTATGAACCAATGCTAAGAAGAGTGTCATTACAGCATGGAACACTTGCACATGCAGAGAGCCAATTTATGTTGTTTTTCTGATAGCTTCAGAAACCAGACAAAACCAGGCTGTTCTTTGAAGTTTAGAACCAGGCACTCACAGACTGGTTCTAAATACTGGTATCAGTGGAAAGTGGAAATTGAGGGTCACCAATAAATATTAACACAAGAATCCCTGAAGCCTATGGACAAAACTCGTAATCCAGGGCCACCTTAAATTACTTCGTACCTCTCCATTAGTGTATTTTGTTTTGTAAATGTGTCGATCAACACGAGCAGCAAGCAGACTGCTATCCCATCCCCCCACCGCCATAGCTCAACTCGGGCAAAAAATGCTCCCAATCAAGGCTCTTTATCTGGGTGTGAGGTGCCTGGAATTGTATAGTGTAAATAATATTTCGTTATTTGGAACACATGCATTTCATGTGTGTTCCATGTCTACAATGATCTACGTAAATGTAGGATGACAGGAAATGCGAGGCAAGAAATGTTGAACACATAGCTAAAACAAACTTTTTTCATGTTATAGTACTAATGACAAAATTTTTTGACATGAAGTGTATAATGTGTGAAGACTTAAGTCCAAATATCAAATAAACACTTTCATAAAAGGTACACGTATAATAAAACAAGTGTGCTTTTATTCAAGAATATAATCGAAGGAAAAGAAATTGGTTCAGGATTCGACGCTGACATGACTGCTTGGATGGTACAGTGGTAAGATCTGCTGACTCATAATCAAGAGGTTGCTGGTTTGATTCCGGGTGGTTACTAGAATTACTGTTTTGAGTATTGAACTGCTCTTACTGTTACTATTGCAGAATAAAAACACATTTCACTTGAGTCTTTAACAGCCGGTGTAAATTTATGGTACTTGTAAAGATTAGTGTTTTTTTTTTTAATTCAGTTTTATTCTTTCAGTCACGTTCACGCTCCCCCCAATCTAACACTGCAATTTTCAAATAAAGACATGCTATAACAGAGGTGAACTCAGATGAGGGTTCTACATTGGAGAAAGAGAACTTAAGCTCTCCCCGCAAGAAACGTCTGCTCACACATAAGAACAACTCAGTTGCACCAGGCATAAGGGGCGAAAGATGGCACTATTTGGATGCAGCAAGTGGTCGGGCATCATCCTGCCACTGAATCTGACACATGCATGTCCTTCAACAAAACAGTAGGGCATTCCGAGCTAACCAAGGTATCGTGCAAAACTCTGTTTACCATTATGTTTCTTGATGGTCTTTATATGAAAAACATTTATATGTTACTTATATAAAAGCCACATCGAATGTTGTTTACCTATATTTATTTACTTATCTTCCTACAGCGAAAAGTCAAAGTAGACTGCAGAGCTTCCTGTGTTTGATCGACATAGGCATGCTGACAAAGTACATGTACAATGTCACTCTTTATTCAGGAAAAGATCCCAGTCGTCCCACGGGAGAAAGACTTTCTGAGACAAAGGTCATAAAGCTTATGAAACCATTTCTGGACAAAGGCAGAACCATAACAACAGATGCGTAAAGTGCAACAAGAGCTTCCACCTGCAGCTAAAGTCATTCGTGTACTGAAGTAGCATTTCACATGTACTTTGTCAGCATGCCCATGTCAGTCAAACACAGGAAGCTCTGCAGTCTACTTGTGACTTTACACTGTAGGAAGATAAGCAGAGTAAATAAATCAAGGTAAATAGGTAAATAACATTTGATCTGGCTTTTATACAAGTAACATATAAATGTTTTTTATATAAAGACCATCATAAAACATAATCACAAACAAAACTTTGCACAATACCTTGGCGAGCACTGTAAGCCCTGCTGTTTTGATGAAGGACATGCGTGTGTCAGATTCACTTGCAGGATGATGCCCAATCTGTTGCTGCATCCAAACGGTGAAATCTTTCGCCTTTACACTTGGTGTAGCTGCGTTGTTCTTCTGTGTGACTGGACGTTTCTTGCAGGGAGGGCTTCTGTTCTCTTTCTCCAATGTAGAACCCTCATCCGAGTTTACCTCTGTTATAGCACATCTTTATTGAAAACAGAAGTGTCAGATTGGGGGGAGCGTGAACGTGACTGAGAGAAAAAAAAACTGAATAAAAAAAAAACAAAACACGCTAACCTTTACAAGTACCATTAATTTACACGGGCTGTTACAGACTCAAATCAAATATATGTTTTTATTCTATAATAGTAACAATAAGAGCAGCTCACTACTCAAAACAGGACTAAAAGTTGATGTAAAGCAGATCATTGATATTGGTCTATCAGACCATTTTCTTTTACTATTTAATATAGAAATATTGATAGAAAACATTCATGAGAAGCATATTTTAAAAAAACGCTTCGTTGATTCATCAGCAGCTTTAAAATTTACAAACATTCTAAGCAACCAGTCCGTTTATAGTGCTAACTATAATACTGAGGATAATGTAAATAGTAAGGCAGAAAAATGTAATACTAAGGTGAGAGCTGCTGTTGACATAATTGCACCTGAAAAGACAGTTAAAAAATCTTCTAGCATTGTTATACCATGTAAGACCCAAAGAGTGTCTGATTTAAAGAGAACATGGCGTAGAGCTGAGCGTAAATGGAGAAAAACTAACTATCCACTATGAGATACTGAAGGTTAAAATAACATAATACAATAACACAGTCTGTCTTGAGAGGCGCTACTATTTCTCTAGAATTATAAATAACAATGCTAGTAATCCCAGAATCTTATTCTCTACGATTGATTGTCTGCTAAACCCAGGTAACTCAAAGGAATGCCTCCAAAATACTTCCAGTGAAACTTGAGGCTATTGCTGTATTTTTCAATCAAAAAATTAATGATATTAGAAATAATATAGTATATCTCCCCAACACTGCGGATCCTCTTAAACCCCAGTACTCCGTTATAAACAAATTAAATTCTTTCACCAGGATAGATTTACCTGATTTACATAAAATAATTTCTCAGCGGAGACACTCCACCTGTGTCCTTGACCCAATACCAACAAGTATCGGGCGTGCTAATTGATAGTATTCTTGACATTGTAAACTTGTCATTAGATACGGGGGTCTTCCCAGACTGTCTTAAGACTGCTGTAGTTAACCCCTACTCAAGAAAAAATAATCTTGACCCCTCTGCTTTTGAAACTTTTAGACCCACTTCTAACATGCCTTTCTTAAGTAAAATTTTAGATAAGTCAGTCATTATGCAGCTAAATGACCACCTCAATAAACATGCTATTCCTGATAAGTTTCAGTCGGGTTTTAGAACAAATCACAGTACAGAAACTGCACTCGTTAAAGTAGTAAATGACTTCCGGGTAAATGCAGACAGAGGCCATTTATCTGTTCTCATCCTCTTAGATCTGAGTGCCGCATTTGACACCATTGATCACAATATTCTTAGAAATCGCCTTAGTCAATGGGTGGTCTTCTCTGGCAGTGTCTTAAGTTGGTTTTAATCCTACCTTGCAGGTAGAAAATTCTTTGTTAGTTGTGGCAATTACAACTCAAAGATACATGATATTCTATATGGTGTTCCACAAGGCTCTATCCTGGGTCTGCTGCTCTTTTCGATCTACATGCTTCTGTTAGGTCAGGTTATCTTGGGGCATAACGTGAGTTACCACAGCTATGCTGATGACACGCAGCTGTATTTATCAATAGTGCCTGACGACCCTGACTCTGTTGTTTCACTAACACAATGTCTTACTTGTGTTTCTAAATGGATGAATAGTAAGAAAACAGAATTGGCAATAATGGATATAATGAGGTTATTAGAAACAAACTTGATGTATTAGGATTAAAAGTCAGGACGGAGGCAAAGAATTTAGGGGTAACTGTTGACTGTAACCTGAATTTTAAATCACATATTAATCAGATCACTGGGACAGCATTTTTTCACTTAAGAAACATAGTAAAAGTTAGACCTCTTATATCATTGAAAGATGCCGAGAAATTAGTTCACGTTTTTGTTTTCAGTCAACTAGATTAATGTAACGCACTCCTCTCAGGACTACCCAAAAAAGACATAAATCGTTTGCAACTAGTGCAGAATGCAGCTTATAGAATCCTAACTAGGAAAAGAAAATCCGAGCACATTTCTCCAGTTTTAATGTCACTACACTGGTTACCTGTGTCATTCAGAATTGACTTTAAAATACTGCTTATTGTTTACAAAGCCTTAAATAATCTTGCTTCATCTTATATATTTGTGAATTTCCCCTTGGGATTAATAAAGTATGTATGTATGTATGTATGTATCTATCTATCTAACGGAATGTCTGACACCTTATATTCCAAATCGTAACCTTAGATCCTCAAATGAGTGTCTGCTTAGAATTCCAAGAGCTAAACTTAAAAGAAGTGGTGAGGAGGCCTTCTGCTGTTATGCACCTAAAATCTGGAATAGCCTGTCAATACGAATTTGCCAGGCTAATACAGTGGAGCACTTTAAAAAACTGCTAAAAACACATTACTTTAACATGGCCTTCTCATAACTTCAATTTAGTTTAATCCTGATGCTCTGTAAATTCAATTAATTATCATAACTATTCATGGTGGCTCTAAAATCCTCACTAACCCCTACTCTCTCTTCTGTTTCTTTTCCCGGTTTTCTGTGGTGCCGACCTGCGCCACCACCACCTTATCAAAGCACCATGATGTTCCTAAATTGATGGATTAAAAGCCAGAAGTTTACATGACCATCATCATCAAGTCCTTCCATGAGAACCCTAAATACAAATGTTCATTTATGTTAGGTAGAATGCCCAGAGGGGGCTGGGCGGTCTCAGGGTCTGGAACCCCTGCAGAATTTTTTTTTCTCCAGCCTTGTGGAGTTTTTTTGTTTTTTCTGTCCTCCCTGGCCATCGGACCTTACTCTTATTCTATGTTAATTAGTGTTGTCTTTTTTTATTATTTTTACTTTGTTTTTTTTTCTCTTTTCTTCATCATGTAAAGCACTTTGAGCTACATTATTGGTATGAAAATGTGCTATATAAATAAATGTTGTTGTTGTAATTCTAGGAAGCACAAGGAATCAAACTGGCAAACTCCTGATTATCTATCTGCCAGCAGTTCTTACCGCTGCACCACCCAAGCGGTCATGTCAGCGTCGTAACCTAACCAGATTTCTTTTTCTTCAGTTATAGTCTTGAATAAAAGCGCACGTTTTGTTATACGTGTACCTTTTGTGAAAGTGTTTATTTGATATTTGGACTTAAGTCTTCACACATTATACACTTCATGTCAAAAAAATGTTGTCATTAGTACTATAACATGAAAAAAGTTTGTTTTAGCTATGTGTTCAACATTTCTTGCCTCGCATTTCATGTCATCCTACATTTACGTAGATCGTTGTAGACATGGAACACACATGAAATGCACATGTTCCAAATAACAAATTATTATTTACACTATACAATTCCAGGCACCTCACACCCAGATAAAGAGCCTTGAGTTGGGAGCACTTTTTGCCAGAGCCCCAAGTGTTTATTTGATATTTGGACTTCATTATACCCTTCATGTCAAAATTTTGTCATTAGTACTATAACATGAAAAAAGTTTGTTTCAACATTTCTTGCCTTGCATTTACTGTCATCCTACATTTACATATATTGTTGTGGACACGGAACAGAAATTAAATGCATGTGCTCCAATAACAATATATTATTTACCCTATACAACTCCAGGTACCTCACACCCAGATAAACAAACTTGTACTGGGAGAACGTTTTGCCCGAGTTGAGCTGCATCGGTGGGGGAATGTGATAGCAGGCTGCTTGCTTTGATTAACACATTTGCAAAACAAAAGACGCTAATGGAGAGGTGCAAAGGAATTTAAGGTGGCCCTGGATTACGAGTTGTTTCGTAGGCTTCATGGATTCTAGTGTTAACTGCCTGCCTTATGAACCATGTGTAAAACCCGTTTTCCAGTTTTTGGGTAGCAAAAGCCAATGTCTCCATCACAGAGTGTAAGGTAAGAACCAACCTTGGGTATGACATTATTATATCATAGAGACCTCTCAAGTACATACCTATATTTCCCTGGGACAATTCACCCAACAACCACATGTATTTTAGATATGGTATGAAACTGTAGTATCCAGTGAAAATCCAGACAAAATGGCAAGAATGCAGTAAACTGCACAGAAAGAGTACCTGGGCTGGTATTTGAAATCAAGACCCTGGAAGTGTGACACTTTATTCTTTCAGTTTCAAATATGGTGCACCCATGCATTCATTTACATTCTGAACCTGCTTATTATGGTTTAGTGTTTCGTGAAGTTGGCTTCTATCCCAGCAGCACTGAGCTTAAGGCAGGAATAAGCTATGGACAGGACATCATGGTATTATTGAGCTGCCTATTTAACTTGCTTAAATGGTCATGAAGCTTTTCTCCTACAACAAAAGGCATGTTTATAAAATGAAAAATCTATAGGCAATTAGGTAGAAACTGGACTCTAGTCTCCAGGGTAATGATCAAGTGGCACTAACCACTGTGCCCTTGTTCCACACTACACTTATTATCTAGCAAACAATTTAGCAGTTTTATCAGTGTCCAGCTATTCTTTTCAAAATACTTTACTAAATAATAGGAGTAACATAATGCAGTACCAAAGTCCACTCCAAGCCGTCAAAAAAAAATGCAAACAGTTGTATAAGCTGACCAGGAATAAATCAAACAATATAAGACATATTTGATTTAATATACAATAAGACTATATACAGTATATATGCCAAGAGAATAAAAGGTTATGTTGAGGATGTCCCATCAGTGGTGCTAAACAAATTTTGAACATCTGGAGCAAACTCAGACATGCACTAAATATTTGTTTGTATAATTTAGCAGTGTGTCAAATAATATTAACTAGGTCTTGTGGCAAAAAAAAAAAAAACCTTAAAATTTATTAAGAATTGCAGCTTGCAAGTTTCATCTTTAGTATGTCACCCTTAAAAGCTATTTAAATCTTTTCTTTGATTTTCATCAAAGTATTGTGCTTTCTATAAACAAATGACCTCTGAGTTTCAACTGTTACTTATTTTTTAATATACTTCTGATAGTACAATTGTGCTCTATAATTTCATCGCAGGAATAGTTTCATAGTGAAAGCCAAACTCTATTAACTCTGAAAATTTTGAGAAATGTAAAAATCATAGTGTCTTACAGTTACACTGATTTGAACAAATGGAGAATTGCTTCAGTGTGATACATCCTAAAAATACTTTGGGTTTTCTGATTGTTCCCTGCCTGTGGTTAACAAATATTAACCAAGATTGTTTTTCATCTTGACTATGAAATTATGTTTATTTCTGACTACATGAATGACACACACAGGCGAGAACAACAATTTAGGATACTTTTATATAAACCATTTCATACTGCAGAGGGTGCAGACCTATAAATACCTAGGAGTGCAGCTGGACGATAAATTAGACTGGACTGCCAATACTGATTCTCTGTGCAAGAAAGGACAGAGCCGCCTGTACTTCCTTAGAAGACTGGCATCCTTCAACATCTGCAGTAAGATGCTGCAGATGTTCTATCAGATGGTTGTGGCGAGTGCCCTCTTCTACGCAGTGGTGTGCTGGGGAGGCAGCATTAAGAAGAAGGATGCCTCACGCCTGGACAAACTGGTGAGGAAGGCAGGCTCTATTGTTGGCATAGAGCTGGACGGTCTGACATCCGTAGCAGAGCAACGGGCACTCAGCAGGCTCCTATCAATTATGGAGAATCCACTACATCCATTAAACAGTGTCATCTCCAGACAGAGGAGCAGTTTCAGTGACAGACTGCTGTCACTGTCCCTGCTCCACTGACAGACTGAGAAGATCATTCCTCCCCCAAACTATGCGACTCTTCAATTCCACCAGAGGGGGTAAACGTTGAACATTATTCAAGTTATTGTCTGTTTTTTTATCTGCATTTTTTATTACTCTTTAATTTAATATTTTTGCTGCTGGAATATGTGAATTTCCCCCTGGGATTAATAAAGTATCTATCTATCTATCTATCTATCTATCTATCTATCTATCTATCTATCTATCTATCTATCTATCTATCTATCTATCTATCTAAGATAAACAGAACAAATATTTTGTAGATGAAATGCTGTATTTATTTTGTGGATATTCTTAAGCATGAAGTACTGAAGTGACATAGTATTTTTTTCTGCATTGTAATAATGGGTCAAATATTTTATTGCTGGTTATATGCTGCAGAATACTGTGCTAAAGATAACATTTCCAGTTGGATCACACTGTGGTTTAGCCATATAGGAACTTTAAATTAAAGAAGCTGAAAGGAAAAAAAACAACTTGCCAAAATGAAAACATTAATGATTCAGCAACTACAATAAAGTCTGAATATAACACATGAAACAAAATGAAAACACAAAATATAACATTAGACTTAACTGGAAGTAGCTAGAAAAAAAAAATTAAAAACTTACAAGAATTTGTAAAAAAAAAAAAAAAAAATACATTTTACAAACTATGCAATATGCATACCTATACTTATCTTGGACTTTCTGTTTTATGTCTTGTAGGGAATCCTGTGAAATATCACGCTCCAAATATCCAGACAACACCTCTGTGGCATTTTCTAGATCTGCCTGATTATTCTATAAACAAACAATATTCACAGTCACAGATTTTATAAATAAATAAATAAATAAATAATTTTTATCATGTCAAACTATGAGCCATGAATGTTACTAACTAGGAGAAATACACCAGATATCAATTATTAATGTTAAACAAAAACATTGAATTTTGTATACCCCAAATCACCTACTCTCAAAGGCCTACATGAATTAATTTCACTCCACAAACTTGCATTGATAGCGATGTCAAGGGCAGCTACAGTCATATGAAAAAGTTTGGGAACCCCTCTTAATTATTTGGATTTTTGTTTATCATTGGCTGAGCATTCAAAGTAGCAACTTCCTTTTAATATATGACATGCCTTATGGAAACAGTAGTATTTCAGCAGAGACATTAAGTTTATTGGATTAACAGAAAATATGCAATATGCATCATAACAAAATTAGACAGGTGCGTAAATTTGGGCACCCCAACAGAGATATTACATTAATACTTAGTTGAGCCTCCTTTTGTAAATATAACAGCCTCTTGACGCCTCCTATAGCCTTTGAGGAGTGTCTAGATTCTGGATGGAGGTATTTTTGACCATTCTTCCATACAAAACCTCTCCAGTTCAATTAAATTTGATGGCTGCCAAGCATGGACAGCCTGCTTCAAATCATCCCATAGATGTTCGATGATATTCACAGTCAGGGGACTGTGATGGCCATTCCAGAACATTGTACTTCTCCCTCTGCATTAATGCCTTTGTAGATTTCGAACTGTGTTTTGGGTCATTGTCTTGTTGGAATATCCAACCTCTGCGTAACTTCAACATTGTGACTGATGCTTCAACATTATCCTGAAGAATTTGTTGATATTGGGTTGAATTCATCTGACCCTCGACTTTAACAAGGGCCCCAGTCCCTGAACTAGCCACACAGCACGATGGAACCTCCACCAAATATGACAGCAGGTAGCAGGTGTTCTTCTTCCGCCATGCAAAGCGCTTTTTGTTATGACCAAATAACTCAATTTTTGTCTCATCAGTCCAAAGTGCTTTGTTCCAAAATGGCTTGTCTAAATGAGCATTTGCATACAACAAGCGACTGTTTGTGGCATGAGTGCAGAAAGGGCTTCTTTCTCATCACCCTGCTATACAGATGTTCTTTGTGCAAATTGTGCTGAATTGTAGAACGATGTACTGATACGCCATCTGCAGGCAAGATATTCTTGCAGGTCTTTCTTTGGAGGTGATCTGTGGGTTGTCTGTAACCATTCTCACAATCCTGCGCATATGCCGCTCCTGTGTTTTTCTTGGCCTGCCAGACCTGGGTTTAACAGCAACTGTGCCTGTGGCCTTCCATTTCCTGATTACATTCCTTACAGTTGAAACTGACAGTTTAAACCTCTGAGATAGCTTTCTGTAGCCTTCCCCTAAACCATGACACTGAACAATCTTTGTTTTCAGATCTTTTGAGAGTTGCTTTGAGGATCCCATGCTGTCACTCTTCAGAGGAGAGTCAAAGGGAAGCACAATTTGTAACTGACCACCTTAAATACCTTTTCTCATGATTGGACACTCCTGTCTATGAAGTTCAAGGCTTAATGAGCTAATCCAACCAATTTGGTGTTGCAAGTAATCAGTATTGAGCAGTTACATGCATTCAAATTAGCAAAATTACAAGGGTGCCCACATTTTTGCACAGCCATTTTTTCACATTTGATTTAATTTCATACAACTAAATACTGCTTCACTAAAAATCTTTGTTCGGAAAACATCACAGTAACTCAGATGTTCCTAGGAAATGAAAGACATACCACTGATATCTTTTTTGTTGAAAGTAGAGTAAATTATTATGCAGGCTGAGAGGGGTTCCCAAACTTTTTCATATGACTGTACATGTGGCCCAATGCTGCCAAGTACAAAAATGTTATTTTCATTCAGAAGGACAATCACGTGCTTGGCAAAAATTTTAAAAACAGACTATAAACATAATATCAGACATCTCCAATGTATTATATAAACATTTTTAATACACAGTAAGAGATATTCTTAGTGAAATAAAACACATTACTAATTTGCGGAAAGAAAAAGTAGATGGGAAAATAATGCAGCTGAAATTAGTGTGGTAGGAACGCTACAAATTATTAAACATTTGAACTGTCTTGATTGCAAAGTATACTATGATCTTACAGCATATGGAGTGACAGTGTTAATATATTGAGGAAAGAGAATAACACCACCAAGAAAACAGGGAAAAGATGCAAATAAGAAGTATTACAACAAAAACCTTAGTGATTTTCATGCATATTTACATGCACAAATAGGTAATAAGGTACATAAATCAAGAATTGAACCTTATAACAAATTATTTACACAAAAATGCAATGTGCACAGATTGCATTTATGCAAAGCCTTTAAATGTGTTAGAAGTATGTTTGTGTTACTTATTTGAAGTAATGTTTACAAAATACCACATTAATTTTTTTAATCTGAATGTTATTTAATGTTTGTTTTAATATTTTATGTATATGTAATACTTATTCAATTAACATTTAATAACATTTGTAACATTTCATTGTACTATCTTAGTAAAAGTATATCAATGTAAAACAATTGTTAACCAGATTTAAATTACGCTTTACAGATCTTTACTCTTACCTTTTACAAAAGACTTCACTATTACAGTATTAATGAATAAATGTGTATTTACTTATTTAAAGAGCCTCTGAAAAAAGTGAAATTTCTCCCTGCAGACAAAAAAAGTTCATTCTTTCTTTCTATCTAAAATTTCTACTATTTATATCAATTTAAAGATTTTAATGTACACAGACTTGTAATTTATATACTTTAGCACAGTTGTATAATATATTGTATTGGGTATTGAAAATGGTATGAAACTTCAATACTTTTCTTAGTATCAGATTGACGTTTGTAATTTTGGTACCATGATAACCCTATAATGGACTAATGTAGCCATTTAAATATAAATGGCCATCACATTAATAAATGATGCTTATTACTATTTATTTTTAATGCATCAGTGACACATTTTCATAGTTCTATATTAATTGCCAGGACATAAAGAAAAGATTGATGGAGAACTAAATGTTCCTGGGCAATAACATTTCCAAAAATCTGAAAGAGGAATTCAGTTCATTCATTATAATCACGAAAGCTCAACAGAAGGCCTTTTTTTTTTGAGACAGTTAAAGGTTGGGATGCCACAGGAAGGTAGAGTAGTGTGTACCGCTTCTAAAATCACAGGCTGCTGCCTTGTTTCGATGGAGTAATTCTTCTGTTCCCGACTAAAAATCTTTAAAGATCTGATACAAGTTATTGAACTCAACTCATGTTATGCCCTTGTTTTCCTTTTCCTTATAAAAAGATAGTCCAATATGCCATAATCTGTATTGTACAGAGCAATCCTACTGTAAAATCGACTTCTCACAATTCACATTTGGGGGAACTCACCTAGAACATTAAACATCAAATTATGCAAATCAAAAAAAAGAGCAAGATAAGGCACAATAAGCCAGAAAAAATCCAACGATGTTACTATATGAAATAAAGCAGGCAATACAATAAAACAGTGTAAGTGGGGAGAAAATTACAATTGAGAAAATACGAGTAAGTAGTAAAAGATGGTTGGAAAAAATCTAGCAAGCAGATTATTGAAAAGAACAGAAAACCACCAATAAATAGATGAATTAGTAGAGAAGTGTTAGAAGCCACAAAATAAGGAACAATTTAGAAGTAACTGTTAACAGACTACAAGCATTTCTGAATACAGTTGGGATAAATGATACTACAGGATGGCATGAATACAATTTAGGATGAATACAGTGAAATACAACACATAGTTGTGCTTGAAAGTTTGTGAACCCTTTAGAATTTTCTATATTGCTGCATAAATATGACCTAAAACATCATCAGATTTTCAGTCAAGTCCTAAAAGTAGATAAAGAGAAACCAGTTAAATAAATGAGACAAAAATATTATATTTGGTCATTTATTTATTAAGGAAAACGATCGAATATTATATATTTGTGAGTGGCAAAAGTATGTGAACCTTTGCTTTCAGTATCTGGTGTGACCTCCCCTTTGCAGCAATAATTGCAACTAAACGTTTCCGGTAACTGTTGATCAGTCCTGCACACCGGCTTAGAGGAATTTTAGCCCATTCCTCTGTACAGAACAGGTTCAACTCTGGGATGTTGGTGGGTTTCCTCACATTAACTGCTCGCTTCAGGTCCTTCCACAACATTTCGATTGGATTAAGGTCAGGACTTTGACTTGGCCATTCCAAAACATTAACTTTATTCTTCTTTAACCATTCTTTGGTAGAACGACTTGTGTGCTTAGGGTCGTTGTCTTGCTGCATGACCCACCTTATCTTGAGATTCAGTTCATGGACAGATGTCCTGACATTTTCCTTTAGAATTCTCTGATATAATTCAGAATTCATTGTTCCATCAATGAAGGCAAGCCGTCCTAGCCCAGATGCAGCAAAACAGGCCCAAACCATGATACTACCACCACGTTTCACAGATGGGATAAGGTTCTTATGCTGGAATGCAGTGTTTTTCTTTCTCCAAACATAACGCTTTTCATTTAAACCAGAAAGTTCTATTTTGGTCTCATACGTCCACAAAACATTCTTCCAATAGCCTTCTGGTTTTGTCCACGTGATCTTTAGCAAACAGCAGAAGAGCGGCAATGTTTTTTTTGGAGAGGAGTGGCTTTCTCCTTGCAACCCTGCCATGCACACCATTGTTGTTCAGTGTTCTCCTGATGGTGGACTCATGAACATGAACATTAGCCAATGTGAAAGAGGCCTTCAGTTGCTTAGAAGTTACCATGGGGTCCTTTGTGACCTCTCCGGCTATTACACGCCTTGCTCTTGGAGTAATCTTTGTTGGTCGATCACTGACTGTGGATTGGTGGAGTCCAAACTCTTTAGAGATGATTTTGTAACCTTTTCCAGCCTGAGCATCAACTCCTCTTTTTCTGAGGTCCTCAGAAATCTCCTTTGTTCGTGCCATGATACACTTCCACAAACATGTGTTGTGAAGAGCAGACTTTGATAGATCCCTGTTCTTTAAATAACACAGGGTGCACACTCACACCTGATTGTCATCCCATTGATTGAAAACACCCGACTCTAATTTCACCTTCAAACTAACTGCTAATCCTAGAGGTTCACATACTTTTGCCACTCACAAATATGTAATATTCGATCGTTTTCCTCAATAAATAAATGACCAAGTATAATATTTTTGTCTCATTTGTTTAACTGGTTTCTCTATCTACTTTTAGGACTTGAGTGAAAATCTGATGATGTTTTAGGTCATATTTATGCAGAAATATAGAAAATTCTAAAGGGTTCACAAACTTTCAAGCACAACTGTAGGTCATCATGCCAATTACACAAAAAAGGATATACAGGGTTTATAGTATTTTATAATATTAATCAAATTCACACTTAATTACATGTTTATAATTAAGTGCTTTTCTTAGTTAAAAAAAAAAAAGCATTCCAACAGTAGTTATGCCAATATCCGATTATAAAAAGTATGTCTCTCCTATTAAAAATATGTAAAAATACTACCAACTTACTCAATTTTCTAGGTATCCTTTATAAATCATGTTAAAATAATGGAATACAAACTTAATTCAAAATATCCATTCCTATATATTCAAAACAGCCAATCTTATTTACATTTTCGACACTTGTGACACAAATAACAGATCAGATCAACAAAGTAAAGGACACCTAGGATATGTCCTCAACACACCTAGTGGGCATCTCTTGAAAATATGATGGTGAATTATTTTCAACAAATTCCTTTCTGTTTTTGATTTTTTTTTCTTTTAAAGTAAATCAGTATTTAATAACCTGTTTAAGTGTGACAGTGGTGAGGACTGTGGTAGGAGTGACAGATGCATTCAATGTGGAGGTGGGATTACATCAGGGATCGCCTCTGAGCCCTTTCTTATATTGCAATGGTGGACAGGTTGACAGGCATGATTAGACAGGAGTCTCAATGGACTATGATGTTTGACACTGATCTGTAGCAAGAGCAGGGAGCAGGTTGAGCCCCTTGAGAGGTGGAGATATGCTCTAGAGAGGAGAGAAATGAAGTTCAGTAGGAACAAGACAGAATACATGTGTGTAAATGAGAGGGAGGTGAGTGGAATGATGAATATGCAGGGAATAGAGTCGGTGAAGGTGGACAAGTTTAAATACTTGGGATCAACAGTACAGGGTAACGGGGATTGTGGAAGAGAGGTGAAAAAAAGTGCAGGAAGAGTGCCAGGAGTAATTTGAGACAGACAGTTACTAGCAAGAGCAAAAGGGAAGGTCTACAGGACGGTACTGAGGCCAGCTACGTTATATTGGTTGGAGATGGTGGAACTGACCAAAAAACAGAGCTGGAGGTGGCAGAGTTAAAAAAGCTAAGATTTGCATCAGGTGTGAGGAGGGTGGATAGTATTATGAACGAGTACATTTGAAGGTCAGCTCAGGCTGGACGGTTTGGAAACAAAATAAGAGAGGCAAGATTGTGTTGGTTTGGACATGTGCAGAGGAGAGATGCTGGTATATTGGAAAAAGGATGCTAAGGATAGAGCTGCCAGGCAAGAGGAAGGCCTCAGAGAAGGTTGATGTATGTGGTGAGAGAGGACATGTAGGTGATGGGTTTAACAGACCAAGGTGCAGAGGACAGGAAGATATAGAAAAAGATGATCTGCTGTGGCAACCCCTAATGGCAACAGCTGACAGAAGAGGAGGAGAAGTAGTATTTAATAGTCTGTTTAGTTATTCCTTTACTAAATAATACAATCTGAATGAGGGGAAAAAAAGACTGGCTAAAATGAAAGTAACAATAGCCTTTCCGCCTTCACACATCCTGAAGTGCCACTGACATGGAAAAAAAGACAAAATTAAAACTGGAAAGGCTGACAATATACTGTATGATGCAGACATGAAGAATATGAGAAAATAAAGATGACTTTGTCTTTGACTCTGTAATTATACAATATAAATATTTAACAGCAGTAACTTAGGAAAATGCTACCTAGAACACATTTCAAAAATACAAATTGAAGTTTGTCTATAATTGATTATGATTTCCAAATATACACTCACCAGACACTTTATTAAGTACACCTTGCTAGTATTGAGTTGGACCCCCTTTTGCCTTCAGAACTGCCATAATTTTTAGAAGCACAGATTCAACAAGGTACTGGAAACATTCCTCGGGGATTTCTGTCTGTATTGACATGATAGCATCACACAATTGTTGCAGATTTGTCGGCTGCACACCCATAATGTGAATCTCCCATTTCACCACATCCCAAAGCTGCTCTACTGGATTGAGATCTGGTGATTGTGGAAGCCACTTGAGTACATTGAACTCAGTCTGAGACCATTTGAACTCTGTGACTTGGTATGTTATCTTGCTTTAAGTAGCCATCAGAAGGTCGGTACACTGTGGTCATAAAGGGATGGACATGGTCAGCAAAAATACACAGGTAGGCTGTGACATTTAAACGATGATCAAATGCTATTAAGGGGCCCAAAGTGTGACAAGAAAATATTCCCCAAACCGTTACACCACCACCACCACCACCAGTCTGAACCCATTGGTACAAGGCAGGATGGACCGATGCTTTGATGTTGGTGACTCCAAATTCTGACCCTACCATCCGAATGTTGTAGCAGAAGTCAAGACTCATCAGACCAGGCAATGTTTTTCCAGTCTTTTGTTGTCCAATTTTAGTGAGCCCGTGTGAACTGTCGCCTCAGTTGCCTGTTCTAAGCTGACAGAAATTGCACCCAGTGTGGTCTCCTCCTTTTGCAGCTCATCTGCATTAAGGTTCGACGTTATGCATTCAGAGATGCTCTTTTGTGTACATTTGTTGTAACAGGTGGTTATTTGAGTTACTATATCCTTTCTATTTGCTCAAACCCGTCTGTCCATTCTCTTCTGACCTCTGCCATCAACAAGGCATTTTCACCCAGAGAACTGCTGCTCACTGGACATTTAGCCTTTTTCGGACCATTCTCTGTAAACCCTAGAGATGGTTGTGCGTGAAAATCCCAATACATCAGCAGTTTCTGAAATATTCAGACCAGCCGGTCTGGCACCAAAAACCATGCCACATTCAAAATAATTTAAATCACATTTCTTTCCCATTCTGATGCTTGACTTGAACTACAGCAGGTCATCTTGACATTGTCTGTATGCCTAAATGCATTGAGATGCTGCCATGTGACTGGCTGATTAAATATTTGCATTAACAAGCAGTTGAACAGGTGTACTTAATAAAGTGGCTGGTGAATGTAAGCCTTTCCCAGAAAGTCTCCTTGAAATACATGAAAGATCTAGGTAATATTAGTAAAAGCTTTTTAACTAGGAAAATTAGATTTGGCTGGGGTTAAACCACATGTTTCCAGCGTGATGTCTGATTTTTACTTTAGGACCATGTGTAGGTCCCACATTCACTTCAAGTTCCATCTTCTGCTTTCTGTGATGGACACTCAATGACTAGTCAGTGTTGTATTTTGTTTTCTCAATTGACCTTGGTCTCCCCACTTTTTACGTGTATTAGATAATATTTAACTGAAATCTTTTGTGAACACCACTATTATTCTGAAATTTGTGACATTAGTTGAATTACAATACTGTAAAAAGATGTGTGAGTTGGATGACTTGATATTCTACAGTAAAATGTGAAATAATCTAATAAAGAATAAGGTACTTTGTTCCATCCCATAACCAGTAGCATTGCTGAACCTAAATATCACAATAGCATCATTCTCTTTTTAAATATTACTACACAAACAATATAATCACCTCTATTGGGTCTGCTTAATAATCAACTGATTATATTGCAAAAACTCAATCAAAAAATTAAAATAATTTGTAGCATTTTATAGTTTACTGTCAAAAATATATTGATATTAAATAAAAGAAAAATGTAATTTATTCTTAAAATCTTAGATCCAGGTTATCCTTTTTTGAAAAGGTCAGAAGAAAATAAATCTTTAATGTAAAACTGGCAATACCATTATAAACATACATTACTGGTAAAGATAACCATTTGAAAAATAAAGTAAAATTACATTGTTCCCTTACCTCAAAAATTATGGACTGATTATTTTTTTTGAGGTAGAAAGCAAAAACATAAGTGTACATAAGCGTGGCACGACACTGGCAAAGTACATCCACAGCCTTCTTCAGAAACTGCACCTCAATCCATGACATATTGTGCTGTTGCATTTCTTCCATCTTCTGTTTAACTTGAGCATATAGCTTGTGTTCAAAACGGAGACTCTGCATGTGGTTCATGTAGCGGTTGCAGTAGAAAAGGTACCTCTGAAGTGCTGCTCGAGATCTCTAAAAAATGTAAAAAACAATTTCTCAAAACACAATGAAAAGGACTTGAATACAAAGTAACAATGTAATTCATCAAATAAAGATAAAATGTTTAGTTAATATTGCTTTAGAATTGTAGTTATTAGTAATAGCTAGGAAAAGTGCAATTGCTAAAATTTAAAAAACTTCCAATGGCATTCCAGAATATGCAAGAGTCAATACAAAATTAATGCATGACAATTTTTATTAAAATCTGAATCTTTTGCATAATTTTTAGTCTATCCCAAATCTCTTAATGAACACTACTGAACACAGGGAAACATTCAAATGGATAGTATGGCCACTGCCCAATTTTTCTAATTTTTTTTTCTTATGACACAAAGTCTACATTGATAAAATTATATTAGAGACATGCGGAAAGCCAGTGTTTGCCTCCCCCATCCAACATGCCAGAAGGATGCCAATTTGAGTTGCTGAGCTGTTCTGCATTGCCACCATTATCCAACATTTAGTCATCTTACTTTTTGAACTTCCTCTGAACAGAGGTGTTGATTAACAATGAGATGCCATCTCCGCATACCATTCATTTTAAACTTGCAACTACAAGATTAACTCTTGCATTTTGTTCATGGACAAATTCTTTCACCCATACCTAGACATAGACTATAATCCAATGAACCATTCCCTTTGTTGATTGAAAGCATCCTTTTCGAAAGAAAAGGCTCAATCATTCAACTTAGATCACCCTGTCTTGAGGACTAAAAGCTCACTCTCCTTAGAGCTCTTGGAGATGGGCACTCTTCAATGCCTCTTAACACATGGGGGTTTGAGGGGGTGACACTGGCTCTAAATCCAACCCTTACAAGCTTTGACTCTTTGTCAATAACTGAACATAATCTTGGTGAAAAAGCATGACATCAAGAAATTAATCTCGGCACCAAACTCTTGTGTCAGAAAGAGTCACACTTATCTCTACAAAGTTGCAGAGGATACAGCAAACAGCCTAACACCCGAACTGACCGAGCAACCCTAGAAGCCTATGCCACATTACAGACAAAGGACCACAGGACAGTAAATGTGCTCCACCACAAGCAAATGATTAACCCACATTTAAATATATTCAAAACAACACATATATAAAGTATACATATGCACACTGCATAGAAAAAGACTCCACTACTCAGGAATTCTACTTGGAGTGACCCATGAAATAACTATCTTAAAGGCCTAGTTAATTAATCTCTGCAAAACTGCTTTATCTACAAGAGTTCAGACTAGCTCCAAACAGTACCATATCACTTCAAGAAGGACATCTTTTTCATTAACTTTTGATTTCTAACTGCCTGACTACTTCCTTTTGTACTGCTCATGGCTTCAGCATGTGGAATAAAAGACAAGGACATGCTGTCCCTAGCAAGTCTTCAATTACTTATGTGAAATTCACCAGACATGCTCAGATAAGCTAAGAGATATAATTGCTCCAGTACATCCTGGGTCTGTCTCTGGATCTTGTCCCACTTACTTGGGGCTGGTACAATTCCTATGGAAGGCACCTGAAATTATTCTCAAAACTGTACATGTGCAAAATGTATTAAGTGGCTCTCATTGACCCCAAGGTGCAGAGGTTTGGCTCCATGGACCTAATGGCTCTCTACCCTAACTTGAAGACTAACTTTCCACAGGAAGTCTCATTTTAGTCATGTATTTTCAACATCTTGGTTACTACTAGGGATGCACCGATACCACTTTTTTGGAAAACGAGTACGAGTACGAGTACTTGCATTTCAGTACTCGCCGATACCAAGTACTTGCCGATACCGAGTACTTAATAAAAACATGATTTAAATTTACAGGTAACAGCTTTAGTCATATAATTTAACAAAAAAAAAACAAGAAACTCTCGTCTATCCACTGGGAGGTTAGGCTAATTAGCGACACGGGGCTAACACTGCTTGTCCAAATATCCGTGGTGAAACTAAACGCAGAGGAGGCTTGCAGTAGGCTGTGGATATGTTTTTTCATGGAGTCGTGTAGTTTAGGCAGCTCCGTGTCAGTCATGTAGCGGCGGCTTGGGACATCATATCTGGGCTCCAGAACATGGAGGAGACGCAGGAATCCCACATTTTCTACCTCCGAGAGTGGCTGGTCACTCAATGCAATGTACTCGATAATTGCCTGTGTTATTTTCACAGCACGTGGATTGTCTCTGGACATTTTCTCTCGTCTTGCTAGAGTTTGCTGCAGCGTGGGTTGTGTTGGTTTAGAAGCGTGGGTAAACTCTTTGTACTCGTTGTCGTGTTGGGATTTTAGGTGCTTGCTTAAATTACTTGTGTTAAATGCGCTACCTTTTGAGCCTCCTCTGGACAATTTCGCTGAGCACAATTTGCAGTCCGCCTTTGTTTTGTCGTCTTCATTCACTTTGAAATAGTTCCACACTGCTGACATCTCTCACCTCTCCTTCTCCCCGCTCTGAGCTGCAGCCGGGGCCTGGGGGCGGGCACTCGGCGCCTGTGATTAACCCCTTACACGCCGCTCAAACACAGACATTCTCAGACCGTGGTATCGGTCCCTGGTATCGGGGGACTTTTAATGAGTACGAGTACTTTAGAAAATGTGGTATCGAGGCCGATACCAGATACCCGTTTCGGTATCGGTGCATCCCTAGTTACTACCCACAGTTCTTGGCCATTAATGAAGATGAGGATCAAGGCCATCTAGTAAACAAAAACTTCATCCAGGAACTTTGCTCTCACAGACCTCTGAAGGTGTCCTGTGGTATCGTGCACCATGATGTTAGCAGCGGATCCTTCAACTCCTGTTAATTGAGAGGTGGGGACTCCATGGGCTGGACTTGTTTTTACAGCATATTCCCACAGATGCTCGAATGAATTGAGATCTGGAGAGACTGGAGGCCAAGTCAACACCTTGAACTCTATGTCATGTTCTCCAAACCATTCCTGACCAACTTTTGCAGTATGGTAGGGCTTATTATTCACTAAGGTTTGTATGTGCTCTGCAACAATGTTAAGGTAAGTGGTACTTGTCAAAGTCACAACCACATGAGTTGCAGGATCAAATGTTTCCCAGCAGAACATTGTCCAGGGTATTACACTGTCTCTATCAGCTTGCCTCCTTTACATAGTGCATCCTGCTGCCTCTGTTGCCCAGGTAAATGATGCACAAACACCAGGCTGTCCACATGATCTAAAAGAAAATGTGATTCATCAGACTAGGCACCTTGTTCCACTGCTCCATGGTCTTGTTCTGACACTTGTGTGCTTTGTAGGAGCTGTCGGTATCTACATGCAGAAAGCTGCAATGTGCTGTGTGTTCTGACATCTTTCTGTCCATCATGGCCAGCATTAAGCTTTTCAGAAATTGCTAACACAATAGCTCTTCTGTGGGATCAGACCAAACAGGCTAGCGGTCACTCCCCACTGGCATCAATGAGTCTAGGGTGCCCACGACTCTAAGACAAGATTAAACTGGTTGAACTTCCTTGGGCCACTTTTGGCAGGTACTAACCACTGCATACCGAGAACACTCCACAAGACCTGTTTTTTGAGATATTCTGAACCAATCATCTAGCCATCACATAGGCCCTTGTCAGAGTTGCGCAGACCCTTACGCTTGTCCATTTGTCCTGCTTCTAACACATCACCTTCAAAATTGGACTGTTCACTTGCTGCCTAATAAATCTACCCCTTGACACGTGCCATTGCAATAAAATAATCAGTGTTATTCATAGGTTCACCAATCAGTAATTTTAATGTTGTGGCTGATCAGTATCTTTTATTTTTAAAATATCAAACAAAACTAAACAGAATGCATAAGCTCTGTTTCACAATCAGATTCTATAGTAATTTCTTTATCAGAATGTATATAGTAAAAACTTAAAAGTACATAAAAAATTGTGTAATTATCACTTGTCTTAAATTACCTCTTGTGCATCTCTGGCTGCCTTTGCATCATCTTCATTGTAACGATTGCAGTTGTACCTTTAAATAAAAAACAACATATATACAAACAAAAATGTACACAATGCAAATGAATTACAAAATATAATGCAAAAAATATACGAAAAGGCTATTCCATAAACATGATTGTATAAAACAATTAATAAACCTGACACTAGTAATTTTTTGAATAAAAATGACAAACTAACTTTGGCTAATGGCAAATTAAAACATTTAAAAGACATTATGGATTAAGAATGAAATGCTGCCATATAATAGGCTTCAAGTAAGATATTTAATTAAATATTGAGGAAAAAACGTGCATATTTTGGTATAGAATTATTAGGGTTAGGGTTATAACATTATTTACTCAGAGTTTAGTGACAGTTATATCCATACACAGAGGTTTTTAGTTACTTGCTGAATCACAGATAACATCGTGTGTGGATTAACTCCATCAGCATTCAATGTAATGGTATTTAGAAATACAATAACTGTGTATTAATGGTCACACACCAACAAACAATTTCACATACCCAACTGCAGCTCTATAAATACTCATTACAAGGACAAATTGTCTCACACTTTGTTATTGGCAGATAAAGCGCCATCATGTAAACTGCTACAATTTTCAAAATTAGAGATTCGTTCAGCAAAAATGAGAGCACTTTCCTTCAGCTTACTGACATGTGTATACAGTATATGCTGTTATGTGAATTAACTTCAGAAAGAGAATTACAAATTACATGTTGTGGCAATCATTTCTTTGTTTAATCAGTACTGTTATAAGAAAAATATACAAGTATTTAATTCAACAGATTATATTTTAATACTGGTTTTTTAGTGCTATTTGTCCCATATAAGCAGAGAATTGAGACTGCAGTATGCTTCAAAGTTGAGAAATACAGCAAAATAGACAAAGATGCTACATGTTGCTATACCAACTTTTGTGTTGCCCCAGCAACTGTCACCAAATGTGTTTAAAAACACTTGCTCCAAACTGTATCCCTTTTTGCCTCAAACTGTTGAAGTCAGACTGGCATCTTTCCAGTTATTGGGTACTTTTCCCACATCTGTGAAATGACATGCTTGAATATGCTTAATACATCTGTCTCATGCATCTTTTGGGCTTCCTAAATTCTTAGGGTTTCTTTTAACTGGAGTAACACTGGAAACGTATGAATGTCATCTTTCTTGAAGGATATAGTTTTTTCTCTCATAGTTGCAAGTCCATACATTTGCCTCAACCTCTTTTCAAATACCTGCCAGGAGTAATTATTTTAAGAGTAATTTCATGCTAATTTTGGGACTATACTTTTGCTTAGCTGTGTTTCATGGTGCTGTACTTAATTGGTTTTCCTCCAACATATTCTGGAGTAAAGTGTGCAATAATTTAAACATCCTAAAGACCTCCTAGAATAATTTTGTTTATTTTTTCTTGTAGATGCAGTATAGTATATCTCACTGATAAAGGAAATGTTTTCAATGAAAGGTTTTCTGCTGGTTGAGATCCCAGTAGATATAATGCCTTCATAGGTAAATTATTGCATATTCAGTTTTTTATTATAGCTTTTCCCCGTGGTCCTAGATTCAGGTCTGTTTCTTTTCAAATAGCTGGAAAAAAATTTCCTTTGCCAACATTGCAAATTAGAATAAAATTAACTATAGTAAAGACTATTTTAAACATTGTAGATCAGTTCATAAGATGCACATGATAGCGTTTAGTATGCTTAAAATGACAAAATGCCGGATAACACTTTAGAAAAGAAAATATTTTTAAAACACTGACTGATGGTGTCTTGTAAGAAATTAAGTTTATTTCAGATATTTCAGATTTTTTTTTTTTTTTTCAACATATTCATGCCAATTTTATTTAAAATGTCTAAAACAAACAGGATTTAAAACAAGGACTCTGTTATTATATTACTATTATCATGGATAAAGCTCTGAAAAGTGTCCCCAGTTAAATCAAACGAAATACACAAATACTGTATACACAATACAGTTAACTACAGAAAGCATAAAAATCTTTCAGGGACAGTTGCCTTCAACTTCAGAACTAGAACACTGCAAGTGAGCTGACAATAAGTAATGCATCTTCTAACCACTTTGGAAACATTAATATCACCTTTTGTTCCATATTTTTTGCCAGTTTTCATTATATTTTGCAGTGTTCTATTTCTATTAATATTTGACCTTAGCACTTTCCTAGGAGTGGTTTGACACATATGCTTTCATCCATACAGGTAAATTTAAATACCTTTTAAAAGCTTTCCCCATTGCCTGGAACACCTGACTCCAGTTACTCTCTTTATAACCATCCACTTTTCCAGATGATTACATACTATTCCATTCTTGAGTTTGAATATTTATACAATACAATCACTAAAGATGCAATAATGTACAATTCTGTCAGTGCTGATTGCATATTTAGATATTAATATTTAGATGAAGATTACACAATACTTCATAATGATTTATGTAGGAATAAAGAAAATCCCAAAGAGTTCACAAAAATGATTTCTGTCAACTAACCATAGTAAAATGGATTATATGTATATTTCTTTTTTTTTTTTAATACATGTGGTGAGAATTGCCCTTTTTCTCTGATATACTATTCATAATCTTTAACTTTCCAACTGATTTTATACAGATTACTTCAAACGATTTTCATTAGTCTTCCATGAATATTTACTAGTAGGAATCTTTTATGCTTGTATTAAATTTACTTCTTGTTGGTATGATTTTGGTCTCTAGAGAAAAATCAGTACACTTTTTTTTCTATTTTAAAAACAAATAACCTGAAATGTCATTAGACCATTACTTACTACATGTGAATAGAAACAGAAGCCATCATGCTCAAAATACTTTATTTTAAAACTGAAAACTGTATCCGTTTTAAAATGCCAGAGAAATCCTAACTTAGCTAGTTGTAAATCAAAATAAGGCACAATAGAAATAGGTAAATTAATAATAAAAAGAAACACAGGAAACTGCCATGGTATTGGGATGCCTGACCATTACATCAAAAGGGACTTAAATGACATTGCATTCAAATATATAGACTTTAATATGGAGTTGGTGCAGCTATAAGAGCTTCCAATCTTCTTGGAAATTGCATATTTTATATACACAGTGTGTATATATATATCTTCTTATATAATATGCTACCGTGCCTGTCCGTTTGTCTGTCCAGGATTTTAAATCACCTGTACCTCGTAAACCTTTTGAACTATTGTCCTGAAATTTGGTACACATATACTACGTGATGCCTACTATTCGCTTTCAGGTGATGATTGACCTCCAAGGTTATTACTCTTTTTATTTTACTGTAGAATCGACTCTCGGCAGCAGCCAGTAGGGTGGCCATACAGTGCATACATACAGGCGTCATTCTCATTCCCTACCACCTTTGCCATCACTTCCCCTACCTCATCATATCTTAAATCATTCTTGAGGCAGATTAAAGACTTAAGTGCCAGCTTAAGTGAAAAATTAAGGAAAACGTACTAAGTAATTGCAACACAAACACTGACTTAATCAGTTTTAACATGAAAAGATGCCGACGAAAGAAGAGAAGAAGCAGGCGGCTAGGGTGGAGAAAAGTAGAGCCTGTCAGGAAGCAGCAAGCGCATCAACCTCTGAGCAAATGAATGCTAAATGTACAGAGAAAGAGTATGAAAACTTTGAATTCTAAAGTCAAGTGTATTAACTGCATGTATATGTATTTTATATATATATATATATATATATATATATATATATATATATATATATATATATATATATATATATATATTTCGTTATCAGCAAGGACTGAGTTCTAATTAGGAAACTGGCTGGAATGAAAACTTGTAGTCACTGTGGATTGAGGACCCCTGTTTTATACAGAAGTTTACCTACTTAAATGCATAAAGGTCTTAATAACATAAGAAATATTTAATAGCCTGCTAGCACGAATCAATGTTGGAAATAATTTAATAAAAAAAAAAAACAACAACGGCAACATCTACACATGATTGTGAATGAAACTTTGCATAGATACTCAATGGATGTGTAGGCAGCCAGGTACTGTAAAGCTTTAAAATATATACAGCAGAGAAACTCCATCTGCAATGATACTCATTAAAACTAACTAAACAGTAGGGCTGTTAAATAGCCCCAAAATTAACATCTGAATATTTATATTAAAAATAAGCAAACTTTCCAGTAGTGGCAAGTACTGTAGGTACTAGATGTATTTTTTTTTTTGCATGTGGTACATCTGTGAAGTCTGAACAGGTTTATAATCAGATGCTATTGTTTAAAACAGGCATGTCAAACTCACTACCATTGGTGGGCCACTTCGACTGCCATACGTGCATCAGCAGGCCACACTGTAACAAATACTATTATACTATACTGTAATACAAAGTTACTGTAGCTTTCTTTCCAATACTGAAAACTTTAAAAAATGTAACATTTAAAGTTTAAAGAAAAGCAATTTATTTCCATACAATCTCCGTACAACAGCGTACAATTAGAGTCTTAGCCAGGTCCTTATATAGGAGTCTTACAGTCTGAGATCTATTTCTTTTGTCCTGACACTTGGCATCTCTTGTTAGTAACCAGTTCGTCAATATCAGGCTTGAAATCTTGTGCAGCTGCAACTTTTATGAGGGATGAAAGGTGCTCGACAGTAAGTCTTGAGCGATGTGGGGTTTTGGTAGCTTTCATTAACGAAAACAATTGCTCACAAAGGTAAGTGCTTCCGAACATAGACAGTACTCTCGATGCCAACTTACGGATCTGCACATACGAGGGTGGCAGGTAAGCATACAAGCCTGGCACACCCACTTCGTTGTATTTTGCCCTCAGAATAGAATCTGACTGCAGTTCAATCAATTCCATTTGGATATTCCCAGGCACATTCTCAACGTTGTAAGACTATGGTGACATAAACAGCGCAAAGTCCTGTTTGTGTGAACTGAAATCACGAAAACGCTCACTGAATTCACTGCTCAGTAATTCAAGTTGGAAAACAAATCCTCCAAAAATCAAAATCACAAAAATTTGTTAATAAACAACTCACCAACTTCTCGCGTCCACTTCAGATCTTCAGCTGTAGTCTGCACTAACTGTTTGTTACAATACATGCACAAAATTACATAAAACTAAAGCAAAAAATGTGAAAATATATGAGCTATTACTACTCGTGATGGTCAGTTCTGCCCAGTGGCCAGTCTCAGCAGCCCAGCCAGTAGTGTAGCCTGCTAAGCTGCTGCAGTCTAGCACTTCAGTTGTGACGTCGCGGCTCATTAACTTTGGTCAAGGCTCGTGGGGTGGTTGGGTAGTATCATGCCTAGGGTATCAAGGAGCCGATGCCTCAACTGCAACTATACTAGCAGATGTAATGCCATGTGAAAATTCGCTTTTGTCAGAAGGCGGAAGTAAGAAAAGTCAATAAGTAACACAGAAGATGCAGAATGATTCAATCACAAACGATAGTATACACATATACATTTTCTACAAGTTTAGTGCTAACTAGGATCTGTCATGTGGGTCGCACAGATTTTTGTTGCGGGATGCATGCGGCCCGTGGACCGTGTGTTTGACATGCCTGGTTTAAAACACACATGTGAAACCTGCAGCATTAACAAATATGACAACTGAGGAAATAGTCCCACATAAAAAAAATGATTCATGTATAAAGCCATGAAACCAATGAGAAAGAAGACTAAAGAACACTTAACAATTCCGCTTTCTACTAATAATGCACATAAGAAATCCCCAGACAAAAATCGATCAAGCTTGCTGTAACATGTTAAAAACAGGAAATAACTTTTTTTTGCTAGCAGTGTTTCTTTTTGTTTACAGAGGTACAAGGTTTCTTTACACATCTCTCTTTTACATTATGCAACTTTAACGCACCCTGAGACTATTGTCTTTTAAAACTGAATGTACTAAAAGTGACATTATCATATCCTTCTCATTTCAGTTATTGTTTGTCAGACAGCATTATCCAAACACATTTGCAAAAAATCAGTAAAATGAGGTTGAGTGTTTATCAAGAAAATACTAAGAATTTTTAAAGTAATCATACTTGCTATAGCCTAATAACCATAGGCTATAAGCTAGTTGACTAGTTCCATGGCTAAATGAAAACTAGCCATCGGTTTAAAAAAAAAAAAAAAAAAAAAGGCAACTAATGACAAATTAATATAGACCTGTTAAATGGGGATAATCAACATTGGAGCAACCTTAAAAGAAAAATTGTTTTTAGAAAAGCAAATAAAATAAGGGTTAATTTGTTGATTACATTTACACATGTGCAGTGTACACGGATTAATTATAATGTCATAGAGAAAAATAGTTGTTTTGTGAAGTGGGGTATGCTAAATGAGTGAAAACAACCTAGCATGGAACACAGCAAAACCCACAGCACTATTGCCCATTCTTACCAACATACTACATTACTACATTCGCGTTAAACCTAAACTTTTTGCAATTGTTCACTTTCTTTTTATTGTATGTATATATTTCATGGATGCAACTGACTCGAAATGTGTTGATTTGGATTTACTTTTATGGACTTTGCCTTGACTGGTTTTGCAGCCTCAGGGACAACCTAATCTTTCTGTGGCACACTGGACGAGCCCTATGGACATTTCTTTGCACCGTGACGATCTATGAGCCGGGAATGGTCTGTCTTCTTGATTATATTTTATACACTGGATTGCTCTCGATTCCTTCTATACGTGCTCATGACTAAGAAATGATCTGAGGTTCACACCCAGCTGGATGCGGCTCTGGGCAATCCCGCCTGTAATACCCAGCGTTATATGAATGTGGCTGTATATTGGAACCTCCGAATTTTGGTATCTTCATGTGCATTTTGTAATATCTCCTACTATGCTTTTTCTGCTGCTTGCCGCTCATCTGCCCACATCCGATCCTCCCATCTCACCTTCTCCGCTGTGCTGTGCTGCTTCTCTGCTACTATCAGATAAGTATTGCTCTTTACTATGATAAAATACTCTTGTGACAAACTCCTTCATATAAAACAGTTTGTCCAGAGCAAATGGTCAGACTGGAATGTCCTAAAAGACAATGGTATTGTGCGCCGACCGAAATATTTACATTGCCGGTCAGGTTGCCGCCACAGCCGGGCTGCAAATGAAAAGTGCACCAGCAGCATTTGCTAAGGAATATGCCGTCCTACTCACGTCTTTGGAAATAGGAGTGTCAGTGTGCCAAATCTGCAATATGTTAAAATAAACTATGGTCATGGATCTGCGCACAACAAACCCATATCGGTTAATATTGCTCTGTTTAACTCAAGATCTCTTAATGGCAAAGCACTGGTGCTATTAGAATTCATTACAGACTCAAACCTTGACTTGCTATGCTTAACAGAAACTTGGCAAAAACCAAATGATTTTACATCTGTCACAAGGGTGACCCTGCCCAGATACATCCACTTCACGAAGCCTCCCACACATTCTGGTGGTCATATACTGGACCTGATCTGCACATCTGGATTATCTGTCAGCAAAACTTGTAGCAGTGATTTGGGACTCTCTGACCATAAAGCAGTGCTTTTCACTGTATCATTTCCTCTCCCTCCTCTTACCTGTAAACGTCAAATTTCTTTCTGAAACCTTAAAAATATCTGTCCCTCTGTTCTTGCTGGATCCATTTCTGATCCTTTTCTGTCCTCACCTATTCCATCAAAACTAGATAGTCTTGTTGACCACTATAACTCAGCCCTTCATTCAGCATTAGATAAAACAGCTCCTTTAAAACATAATGAGGTTTCCTTTAAGCGTTCAGCTCCATGGTATAATTCAGAGCTATGATCTATGAAAGCAACTGGCCGACGCCTTGAGAGAATGTCACGTAAGACTGGCCTCACTGTTCACAGCCAGGCTTTCTCTGATCATCAAAGGACTTACAGGGATGCACTAACTGCAGCCAGGAACACACATTATGGCAGAATAATATGAAGTGGCCATGAAAACCCATCTGGCTCAATTACCTCCTCTACTGAAGTCTGTGAAAAGTTCCTCCACATTTTCCGCAATAAAATTGAAGATCTAAATAATTCAACTAACATAAATCCATCATCCATTTATATCCTTCCATGTCTTCCCACTCCATCCAGCTCCTTTTCTAAATTTTCACCAGTCACATCGGCATTTGTTAATGACCTGCTTTGTAAGAGGAGGCCAACTACTTCTGTACTGGACCCCATCCCCACGGTATCCGTCAATAAGGGCGCGCACAAAAAGGCAACCTTCAAAAGGGCGCCCTCAATTGGGCGCGGCGAATAAAAGCGCACATAAATAAAAGCGATCTTCAAAAGGGCGACCTCAATTGAGCGCCGAATAAAGGCGCGTGTAAATAAAGGCGAGCTTCAAAAGGGTGAAGTCAATTGGGCGCAGCGAATAAAGGCAAACGCAACAAAATTATTACAGAAAATTTATTAGATAAAGGCAATGATTGAACGTATAAAAAGGTGAAAGCAAGAATATTAAAACATCCAATTAATTAATGCATGAACTTCTAACGAACTACTTCTAACGAACTATTTCTAAAGCTCTCTATATTTTTGGTATGACAGCGAAACGAACATTTTCCAATCCTATATTCAGTGCATTTCCAGATGTGTTTCCCGTTGATAGTTTTCTCCTTTCTGAATGTATAGCCTTCGACTACGAGTAGATCTGCACCTTTGTTGCTCTTCACATATTCCAGAGCCATTTCAACTAAATTATCTACGAACGCCTTTATTTGCCGTGCTCAATTGAGGTCACCTTTATGAAGTGCTCCCTTATTTACGGGCGCCTTTATTCGGCACTCAATTGAGGTCGCCCTTTTGAAGGTCACCTTTATTTACGTGCGCCTTTATTCTCCGCGCCCAATCGAGGTCGCCCTTTTGAAGGTCGCCTTTTTGTGCGCGCCCTTATTGAATAGACCCATCCCCACCACACTTCTTAAATCCTGCCTTCATGCCATAATCCCAACTGTTACGACAATAATCAATACATCCCTCAATACTGGGCTTGTGCCAGCCACTTTTAAAATCGCTTCTGTAACCCACATGTTAAAGTCTGGTCTTGATGGTGACAATCTTAACAATTTTCGGCCTATTTCCCCACTTACCTTTTCTGTCAAAAGTTCTTGAGTATGTTGTAGCATCCCAGCTCACCAATTACTTAACCTCTAATAATTTGATGGAACCCTTTCAGTCTGGTTTCAGGGCGCAGCACAGCTGTGAAACTGCTCTTCTTCGGGTAACCAATGATTTGCTTATGGCAGCAGACTCTGGACAAACCAGCATATTAATTCTGTTAGCCCTCAGTGCAACATTTGACACTGTCATTCATGACATTCAACTGTCCAGAATGGAGAACATTCTGGGTATCTCTGGCACTGCCCTCCAGTGGTTCAAGTCCTATCTGACTGATAGGCAAGAGTTTGTTAGTCTTGGCAACAACAGATCCAGCTCAGCGCCAGGCACACAAGGAGTTCCTCAGGGCTCTGTCCTTGGCCCTCTTCTCTTCTGTATTTATATGCTTCCCCTTGGCCATATTATTCGTAGCTATGGACTGGGTTATCATTTTTATGCAGATGACACTCAACTCTATTTCAATATCAAAAGTGCAACTTCAGAGTTTTCTCACCTCACAACTTGCCTCAGTGAAATTAAAACCTGGATGGAACTGAATTCTTTAAAATTAAATTGCAACAAAACTGAACTCCTGGAAATTGGCACTAAAGCATTACTTAAGAAAATGAGCTCCTTTTCAGTCACTCTTGACGATGATCTCATCATACCTTCTTCTGATGCAAGGAATCTGGGTGTCATTTTTGATTCCTCCCTTTCTTATTCTGCCCACATAAACCACATTAAGAAACTTTATTACTTTCTCCTCCGTAACATATCCCGTGTTCGCTCGTCTCCTTTTCTAATGCTGAGAAACTTGTCCATGCTTTTACCAAATCCCGAATCGATTATTGTAACTCGCTGCTGGCAGCTGCCCCTTCTAATCTTATATCACAGCTCCATTTGATTCAAAACTCTGCTGCAAGAGTCCTTACTTGAACCAGCAGCAGTGAGCACATCACATCCATCCTGCTTCGCCTTCATTGGCTCCCTGTGTCTTACAGGATTTAATATAAAATTCTATTAATAACCTACAAAGCTTTAAATGGCATTGCACCGGACTACATCAATGACATCCTAAATCACTATGCTCCTGTTCGCCTACTAAGGTCCTCTGATTCTGGTAATCTTGTTGTGCCTCACACTAACCTGCACTCTATGGGTGACAGGGCCTTCAGCTCCATAGCACCCAGACTTTGGAATGACATCACGAAATTAATTAGATCAGCTGACTCCATTCATTCTTTTAAAAACAACTTAAAACTCATCTATTTAGGAAGGATTTTAACTTAACATTCTGCCCTTTCTTTCTGTTACCTCTCTGTCCAGGTGCTCAGGATAATTTGTGTATCTGTTATATCACAAATTAGGTTATTTGTTAGGTTTTTCTTTTAGTATTGAATTTAGTATTTTACTCTGGTTTATTGCTCTTTATTCTATTTAATGCTTTGTTATCTGTTTCTTTCTTTTATTCAGGAAAACATTAGTATCCAATGTTACATACAGTGGAACCTCGGGTCACAAACGTCTCTGAACACGTACAAATCGGGTTACGACCAAAAAAGTCTGCCAAACTTTTGCATCTGTTCACGACCACACACTCGGGTTACAAACAAGCCAGTTTCCCTTCCGGTTCGTACACGCCGATGATTTCTGCACGTGTTCAGTCTCTCCCTGTGCATTCGCTGTGAACTCTTTGTACTCTATTTCGTTTCCCATCCAGTTCGTACGCACTGGTGATTTATGCACATGTTCAGTCTCTCCCTGTACAGTACACTGTTCTTGGTCAGACGTGCATCACGCAGAGGGACTTTACCTCAAAACTGTAATCTCCTCTCCAACCAGTTCCTCCTCACTTCCTTCATGCCAGAACTCAACTCATGCAAGGTTAGTTTTCTCTAGTTGTTTATGGATTTTTCAAATGCTAATTTTTTCCCTGTGCTTAAAACTCCTTAATAAAAACTGTTTGCAGCGAGCGGTTTGTAAGGCTATAGCGTGGACTCTTGCAATGTTAGTTTTATCAGTGTTATTCAATGTTTTTACATTTAGTTTACTATTACACTGTGCATTCTATGGTATAATTAACTATTTTTGTGCTTAAAAATCTTTAAAAAAATATATTTACATACAACTCGTACAGTCCGGAATGGATTAATTGTATTTACATACAATCCTATGGGGGAAATTACTTCGGGTCATGACCAAATCGGGTTGCGACCAGAGTTTTGGAACAAATTAAGGTCGTGACCCCGAGGTTCCACTGTATACGCTGCTGTTTTTTCTAAGACTCTGTGAAGCGCATTGAGCATGGGAAAGGCGCTATATAAATGAAATTCATTATTATTATTATTATGCATTGATAATAAGTGAGTATGCCTAGTGAAAAAACGCTTGGGTTCGAAAGCACAAGGAATTGTTGGTATTCATGGGACTCTTACAGGAAAATAAAGACATTTAAAAAGGGTTTACACTACAGCAGACTGACATCCAGTCTAAAGAAAGACTCTGCCTCGTAACTGAAACAAACTCATGCTTCTAGCGGATCTTGCTGCAATTAAAGTAGGATATCACAAGGTGTATATCGATATATACAGTACGGTGCAAAAGTTTTAGGCAGGTGTGATAAAATGCTGTAAAGTAATAATGCTTTCAACAAATATAAATTCTTTTTATTTTTATCAATTTACAAAATGAAAAGTGAGCTAACAGAAGAAAAATCTAAATCCAATCAATCAAGTCAGCATCAATCCTTTCAGGTACACTTGCACAAAGGCAGGAATTTTGTAAAATTATAGTTAGGTGTATGATTAACCAGTTATACTAAACATGTGCTAATGATTACCATTTTCATATGTAGGTTGAAACACAGTCATTAACTGAAACAAACAGCTATGTGTAGGAGGCTTTGTATGGTTAATTGATAAAAATAAACTATTAACTCTTCTACTTGTGTAGGCATTCTTAGTTTACAGGATTTTTTTCACATTTGTCTAAAACGTATATATATCTATACATATATCTATATATCTCTATCTCTCTCTCTCTGTATATTATATATATATATAATCTATTCAGACTACGAATGCTATGAATGTAACTACTCTGATCTCCAGGCTGTCAAAAAAACTAACCACACGCTATGGTGCAACGTAAAGGGGCTTAGCATTTGATCCCGGTGAGGGGATGCAGTGGAGTGTGTACGCCTGATGAGCCCAAATAAGGGTGAAACACATGTCGCGTAGTCTTTGCATTATTTGACAGAAACTATGTAACATTCTATGACCTGCTTCTCGCAACTGAGAGGGAGTGGTGGATGTTTGTCGACTTGCAGAACAACCACATGCGTAACCACCCATACAATCAGATTGTGTTTCAGACTACGAATGCTATGTATACATATATATACATATTGTGGTGGATTGCCGGCTTTCTATTCCGGCTCTCACCCCCAGGCCGCCAGGAGGAGCTCTCCCAACAGCGTGAACGTCCCCTGAGTTCCAGCAGGGCCTCATGGACTATGTAGTTTTTATACGCAGCCCTGCTGGATACCTTGGGGGTCTTAAACTTTTGATCAGGACTGTATATGCATATATACACACATATATACACACACACATATACATATATACATACATATACACATATACATACATATATATATTCACGGCATTCAGTCTGTGTTACAATCTGATTGTATGGGTGGTTACCTACCAGGTAACGCTTGTGGTTGGCCAGCAAGTCTGCTAACATCCGCCACGGTGCCCTCAGTTGTGAGAAGCAGATCATAGAATGGTTGAAAAATTGTTTACTGTCAAATAATGCAAAGAGTACGCGACACGTGTTTCGCCCTAATTCTGGAGGTTCGATTCCCGAGAGGGAGTGCAGTAGAGTGTGTACGCCTGATGAGCCCAGAATTAGGGCGAAACACGTGTCGCGTACTCTTTGCATTATTTGACAGTAAACTATTTTTCAACCATATATATATATATATATATATATATATATATATATATATATATATATATATATATATATATATATTTATATATATATATATCTATACATATTAATAAAAGGCAAAGCCCTCACTGACTGACTGACTCAGCACTAATTCTCGAACTTCCCGTGTAGGTGGAAGGCTGAAATTTGGCAGGCTCATTCCTTACAGCTTACTTACAAAAGTTAGGCAGGTTTCATTTCGAAATTCTACGCGTAATGGTCATAACTGGAACATATTGTTTGTTCATATACTCTAATGGAGGAGGCGGAGTCACGTATCGCGTCATCACGCCTCCTACGTGATCACGTGAACTAAAAACAAGGAAGAGATTTACAGCACGAGTCAAACGCGGGAACGAAGGTAAATGACGTTAATTTTTGACTGTCTTAATACTGTGTAAGCATACATATTAGCACGTGCAATTAAACGTGTGCATTTACGGGGTGATTTCTCAGGCTTAAAAGCTCGCCTTTTATCAAACGCGGGAACAAAGGTAAATCACGTTCTTCATTGTCTTTTAATACTGTGTAACCATACATATTAACACATGTGCAATTAAACGTGTGCATTTACAGGGTGATTTCTCAGGCTTAAAAGCTCGCCTTTTACTAAAAAGGTAAATGCAAAACTATTTTCAATCATTCTATGATCTGCTTCTCACAACTGAAGGCACCGTGGCTGATGTTACGTCACTTGCTGTCCAACCATTAGCTTTACCTGGTGGTTAACCGGACACTCACTTCACTCCCTTTCGGGAATCGAAGCTCTGAGATTTTCTTTTGTTCTTAATTAAAATTTAAAAGCAATACTTCACCGCTGCTAAGCCCCTCTAGCGTTGACGTCCGAGGTTCGATTACCGTAAGCAAGTGCAGTGAGTGTGTAATTACATTCACGGCATTCGTAGTCTGATTCACAATCTGATTGTATGGGTGGTTACCTACGAGGTAACGCTTATACTTGGCCACCAAGTCAGGTCGAAGTGATCACTCGAGTAAACGCAGCTTCACAAAAAAACAGATCCTTAACAAACTGTTATTAGTATATTTTCCCTCAATTTAAAAGCGTTTTATTTTCTTCTTAATAAAAATTTAAAAGCGGTACTTCGCCGGTGCGAAGCGCGTGGATTTGACCGACTGACACATACAGACATATTCATGAGTGCAGGTACTTCGGAAAGAAAGCACCGTGTAAACCTAAAGTTTAAATTAAGTTCATAGACCTACAAAAGGTTGCCATTCATTTGAGGCAAGATTGCTTTTCTTCTGTACAACTATACGTTGCATTCTCAAGACTGTGCTTGCACGGCTTCAGATATATATGTATATATATATATATGTATGTCTATATATAAATATGTAAGCTTATAAGTACTGCCTTACTTCTCTTTAAGAAAGGAAGATGTAATGATACTTGATTTAAACGATTCCATGTCTTCCTGGGTTTGCGTAGCTTATTGTCAATATCTTTACACCTGTTTTTAACACTTATTTACTGAAACGGGCTTTCACGAAAAAAGTTAGGGCTTTGCCACAGGATACACCCTCCACAAGTTAAGCAAGTAAAAATAAAATATATATTTCTGTTTTATTTAAACCTTTTAAGTTCGTATGCATAGCCCCATTTGGCTGTTTAATTTTTTTTTTTCTTTTTTCAGTAATATTTAATCTCCTTAAAGAAAAAGAACATATCCATTTTACTTTTTTTGTACCTCTTTAGTAATATTTTAGTGTAAAAGGATAACCAGTATTTAGACCTTTTATGTTACTTTATACATTTATTTTACACAATGTTGAAAAATTAATAAGAAAGCTACATATTTTGGCAGTTGCTGCTTTCATTTTCAATGAAATGAAAAAAGCTCTCCAAGAGAAAACGTCAATGAAGAAGAAACAGTTTGCACTATCTAAAAATCAGAAACCCTCATTTATAAGAGTTTGCTGCAGATGACTTAACTGAAAATAAATGAATAGTTCCTATGTGTATAATACATATTTATCTATTTTACTTATGCCTTTATTCCACCAACTTACGACATCTGAGGTACAATTTGTTACATTACTTTTGTTTTTTGCAGCACAGGCAGGTGAAGTGACTTCCTCAGGGTCACACAGTGGTGTCAGTACCAGGATTTGAACTGACAAGCTCCGGGTTTACTGAAATATTATTGAACAAAGAAAAAAAACGAAAACGGGCAAATACGGCTATGCATACAGATGTCCATCCGTCCATTATCCAACCTGCTATATCCTAAATACAGGAGCCAATAAGTACATATGTTTATATACAGTATATACAGTATATATATATATATATATATATATACAGTATATATATATATATATATATATATACAGTATATATATATATATATATATATATATATATATATACAGTATATATATATATATATATATATATATACAGTATATATATATATATATATACAGTATATATATATATATATATATATATACAGTATATATATATATATATATACAGTATATATATATATATATATATATATATATATATACAGTATATATATATATATATATATATATATACAGTATATATATATATATATATATATATACAGTATATATATATATATATATATATACAGTATATATATATATATATATATATATATACAGTATATATATATATATATATATATATATATACAGTATATATATATATATATATATATATATATATGTGAATGTATGTATGTATATATGTATGTCTATATATATATATATATGTAGATATGTAAATTTGTATATGTATATATATGTTTATGTGGATGTGTATGTGTATATACGTATGTATATGTAGATATGTGTATATGTAGATATGTATATATATATGTATATGTATATATATGTTTATGTGTGTCTGTGTGTGTATATTATATATATATAAAAGACAGCAACACTCATAACAATGACAACACAATTACATTGACAATCATGTTACATTATTTTTAAAATGTTATCCTGTTTTTTTTTCATAACCTCTTTAACACACTACTTCTCCGCTGCGAAGCGCGGGTATTTTGCTAGTATGTATATATATATATATATATATATATATATTAATTATACATATATATACGAGGGGGAACCCAAAAATAACCGGAAATATTTTTAAAACGTTGTAGCGGGACTACATAGTTAGTGTTGTCAAATGTCAGTTCTGAGTGCGTCTTGTTTCCATTGTCACGTTTGCTGTTTATGTATGTGTATCAGGAAATGGATGGAAGAAGACCACAGCCTCTAACCTGGAAAACACCTGTTCTTAATTAATCAATTACAGCCGTCACATGGACTATTTAAGCAATCAGGAAGGAGAGAGAGAAAAAAAAAAAGGAGAGAGGAGAAAGGAGACCATTCGTTTTTCAACCACGTATCAACTTATTTGCTGTTTTTCCACATCGCGCCTTTGCATCAGTTTGTTTTTCATTTTGCCGGACTGTCTTTCAACCTTCATCTGCTGAGACCCCGGGGTCGATTCGCCATCCACCATACGCCAAGGAATCACGGCGAGGTTGTTCCATTTGCCGGGAAAATTAAACGACTCATTTACCACTAGTTCAGTCATCTGTATTCAGGACAGTTTTTATAACCGGACTCAAGTTCACAATCGTTCAGTATATCATTCATTTTTGTTATTCATGTTTTGTGTTATATGTTACAGGGGCAAGGGAGGGTTTTGTTGTATTTATATATGGTGGTGTCTCATTGTTGATGTGGTGGAGGGATACTTATATTTATATTTATGTTTATATTTTTGCATTTGTCTTGTGGTTTCATTTAATACATTTAATCAGTTGATTTTTTTTTACATCATCTGCTTTTTGTGTACATATATTTACACCGTCGATTGTGCGGGAAAAGTGTAATTTGTTAGAGGTACGGCTTGATAGTTTAGATTCATCTCAGTAAATTATCCAGGCCACAGGTCTTGGAGGTGTAGTTGCCGGCTGGGTACGGGGTCGGCTGTTACAACGTGTTTAATTTAATTTTCTGTACAAACTACAATTAGTCTCCTTCAAAGTACTCTCCATTGGCGGAAATACACTTATCTAACCGTTTGTTCCATTGTTCGAAACATTTTTTAAATTCGTCTGAAGTAATGCCCATTAATGCTCTGGTCATTTCTTGTTTTACCTCTTCGACGTCAGCAAAACGCCTTCCTTTCAAGTCTTTTTTCATCCGAGGGAACAAAAAGAAATCACATGGAGCTAAATCCGGTGGGTAGGGTGGGTGGTTCAGGGTTGTCATACCGTTTCTTGACAAAAATTGGCGAATGCTGAGAGCAGTGTGAGATGGAGCGTTGTCATGATGAAAGAACCAATCGCCGGACTCCCACAAATCAGGGCATTTCCTTCTCACACTGTTGCGCAACCTACTTTTACAAAAAAAATTCACTGAACACAAGCACAACCTTCCAGACTGATGGCACTTGGCAGAGTGACTTGTGAGGAGTGTAACTAGATCGCCCTAGTGGCCCAACCACGTACTACAAGTACCAACCTAACAACAACAAAATTCCGGTTATTTTTGGGTCCCCCCTCGTACATATATATAAATACATATATATACATATATATATATATATACACATATATACATTATATATATACACATATATACATTATATATATATATATATATATATATATATATATATATATACATATACATACAGTGGGACAAAAAAGTATTTAGACAGCCGCCAATTGTGCAAGTTCTCCCACTTAAGATGAGAGAGGCCTGTAATTTTCATCATAGGTATACCTCAACTATGACAGACAAAATGAGAAAAAAAATCCAGAAAATCACATTGTCTGATTTTTGAAGAATTTATTTGCAAATTATGGTGGAAAAAAGTATTTGGTCAATAACAAAAGTTCATCTCAATACTTTGTTATATACCCTTTGTTGGCAATGACAGAGGTCAAACGTTTTCTGTAAGTCTTCACAAGGTTTTCACACACTGTTGCTGGTATTTTGGCCCATTCCTCCATGCAGATCTCCTCTAGAGCAGTGATGTTTTGGGGCTGTCGCTGGGCAACACTGACTTTCAACTCCCTCCAAAGATTTTGTATGGGGTTGAGATCTGGAGACTGGCTAGGCCACTCCAGGACCTTGAAATGCTTCTTACGAAGCCACTCCTTCGTTACCCAGGCGGTGTGTTTGGGATCATTGTCATGCTGAAAGACCTAGCCATGTTTCATCTTCAGTGCCCTTGCTGATGGAAGGAGGTTTTCATTCAAAATCTGACGATACATGGCCCCATTCATTCTTTCCTTTACACGGATCAGTCGTCCTGGTCCCTTTGCAGAAAAACAGCCCCAAAGCATGATGTTTCCACCCCCATGCTTTACAGTAGGCATGGTGTTCTTTGGATGCAACTCGGCATTCTTTCTCCTCCAAACACGACAAGTAGAGTTTTTTTCATCTGACCATATGACATTCTCCCAATCCTCTTCTGGATCCTCCAAATGCTCTCTAGCAAACTTCAGACGGGCCTGCACATGCACTGACTTAAGCAGAGGGAAGTTCTGGCACTGCAGGAATTGAGTCTCTGGCGGCGTAGTGTGTTACTGATGGTAGCCTTTGTCACTTTGGTCCCAGCTCTCTGCAGGTCATTCACTAGGTCCCCCCGTGTGGTTCTGGGATTTTTGCTCACCGTTCTTGTGATCATTTTGACCCCACGGGGTGAGATCTAGCGTGGAGCCCCAGACTGAGGGAAATTATCAGTGGTCTTGTATGTCTTCCATTTTCTAATAATTGCTCCCACAGTTGATTTCTTCACACCAAGCTGCTTACCTATTGCAGATTCAGTCTTCCCAGCCTGGTGCAGGTCTACAATTTTGTTTCTGGTGTCCTTTGACAGCTCTTTGGTCTTGGCCATAGTGGAGTCTGGAGTGTGACTGTTTGAGGTTGTGGACAGGTGTCTTTTATATTGATAACGAGTTCAAACAGGTGCCATTAATACAGGTAACGAGTGGAGGACAGACGAGCCTCTTACTGAAAAAGTTACAGGTCTGTGAGAGCCAGAAATCTTGCTTGTTTGTAGGTGACCAAATACTTATTTTCCTCCATAATTTGCAAATAAATTCTTTAAAATCAGACAATGTGATTTTCTGGATATTTTTTCTCATTTTGTCTCTCATAGTTGAGGTATACCTATGATGAAAATACATACACACACACACACACACACACACACACACACACACACACATATATATATATATATATATATATATATATATATATATATATATATATATATATATATATATACACACACACACACACACACACACATACACACACGCATATATATATATATATATATATATATATATATATATATTGCAGTTCTTGCCCAGCTGTATACATAGGACAAACGTCAAAAAGAATCGCAACACGTATAGAGGAGCATCAAAACGCCGTTAGAAGGAAGGAAGGAAGGACTCACAATCACCGATTTATACGCACACAAATTCAGCCGGACATACATTTAACTGGGACAATGTACAAATAAGATTTAAGGCCAGTACTAAAAGTGCCAGAGAGCTGGCTAAATGGTGGCTATCAAACGAAAACGCTATTAACAGACATTTGGACATGAAAACAGCATATGCAAACTTAAGAAGAAGAACATCCTCATAATAAAAAAAACTTTACGAACAACACCATCCTTAACCCCACCTCATTATCCCCCCTCCCGTACACACTCACCTACCCAAAAATGTTGCTATATATATTGCCTTTGATTCTTGTATGTCTAATCATAATCCTCTGATGACGGCTCCTGACAGGAGCTGAAAGCTCGGGAATAAAAACTACTTTATGATACGTGATTCATTCTCTCCCTTTGTGGAGACTACAAATATGCAAACCATATCACAAACCTTCGCTTCCATATTTATCTATCTATCTATATATATCTATCTATCTGTCTATATATCTATATATACACACACACACTGTATATATCTTGTGGTGGAACATATCCAGAGCTATACTTCCCCCAGACCAATAGATGGCAGCCCCCCTGGGTTGCATCAGTGCATCGGACTCCCACAGGGCTCCATGGGAGTTGGAGTTTGGTGCAGGTCTGTTGGGTTCTGTGGCAACTGCGAGGGGGTGCTGCAGGTACTGTTAAGCCCTGTGTGGCACCACTTCCACCACACCCCTATAAAAGGAGCCAGCCTCCATTACTCCGGGAGCCAGACCCTGGAGGAGGTGGACAAATCTTGCTGGAGGAGGACTGAAAGCGAAGAGAGAGAGAGAGAGAAGAGAATGAAAAAGAAAGGTGTGTTTTGTGCAGTGTCCTGTGCTGGAACTGAAACATTATAGGTCGCGTTTCCCACGAAGAGGAAAAAAAAAAAAAGTAAAAGCATGTGCCTATGTTGGGATTGGGCAGCAGAAGAACCCTCTGCAGGCCACAATCTACAAATATATATATACACACACATTTTATATATTTCATGAATTAAATGAAAATCTTACATTGTATTTGAAGTAAACAAGCTGCATAGGTAGACATATTGGTACGGGTTGGAACACTTCAGTGATACCACAGGATATCACTCAACAGATAGTACAACCAATTGAACTGTGCAATAATATAGAATCAAGCACAATCAGTTATATAATATTTATTATGTACACAAGTAAATGTGGAGTAAAATAAACATGAAGATGATTTAAATGAACAGCTTACATTGTATTTGAAGTAAACAAGCAGCATAGGCAGACATATTGGTACAGGGGTGGAATAATGCCGCTGTCCACATTGATGTTTACAATTCTACTGAAGCCAGAGTTGGAGGGTTTTGTTTTGCACTTCACAGATGTATGTCCATAACGGCCTACTGTATATATGTGTACTATTTGAGTCTATCCAAGTTATGCTGATAAAATTTCAATTTGGCCTCATGATGGACTTCATGTTTTCATCCTTTTTGCCCCACTGTTGTTTGTCCTGTTTGTTGCAATAAGCTCTAATTAACTAAACGTTAAAACATATTTATGCATAATCATGCTTGCATCAGACTGTGGAAATCACAAGATACAGTATGATTCAATGCAATTATAAAGCAATTCTTAATGAATTTTGATTTTTGACTTATATGATTTTTTTCTCCCAAAATGTGACCACTTACTGTGTTTAAAACAAAATTATAATTCATCTTGAAAAATATCCTAAACTTAATACCATTAATTTTCATTATTACAACAACAAATGGAAGTGCCAGATGGCAAATCCCATCATGTGTACAGATACTTCACAGAATTGTGCCCATTCCACAAGAAAAATAAATATGCACCAGTATGGCAGAATTTTTAGTTTAAATTACTATGAATATTAGACCGTCTCAATCACTACACATACTGTAACATAAATGTACTTATATTACTCATTGTAAGTACGAGATATTTGTATAAAAAACGAAAATATATACAAAGACAGACACAAGATGCTATGCTTGACATAATTTGAAAGTTAAGCTACAGCAAACTCTCACTCATCATCACAACCGAGTCAAAAGACAAAGACTGCAGGCAGGAAGTGATTTTTATACTGGGTGACGTAATTTCCAAATTAATCTGTGTCACACCACTCCCTTCCTGTAATTGCAGCTGATGCAGGAATGTTCCATTTAATGTGTTTCGGCCAGACAAGCCAATCTACTTCCCGGACTTACTATAGTAAGTTTTTTTTTTTTTTTGTAACTATCTTGGGATGTTCTTCTTTGAAATAATGCATGCATTAAACCAATGCTGCACAATTCTTACTTTGCAGCAGCAGATGGCTATGAAGATGCTTGCATTTTGACTAGGCACACATGAAGTGCAGTAGGCTTTTCCTGAACCCGCACCTGAGGGTGCAAAATTAAAATATTCATGGCAGCGCATACTCACACTTCAACTGCTTAATAAGGTAAGTGATTTTGCTTTGCTAAGAGTAAGTCATTTTACACTAGTTTAAAAACTTTTGTTTCTTTAAGGCTGGCAACTGAATAACAACACTGATCACAAGTGAATGTACACTTTTTGTTTTAATCTGGTCAATTCCTGACCATGAATTGATCATGGCAGAAAAAGAGTTGGGCTTTATCTGATTGACTGGGACCAAAATAAACTATTATGTAAAATAGATTACATTTGTTTCTGTGTGGATTTATTAGCCATTTAACAATTTAACAATATTTCAGACTACTTCAAACTAGAACATAGTACTTAACAAAAATGCCCCCTATTACCATTGCTCTTTGCAATCACCATTGAGCCATGGTTGTTTACTTTCAAAATGCATCAGAGATAAAGGGGATTATTAGAGAAGGAGAAAATAACACTATATGCAAATGAAATGGTACAGTATACAGGTCAAAGCCCGTTATAGCGAATACCAAAGTAATGAAAATTTCAGAATAAAGAACATTTTTCATATAACATCATGTTAAATGAATTTGTTTTTAAAAACATGTAAGTTTCAGAACAACATGTTTTTTCAACTAAAAATGGCCACAGAAAATAATGTGATGCAAAAAAATGTTTAATGCCACACCTACACTTTTGCTGAGTCTTGGGAACCCTGCAACAGCTGTCTTTCTTGTTAGACCAAAAGAAAGTGACAGTCTGTTGCAAAATGTCTGGTCTCGGGTAGTCTCAGCGAGAGTGTTGGCACGACATCATACACATAGCCAAGTTCTGAGTTCATGCTCCACCGAGAGTCTGCATGGGTAATTGTGTCATGTGCGGATACTGTACTGTCAAGTTTCATAGTGCTTCTCAAAGTTTTCTTTGAGAACCACCAAAAAAAGTGAGAAAAGGCGTCAGTTTACGTTGAAAAAAAATTAACAATCCTGAAAAAAGCTGACTCCGGAATGAAGAAAAATGATGTGGCGAAAGCATTCAGAATCATGCCTTCATCTAACAACTCGTTTTCATTCTGTGTTTTCATTGCTGTATTTCTCTTAAAAAAAGTTCCATCTAATGTCCCATTGTCAAATACAATATTTTTTATAGTTTAAGGAGCGCTGTTTTATATACAGGTACTGTCAAGCTTGGTTCACAGAGTTACACAACAAGGTGAGTTCAGGTTTTCAAGGAAAATAAAGGTACTTTATTACTGTATACAGAAGGCAGGTGCAATCTGAAGACTTCAAGCAAAATAGGAGCTATTAGGAGCCATGAAATGGACAAGCATCATGCTTCTATCTTCAGATTAGAAGAACACCAGCGGCACAGCACGGCACGGTCTGGAGAAGAGAGATCAGGAAGGAGGGTACGAGGAAGAGCATATCAAAGCCTGGTGTTAAATGTTCTAAACATTGAACAAGCATGTTACGCAGTAAGCCTACTCCTGCAGAGACCAACAGATTACTTTTCCTTTGGTTTAATGTTTAAGGAGCTGTTCTTGTGCTGCTGCCATTAGAGACTGTAAATCACTTGGTGACCCTGGTCACAATACTATCCTTAATTACCCCATTATCCCTTATAATGAAATATTGTTATGGTCCCACGAGTTTCATTATAATGGGATTCCACCTGTATATCTGACACACAAAATTTAGTGCTAGCAGTCCTAAAAGCAAAGTTACCTGGACTCAAAATCAGTTTGAATAAAAGTGTGCTTTTTCCAGTGAACTCTCTAGCACACAATATTAGACTGGACACCTTTCCATTTATCTTAGCAGATAAGTTTAAATACCATGGGGTAAATATTACAAGTAAATAAAAAGCTTTTTTTCAACAATATTTCACTGTTTTTGCATGGAAAAAAATTAAAGATGTGAATAGATGGTCTACCCTCTGATGAGATGAACATCCCTCCCAAGCTTCTTTTCCTATGTCAAAGCATACCCATATAAAATTACAAATTACTTTTTATGAAATTAGACTCAATCATAACCACATTTATTTGGAATTCGAAAAATCCATGCATCCAAAGGGCAACTCTACAACGTCCTAAAGCAGAAGGAGACATGACACTACCTAACTTTCAATTTTATTACGGGACAGCAAATATACAGGCCATAAAGACCTGGACATCAACACAAATCAATGAATTTACATAAGCCTGGTCTGCAACAGAATTAAAATCTTGCAGTACTTCTTTATATTCCCTGCTCTGTGCCCCAGTAAATACAAATTACCATCAATACACCAATAATCCATTTGCCCTTCATCCACTCAGGTTATGGAAACACTTTAAGACAGAGAAGCTTCTATCTGTTGCACCTCTACATAACAACAACCTTTTTCTACCCTCTCAAACACACACAGTGTTTAACGTTTGGAAAATGTTCAGGATTAAAACACTTAAAAGAGATTTGTACATAGATAATGTATTTGCATCTAATGAACTCTACGCTTCAAACTTAACTTTTCATCAACATAATTTTTCCACCACTTTCAAATTAGAAACTTTGCAAAACGGAACCTGCTCAATTTTCTCACCTCCCACCCATTTCTATTCCAGAAGAAATATTGATTAGTTTTGAAGTCTCAGATAGGATCTCTACAATACATCAAAACATTTTAAAGCCCCTTCCATTCAAGTGGAAGGCAGCCATGCATAGAATACACTCTAGCTCCATATGCACAAAGCACTAAATCCTTCAACTTAAAGTATTTTATTAAGTGCATTTATCTCATTTAAAATTGTCAAATATATTCAGAGCAAGATTCAACCTGTGAATGTTGCAATCTTGTTTCAGCCCCACTGGGTCACATGTTTTGGGCGTGCACCAAATTAACATCATTCTGGACAAAAATCTTTGAATGCCTATCAGATAGCCATGGTTTAAAATCAATCCTAACCCATTAACAGCTGTGTTTGGTGTACTTCCACATGGGCTTACAGTGGAGAAAGAAAAACTATAATTGCCTTTACCTCACTAGCACATAGACTTCTCTTGCTCAACTGGAATAATCCCACCCCACCTCTTTTATGTCAGTGGGTAACTGATGTTCTACTGTATACTATTTGAAATTGGAAAAAAAATTCAAATTTTCATTTAGAAGATCTGTGGCAGGATCTAATCAATAATATATAAAATAAGCATTAGGGCCGGGAATCAATTAAAAAAATTAACTAGAAAAAGAGGATGCAACATCAACAAGGTTCTGTTCCAAGACCTCCGCTTCCCCCAGGAAAGCAAACTCAGTGTCAGGTGCCCCTTCAATGTAATAGGAACCACAGCATAGAGAGAAGTGTGTACATTGCAACAGGTACACAGGTCGTAAATGTAGGAAGAACGGTCCTTGGGTGTGTGGGAACTGGAAACACCACCATGCACCAAAATCTGGAGACTGAGCAAGATTGGGGGGAAAAAAAGAAATGCGGTCACTGATTACAACTGCAAGAAGTCATGAGAATGAATATGAATAATGTTGCATCAGTGCCACAATGTTTTCCAAAATGTATTATACAAGTCATAAAATTAATAATTCCAAATATCATATTTATGTCTCTGTTTTTTGTCAGTGTGGCTTTGACATCATGGACCATAAAGTGCATAGTAATTCAGCATGAGCAGGAACACGCAATAAAACTGAATAAAAAAAATTCAAGTGACAATGACATACCAAAAAAGCATGACACACCAGCGTTTGTGTCAGGTTTTATCCCTCCAGATCAGAGAATTTCCAGTTTCATTGTCTCAAATCACCACTCACACCCACAGTTATTCCCAGTTTCAAAGAAAATCTAACAATGTCAGATCTGGTGGGGGTTGGGGGTGGAGAGATGGGTTGTATCATGATCGTGACTGAGAGAATAAAAAGTGAAAAAAAGAAATGCTAACTTTTACAAGTACTATAAATTTAAACTGGCTGTTACAGACGCAAATCAAATGTATGTTTTTATTGTATAATATTAACAATAACAAAAGCTCACTACTCAAAATGGTAAATTTGCAAGGATCGATCCCGCGGCCTCTTGATTACAAGTCAGCAGTTCTTACCACCATCTACTCTAAGTACCATGATGTTCCAAAAATGATGGATGGATTAAAAGTCAGAAGTCTGTATGACCATCAGCATCAAGTGACTCCGTGAGAACCCTAACTACAAAAAGGACTATTTCATTTATGTTAGGTAGAATGCCCAGAGGGGACTGGGCGGTCTCGTGGCCTGGAACCCACACAGATTTTATTTTTTTCTCCAGCTTTCTGGAGTTTTTTTTTTTGTTTTATCTGTCCACCCTGGCCATCGGACCTTACTCCTTTTCTATGTTAACTAATGTTGCCTTATTTTAATTTCTTATTTTGTCTTTTATTTTTCTTTTCTTCATTATGTAAAGCACTTTGAGCTACTTTTTGTATGAAAATGTGCTATATAAATAAATGTTGCTGTTGTTGTTACCGCTGCACCAAAGAAAGCCGCCGTATTGCACTTGCACCTTTTGTGAAGGTGTTTATTTGACATTTCGACTTCAGGCTTCACACATTTAATAAAGTTCATGTCTACATTTTGTCATTTATTACTAAAACATGAAAAACATTTGTTTTAACGCTGTGTTTACATAGATTGTTGTAGACACGGAACACAAATGAAATGTATGTATTCCAAATCAGGATGTATTATTTACCCTCTACAACTCCAAGCACTTCACTGCAAGATAAACACTGAGAACCTTCTTTGTGAATTGAACTGCGGCTGTGGGCGGGGGGATGGGAGACCAGTTTTTTTCATAGGCTTTGGTAATTCTAGTGTCTACATTAACTGTATACTGCTTTCAAAACCTACAAAAGAACAGATTTACTCAACACCACGATTTATTGAGCCCAACACTGAAAAGCTAGAAACACCCATCTTTAATGAAGAGTAATTAATTGGATTTCATTATAAATGAAGATGAATGTTGTAAAAATGGAAGATACAGTCAGCTCCACAAAAATTAACTTTCTTTAAAACTTGGAAAAGTGCAGATCTTGTGGTATCAGCATAGTCTTTATTCATATTAAACATACTGATCCATTTAACACATAAATGTAAAAAAAAAAAAAAAAGAGCAACTAAACATGATATCTACTGTAGATATGTTCTCACTAACCCTAAAACAAAGATAAGCAAGGTCAGTTTAAATACACAAACTCACCATGCAGATCCATGAGGTTCCCAAGGTCCAAGGCAAACCCAACAAAATTCTGCTTTACAGTTCTGGTTACGACACACCATGTGATTACAGCCCCCATCTTTCTCTATAGTCACATGGCATTTTGGACATTCCTAGAAATACAGACCACTTTAATCCACAACATATGCAAAACAAAACCAGTTATTTTAGACAGTAAGACAAACTGCATATGACCATCAATCTACTGAATAAAATACACAGTGGTCCAAAGTAACAATCCATTATTTTCTACATGATGGTCATGTAAAGAAACGTACTTGAAAATTATTGCACTTGTGCTGTATAGCTGAACCTTCATAACCTGGTAAATTTAGGGCCTGTGATGGACTTGGTGAGTTTAAGTGAAAAACTAACTAATTTGAAACCAAAATTTATATCAGAAAGTAAATAATAGTGTACAGATGTAGGAAAGCGAGGTATATTCTAATACCACATTATTATAAGTTAAAATCCACAATAGTAGCATACATACTGTTTTTTCCAAGCATCACAGTACAGGAACAGTGGAATAAATTAGTACAACTGACAGATTCATTTAAATTTCAATAAATAATAGTATTACATGATAGTCTATAAATTCAAATGTATTTGGACTTTAGTAGAAAGACTGACAATATTAAATAATTAACTCAATTAAATTGGTTTACAATATACACTTTAAAGTAGGAACACTTCTTACATGAGTTTTCAAGGTCACCTTCAAGAATTTATTCTGGCTTACATTTTACAATACTCATAACTTCATAAAATATGTTTATAAAGTAAAGAAACATTATTAAAATTTAATGCAGGGCACTTTTCCCCTACTGTTAGCATTTAAAGTTTATTCCTAAAAGGAAAAACAAACAATTTATATGACACTCTTATGGACTATCAAAGGAGAGTATACTTTATCCAGTTGCTACAAAAAAAAGGATATGAAGGTCAAAATTGCTGTTTTTGTAGTTGCTTCAAGCTACTCAAGCAAATTCAGATATGACATTAAAGAAAGAGTGTAAGCTGGAAGGTCAAAGGTCTCAATCATAACCTAAAAAAAGTATCTCCCAAATCAAAGGCTTTAAGGCCAAGATATTGTTTTTACAGCAGACTCACCTACAAGGTAAGAGACAAGTTTCAACTGAAAAGAGACTTGATCTGGAAATTTTTTTATTACAGCTATGATAAGAAAACCAGAGGTGTGGGAATTTTAATCCAAAAAACAATCACACTTGTAGTATTTGATCCTGAACAGTGCTTTGTAATGGTGACAGGAAACGCATTCAAATCTAGTGTGACCTTGGTAAACATATGCACCTAATGTAGATAGTATTTGCACTGATTCCTAATATGAGCACTAATTATTATAATAATGGCTAGAGATTCTAATTGTGCTTTAAACCCATACATGGATAGCTTCTTAATTATAAAAAAAACAAAAAAACTATAACATCTAAAACATAAGAGATACTTGCACAAATCACTGTGGATCACAATAAGACCACAGACATTTCTGAAGACATCATTATGCTACAGAGATGTTACATCAACAAAGAGTGATGACCCAGTATCAAAGTTTATCATATTACCTATCACACAATGCATCCTCTACTATGCTTCACAGATAGTGTCATCCTTTGTATCTACAGTTCAATCTAGTCTCTACAGTTTTACTTTGCTGTCATTAGAGTATACAGTATTGTCAACTGTTCAGTACATTAGAGGCATGAAATCCTCACAACGTACAGTTAGAACACAGGAGTTAACATTCTTACCATTCTATGCAATTTCAACTGAAAAAAAAAATTCTAACTTATGTTTTATTACTTTGTTGTTCAATGATATTTTCTAAGCTACCTATGATGCACAGTATGATTTTTAATACACATACTAACAGAAACAAATTTAAATAAACTACCTCTTCAGATCAACAAATATGACTAGTTTTACCTTAAATTCATTTCTTTAAGATTTTTAAATTAAAGTTAAATGCACACTGCCATTACTGATAAATGACTTTGCTATGGGCTTACAGGCAGGTATACTAAAATAAACAGTTCAAAATGAAAAAAATAGATTTGGTATTATTAATAGTCCTTGAAGTCCAATCATTGGGAGAAAGAAAAGAAATATCTGACAGATCCCTTTGTCATATTTTGCTACCAAGGGAACCACGACAGAAACTAACGTATTGCATAGCATGAAAATGAAATATCAAGTTTGTGTTATACAGGGATTTCGCCGCCTAAGGATGTAAAATTATATGACTCTGTGATGGCTTTCCAACACAGTTACACATTCCCAAAGTATTACAGGCTAACTCCTTTTCAGAGAGCCAAAAATGTGTTTTCTTGCTTATGTCAGTGCTGCATGAATGCTTTCCAGGTAAGGCAAATTCAGCTGCAATCTCACAACATTTACCCTGCACCATTCTGTTTGAATCACTGGGAATGTCAAACTACATGACTGGAGTGCATTGTGAGCCCAGACTCACTAAGATTAAGTAAATGAGGTCTGCGGCTGAAAATCAGTGGAAAATTAATATAGTGGGACAAGGCCTCAAGGGAACAAAGTTAATAGCAAATTTGTTCAGCAGCCAATAGGCTAATTACAGTTGGTTTTTTTTGGATAAATTAGAAAACCTTAATTACACTTAGCCTGCAGATTTATAGGAGGCAACTTCAACCGAGTATGCAAAAGGCATATGAGGAAGTGAAAACAGGCAGAAGCTGACAGTTATCCTGAAAGTAATAGCTAATTTAACAGTTGTCTGATGCTGTCAACGTAGCTCCTGATTTTTAAAAAGCTTCAAGAAAAAAAGAATAAAAAAGAAATGTAGCACTACCTAGGTAAAATTAGAATAGAAAGGATAAAAACAAAAAGTTAAAAAATTTAGCAAGCTGTAACACTGCTGAAAATTTAATCACCACAACAGTGAGGCAAGTTTCTTAACTACTAGCTTTAGTTTATATTATGAAAACTATTATCAAACCACTAACACCTATATTTGTTTCTTTTTTCTTGCTGACAGATAAACTTCAAATAAACTAATTCATTACCAAGTAATATAAATCAGAAAGTGTATTATTCAAAAAAATGCAAAGTACACATTTAAACAAACCCTGTCACACTATCCTCCACATACAGCTATAAGCTATACGACTGAAGTGATTATATATACACACACACACACATATACATACATACATTATATATATATATATATATATATATATATATATATATATATATATATATATATACACACACACACACACATATACACATACATATATATATACAGTGGTGTGAAAAACTATTTGCCCCCTTCCTGATTTCTTATTCTTTTGCATGTTTGTCACACAAAATGTTTCTGATCATCAAACACATTTAACCATTAGTCAAATATAACACAAGTAAACACAAAATGCAGTTTGTAAATGGGTGGTTTTTATTATTTAGGGAGAAAAAAAAATCCAAACCTACATGGCCCTGTGTGAAAAAGTAATTTGCCCCCTGAACCTAATAACTGGTTGGGCCACCCTTAGCAGCAATAGCTGCAATCAAGCGTTTGCGATAACTTGCAATGAGTCTTTTTACAGCGCTCTGGAGGAATTTTGGCCCACTCATCTTTGCAAAATTGTTGTAATTCAGCTTTATTTGAGGGTTTTCTAGCATGAACCGCCTTTGTAAGGTCATGCCATAGCATCTCAATTGGATTCAGGTCAGGACTTTGACTAGGCCACTCCAAAGTCTTCATTTTGTTTTTCTTCAGCCATTCAGAGGTGGATTTGCTGGTGTGTTTTGGGTCATTGTCCCTGTTGCAGCACCCAAGATCGCTTCAGCTTTAGTTGACGAACAGATGGCCGGACATTCTCCTTCAGGATTTTTGGTAGACAGTAGAATTCATGGTTCCATCTATCACAGCAAGCCTTCCAGGTCCTGAAGCAGCAAAACAACCCCAGACCATCACACTACCACCACCATATTTTACTGTTGGTATGATGTTCTTTTTCTGAAATGCTGTGTTCCTTTTACACCAGATGTAACGGGACATTTGCCTTCCAAAAAGATCAACTTTTGTCTCATCAGTCCACAAGGTATTTTCCCAAAAGTCTTGGCAATCATTGAGATGTTTCTTAGCAAAATTGAGACGAGCCCTAATGTTCTTTTTGCTTAACAGTGGTTTGCGTCTTGGAAATCTGCCATGCAGGCCGTTTTTGCCCAGTCTCTTTCTTATGGTGGAGTCGTGAACACTGACCTTAATTGAGGCAAGTGAGGCCTGCAGTTCTTTAGACGTTGTCCTGGGGTCTTTTGTGACCTCTCGGATGAGTCGTCTCTGCGCTCTTGGGGTAATTTTGGGTCGGCCGGCCACTCCTGGGAAGGTTCACCACTGTTCCATGTTTTTTGCCATTTGTGGATAATGGCTCTCACTGTGGTTCGCTGGAGTCCCAAAGCTTTAGAAATGGCTTTATAACCTTTACCAGACTGATAGATCTCAATTACTTCTGTTCTCATTTGTTCCTGAATTTCTTCGGATCTTGGCATGATGTCTAGCTTTTGAGGTGCTTTTGGTCTACTTCTCTGTGTCAGGCAGCTCCTATTTAAGTGATTTCTTGATTGAACAGGTGTGGCAGTAATCAAGGCCTGGGGGTGGCTACGGAAATTGAACTCAGGTGTGATACACCACAGTTAGGTTATTTTTTAACAAGGGGGCAATTACTTTTTCACACAGGGCCATGTAGGTTTTGATTTTTTTTCTCCCTAAATAATAAAAACCATCATTTAAAAAACTGCATTTTGTGTTTACTTGTGTTATATTTGACTAATGGTTAAATGTGTTTGATGATCAGAAACATTTTGTGTGACAAACATGCAAAAGAATAAGAAATCAGGAAGGGGGCAAATAGTTTTTCACACCACTGTATATATATATATATATACACACACATATACACAAACATATATATATATATATATATATATACACACACACACACACACACACATACATATATATATATATATACATATATATATATATATATATATATATACATACACATATACATACATACACACACACACACAGTGCATCCGGAAAGTATTCACAGCGCATCACTTTTTCCACATTTTGTTATGTTACAGCCTTATTCCAAAATGGATTAAATTCATTTTTCTCCTCAGAATTCTGCACACAACACCCCATAATGACAATGTGAAAAAAGTTTACTTGAGGTTTTTGCAAATTTATTAAAAATAAAAAAAACTGAGAAATCACATGTACATAAGTATTCACAGCCTTTGATCAATACTTTGTCTATGCACCTTTGGTAGCAATTGCAGCCTCAAGTCTTGTTGAATATGATGCCACAAGCTTGGCACACCTATCCTTGGCCAGTTTCGCCCATTCCTCTTTGCAGCACCTCTCAAGCTCCATCAGGTTGGATGGGAAGCGTCGGTGCACAGCCATTTTAAGATCTCTCCAGAGATGTTCAATCGGATTCAAGTCTGGGCTCTGGCTGGGCCACTCAAGGACATTCACAGAGTTGTCCTGAAGCCACTCCTTTGATATCTTGGCTGTGTGCTAAGGGTTGTTGTCCTGCTGAAAGATGAAACCATCGCCCCAGTCTGAGGTCAAGAGCGCTCTGGAGCAGGTTTTCATCCAGGATGTCTCTGTACATTGCTGCAGTCATCTTTCCCTTTATCCGGACTAGTCTCCCAGTTCCTGCCGCTGAACAACATCCTCACAGCATGATGCTGCCAACCACCATGCTTCACTGTAGGGATGGTGCCAGGTTTCCTCCAAACGTGACGCCTGGCATTCACACCAAAGAGTTCAATCTTTGTCTCATCAGACCAGAGAATTTTCTTTCTCATGGTCTGAGAGTCCTTCAGGTGCCTTTTGGCAAACTCCAGGCGGGCTGCTATGTGCCTTTTACTAAGGAGTGGCTTCCGTCTGGCCACTCTACCATACAGGCCTGATTGGTGGATTGCTGCAGAGATGGTTGTCTCTCTCTGGAAGGTTCTCCTCTCTCCACAGAGGACCTCTGGAGCTCTGACAGAGTGACCATCGGGTTCTTGGTCACCTCCCTGACTAAGGCCCTTCT